>NW_004955435.1:20532716-20561565 GCF_000276665.1 Chinchilla lanigera | reverse complement strand
AAATTTTATTTTTTAAAAACAGGTAGTTTGCAGGATTTGGTCCACAGGTTCTAGTTTACCAATCCTGGCCTTAGACAAAGTGACTGGGTATAAGTAATTCAACTGGAGACAATCAAGTCCTTTTCTATACATATTGATATATACACTGGGAAAGAAGGGGACTCTCTCATTTTGTGACCTCAAGGACTACATGATATATAATTCCAGAGTTGATAATGGTGAACTCTCTCCCAGTAAAACAAAAATAACAAAAGAAAAGAAACAGAGACAAATACATACTACAAACAATTACAACTACAGACTTAAATTCAGCCACGGCTGAATCCCTAATTTAGATCCAGTAAACAAGTAAAGTATTTTTATATCACCTAGTTTGTGCTGAATTTCTTACAACCCAAGAAGTCTCAAGCTAAAAAATGAGTGTATTTACTCATGTATCAGCTGAATTCTATAGTAGTGTCCTGTGTAGTATCTATTCATGTAAACTCTATTCATGCCAGGTGTGGTGGCACATACCTGTAAAAGAGGCTGAGGCAGGAGGATCGCTTAAAGTTCGAGGCCAGCCTGTGCTACAAAATGAATTCAAGACCAGCCTGAACTGCAGTTAAACCCTGTCTCAAAAAGACACATACACACATACATACACCCCCCTCATTTAACAGTATTCATCCAAAACATTCTCAAAAGAAAACTCAAGACTGATACATTTCAAGAATACAAAAAGTATTTTTTTTTCTTTTAAAAAATTAGCAATAAATAAGGAGGACACCACACCATGACCAAGTACAGGTTAACCCAGGAACATAACACTAATTTAACATTCAAAAACCAATCAATAGGGGCTGGGGATTTAGCTCAGCGGCAAAAGCGCCTGCCTGGCAAGCGCAAGGTCGTGAGTTCGGTTCCCTGTACCGGAGAAAATAACCAAAAAAAAAAAAAAAACCAATCAATAAAATTCACCATGTTAACAGGTAAGGGAAAAATCATACAATTATCTAAACAAAAATGTACATAAAGCATGACAAAGTTGATCATTCATTCATTTAAAAACTTTTAGTAAACCAAAACTATAAAGATCCTAATTCTAACAAAAAAAGCTAAAAAAAAACTATTAATACATCGTACTTAATAGCTAACCAAATGTTTAGCTCTAAAGTCAAGAACAAATCAAGTACACCCTCTCAAAATTTGTTTCAAACAATCTCCTAGAAAGCCTTGCCAGTACAACAAGGAAAGAAAACAAAATAAGGGAAAAGGAAAAGTACCTCTACTCATAAAGAATATGACTATGTAGAAAGAACCCCCTGAAATCTAAAAAAGCCACTAGAATGAGACCTTAGTAAAATAACAGAATGTAATTTCACCAAACTAAAATCAGATGTACTTCTATATGCTGCATTCTGTGAGTTCTTCTAGCAAATCCCTGAGTCCAAGAGGCCCCCTAAACACTAATATTCATCTACCTGAGTTAGCAAGTATATGAAAAGGTATTTCGAAGAATTATAATGATATCTATAAAAAGCAAGTATCTGGGGAAAAAAAAATCTACCAATGTGTCCCTGAACAATGTCCAAAGAAAAGTGTCTGAAACAGTCTATAAAATACAGACTTTGGAGATATGGTAGAAATCAGAGGAGAGTTTGTTGTGACTCCATGACAGGCAAGATTTTATAGTAATTCATAAGGGTAAACTTAAAATATTTGCTGTCTTTTTTATTCATTATTAAAATATATATAAAATATTGGACTATTTGAATTAAACTTTTATTTTATGATAAACATATCTTCTAAAGTATTGTTGGTGTTATTACATTCTGAAAAAATCTTTTTCTTGCTAAAGAGTACAATTGCAGACTCTACCCAAAATTATCAGAATTCTTATTAACAAAGTATAGATTTTTCTTCCCTCTGGCACTCTCTTTGTAAGTAATTCTCAGAATAACAAGTTGAAAGATTTCCAACACTAAATAAAATTTAAGAAATTTTAAGATCTTTCCTCATTTTCAATATTCAAAGACTCTTAAGAAATATGCTTTTTAAAAATTTAGTTATATATTAAATACTGATGTACATCAATTTTTCTTTTTTAGTTATTAGTACAGCCTTTGTGTGGCATTGGTACATGTACGTAGCACATCTTAATTCCTTTTTCATTCCTATTCCCTCCTTCTCTTCCCCCATCCACCCATTTCTTGATCACCTCTACTTTTTTCACTCCCTCCTTGATCTCTTGATCCCTTTTCCCTCTGAGAATGATCTATGGCCCTACTTCCTACTGTTTATCTTTTATTTTGCTATCCATTTTTACTCTGTGTTTCTTATGTGAGAGAAACTGTAAGATATTTAAGCTTGTGTGTCTGATTTATTTCAGTTAACATTATGATCTCAAGGTGCATCCATTTTCCTACAAATGACTCAAGTTTGTATTTCCTTATAACAGAGTAGTATTCTATTGTGTGTAAATACTATATTTTCTGTATCAATTCATCTGTTGATGGACATATGGGTCAATTCCAAGATTTAGTTATTATGAACTGCGCTGCTATAAACATGGGTGTGCATATATGGCTGTACTATGATGTACTCTTTCAGGAAGATACCTAGAAGGAGAATAGCAGGATCAAGTGGAATTTGAAGTTACAGTTTTGTGAAAAATCTCTATACTGATTCCCACAGTGGTTGTACAAATTTATATTTCCACCAATAGTATGAAAGGGTTCCTTTTCCCCCATAGGCTCTCCAGTATTTGCTATTATTTGATTTCTTGATGATGCCCATTTTCCTCGGGTTAAGATGGAATCTCAGCGTTGTTTTAATTTTCATTTCTCTAATGGCCAGAAAAGTTGAGCATTTCTTCATGTATTTATAGGCAATTTGTACTTCTTCTGTGAAGTGCCTATTCACTTCATTTGCCCATTTTTTGACTGGGTCTCTTATTTTGGCGGTTTAATTATTCTGAGTTCTTTATGTACTACAGATACGAGTCCTCTGTCTGAGGAATCACTGGCAAATTTTTTTTCCCACTTTGTAAGTTGTCTTTTTACTCTGTTGGTTCTTTTGCTGTGCAGACCTTTTTAATTTGCTATGATCCCATCTGTTATTCTCAAAACTATTTCCTGTGCTACTGGAGTTCTGTTCACAAAGTTCTTACCTATACCCCATGACTTCAAGAGTGTTACCTATTTTATTCTTCAAAAGGTTGTTTCTGGTTTAACATTTAGTTCTTTGAACCATTTTGATTTCAGTTTGGTACAGGGTGAGAGTTTGCGTACAAACTCAATCTTCTGCGGTGGACAGCCGGTTTTTCCCCAACACCATTTGCTAAAGAGGTTATCGTCCAGTGTGTATTTTGGAACCCTTTGTCAAATTTTGGGTCTCTTCTGATTCTATATGAATTTTAGAATTCTTTGATCCATTTTTGTGAAGAATGCTGTTTGAATTTTGATTGGGATTTCATTAAATCTGTATACAAGGCCATTTTGACTATATTGGTTTTGCCTATCAGGAACTGGGACTATCGTTCCATTTTTGGATAGTCTCTTAAATTTCCTTTTTCAGAGCACTAGAGTTTCCACTGTAAAGGTCTTTCACACTTCCTTAGATTAATCCTTACTACTTCATTATTTTATGCTACTGTGAATGATATTTTTTCCATCATTTCTTCATCAGTGGATTCATTATTACTGTATAAGACTGTTATTGATTTCTATGTGTTAATTTTGTATCCCACTACATTACTGAATTTGGTTATTAATTCTAAAAGTCTTTTGGTGGATTTTTGAGGATCTTGTACAGGATTGTATCATCTGCAAATAATGATAACTTGACTTCTTCCTTTCCTATACAAATCCCTTTTATTTCTTTCTCTTGCCTAATGGCTCTTGCTAATGTAAATGTAATATATCACACAGACACAAAAATATAAATCACATGATCATCACAATAGATGCAGAAAAACGCCTTTGACAAAATCCAACATCCTTTCATGAACACTAAAGAAAATAGGTACAGAAGGACCTTATCTCAAGCTGATAAAAGCCTTTTATGACAAACCTAGTATCAACATATTCAATGAGAAAACACTGAAAGCCTTCCCTCTAAAATCAGGAATAAGACTGGATACACTCTATCACCACTCCTGTTCAACACAGTAACACAATATGCTATTAATCTGCAATACTCTTAAGGAGTAATAGTACATAACATAGCCCTTAAAAAGATGGTGAATATAATGCTAGCTATAAAGAACAGAGATCCCTAATCCCTACAACCATGGGTATCCATCAGTCCATAGCCTGTTAGGAACCAGGCTACAAAGAAAGAGATGGCCAGCATGTGAGCAAGCTATGCTTCCTCTATAGACAGAGCCAGTCACTCCCCATCACTCTCATTACCACCTGGCAGAGGCATTAGATTCTCATGGGAATATGAACTCTACTGTGAATTCGGCATGATAAGGATCTAGATTGCATACTCTTTATCAGAACTAATAGCTGAGATATAAAGTGGACCTGAAGCAATAGTACTAGACTTGGGAGTGGCTACAAATACAGATTAACATTAGCCGAGAAATTTGACTGTAGAGAGACCATAATCAATTGCTTAAAGACTCATATCAAAAAAAGCCTATCAGTGAATGGCAACTGACAATTTAAGCTACATTTGGTGACAGATTCTATAGTGGCAAGTGAGTTGACATACTTTAATGGTACAACTGCATTTGGTGGCAGGCTGTAAACCACAATCTGACCAACCCAAGGGCCACTCATGGCCTGCCCATGATTTACTACTTTCATCCACCCTTCTTTCCCATCCTAAGCACTTGTCTCACAGTTTTTCTAAGCCCACAAGCTAACTCTAGCCAAAATGCGTTAACAGTAAGTATCACTGGAGAGCTTCTTTGAAAGGGGGATAAGATCCAATGACAAGATGGCAGAAAATTCTAAAACTTCCAACCAAAAGAAAGCTGCATTTAAAAGAAAATACTCCTACTTAAATTACAGGCTCATTCTAGCATTCACATTCTCCAAGCCTGCTTTGTATATGTTGTAACTGACTATCCAACGAAGCCATGAAACCTTCAAAATTGCTTTGCCACATGGAGACTGAGCACCTTGCATTAAAAGACAAGCTCCTGAAGTTTCTCAAAATTTAAAAAAAAATGAATACAAGAAAAGTAAATACTGAAGACCAAGACTTCACCAAATGTGTCTGCATTAAGAGCATTGTTTTTAGTGGGTAACCTCACTGCTAACCTAACTTACTTTACTAAAGTAAGAAGCCCTTTAGCCCTTTAGCCCTTTACCAGCTACTGGTAAATAGCTGCTAAGGATATACTACTGGTTGTGAACTTTTAGGAAAAGCTGTAGTTCAAAAGGTGACGTGTTCTTCTCTCTGCTAGCACGATAACTAGGTAAGCTGATGAAATAGAGGGGATATTCAGTCACCATGATATGAAATCCAGATTGAGGAGTCTAACAAAGTTGACAAGGCAATAATACTTATTTCTGCGTGATACACTTATGAGAAGGATGGGCATGATGATATGTTATATAGACTTTTGTTGCCAATCAATACCACAGCTACAGAATTATTCAAGTATTTGAATAACTAATTACATATCAGGAAAAGTGTACATGCACAGACAGCAGCTGCCATGACTGGACAGCTTTCCAGTTTCGCTACTTGGGTTAAAGAGGGAACTTCTGCATGTGAGTCTATGCATTTCTCTATCTAGAGAAATGCTGGCTAGCCAAAAAATGTCACCTGAACTTAAAAGCATTCTTCAAGGTATGATTAAAATTATCAACCACATTAAAATACATGCCCTTACTCACATATGTCCATCAGCTCTGTGAGGAGATGGACTCAGAGTACACAACTCTTCTCTTACAGTAGTGAGATGGTTTTCTAAAGGTAAATTACTGGTGAGTTTTTGAGTTACATGACCACTCCAAAGATTTATTTTAGAAAAACAGTCATCACTGGTAGCATATTTCAGTGACACAGGACGGAATACAGAACTTGCTCACTTGTGTGACATATTCAACCTGCTCAGAGAACAACTGTGTTCAAGTCAGCAGATAAAGTGGATGTAATCAAAATCAGACTGGAATTATTCGGGCAATGAGTGAACATTAAGATTTTTGACATATTTTAAACATTAGCAGAGATTTTGAAAAAGACTGAGAAAAGGTTTCTTTCCTCCAGCTGGTGCATGACCACTTATCTCAGTTTTCAAAAGAGTTAAAGCATTACTTCTCAACCATAAAAGATCCCCAGACTGGGACGGAATGGACCCACAACCCATGTGTAAATAAGCCAAGTGAATTGACTTTTGTGCTGAGAGGATCAAGTACTTGAGATCACAACTGATAGCTGCCTTAAAAGTATATTTGAGACAACTTCAAGTAATCATGTTATTTTCTTCAAATCACCGTATATTAAAGTCAAGACTGAATATCCTGAGTGCCCCAAAAGCACTAAAAAGCTTCCATTTCCAAAGTCCTACCTATTATGACAGCAACCAAAATGAGATTACAAAGCAGACCAGACATAACATAATTCAGGCGTCATGGATCACTCTCAGATAGGAACATCTAGTTGCAGAAAAAATAAACTCAGAGCTCCCACTGATTCTGCATTATAGTGGATTGTATAACTCTTTCATTATATATTACAATGTAATAATAATAGGAATAAAGTGCACAATAAATGTAATACACTTCAAAGTGCACAATAAATATAATACATCTGAGACATCCCAAAACCACCCCTGACCAGGTACATGGAAACACTATCTTCCACAAAACTGGCCCGTGGTGGCAAAATGATCAGAGACCACTGCTTTAGAACTATTTTTTTGAGAAGACTAGCATACTATCCAGCAGAGTTCTCTTGTAACTAGCTGAATATTTAACAAATTATTTATTTATCAATGGTAAATTATAAATGAAGTCTATTCTTTTACACATTTACAGTATTTGTTAAATGCTGAATTTCAAAAGATTTCTGAACACAGCTAAGTGATATAATCCTCAAAACAACCTTATATGATGTTATGGTTGATACACTGTGTCAACTTGGGGAGTCTAGAGGTTTGGCTAAGTGAGTCAGCAGGAAGCCAGGGTGCTTACTTTGTATACATCCTGAGCCTGTGGAAGAGGAGAGCATGGAGGTTATGTGAGAGCTACATGCCCCTTAGGTGGGTGTAGCCTGTTTACAAAGTAAGGCAGGGAAAGAAGCTGCTTGCCGCCATTCCTGCCATTCCTCCATTTTGCTCTGGCTGCTTTGCTGTTCGGCTGCCATTCCCCCTTTGCTCTTGTTGCTTTGTTATCTTCTGCCTCAGAGCCAGCCAAGTATGGACTAAAACCTCCACAAACTGTAAGCTAAATAAACCTTTCCTTCCTTAATTTTGGGCATTGGGTATTTTTTCTCAGCAATGAGAGAAAAGTAACCAAGACATATGAAAAATTCAGTTGTACAATAATTGTATTATAATCAATAATAAGAAAGAGACAGACCTCTAACCCTTACTGGCAAACTGGAAACCAAACTATAATTATAACCCTAGAAGAAATATGATCAAAGTGTGACACCACAGATGGTATGACTACATATATTTATATCTAATCAAGCACACATCTGTAACTAGTCTATAGCACAAATTTTTAGCCCATTACCTCTTTAATTTTGTCCCTTTTCTTTCTTATCTCAATATCCTCTGGGTCTCCACCACTGATCCCTACAAGGTTTGGAATAGGAACTGGCGGCAGTGGCTTGTTCTCTTTTGTCTTCATTTCCTGGACTATCTTATTTTTCTCTGTCTGAATTTCTGCATGAATTTCTTCTCTTGACTTTCTCAATTTTTCTTTTGCTTCTTCCAGGGCCTTTTCATGATCAGCTCGAATTTTATTTCGTAGACGTTCTTCTTCTTCCCTGTAAGTACAGAAGAAAAAAAATGGTAAGAATGAGTCTTCATAAGAATGTCAACCTTTAAACAAAAAACCTTAAAGTTCCTCCACCAAGCCCTGATAAGAATTCTCTAATCTTGCCATTAAAGTTTACAATTATTAGTAAGACAGACTCGGATCTGCCCGAAGAATAGAGTAAATATAACTTGGTATGAGAAAAGCATATAAACCCTAGACACTAAAAACACTTTGCATAGTAAGGAAAGTGAAAAAGTAGAAACAAAGTTCCAATTTCAGGTCTAAGTGAGAAGAGAAAATGACAATCAGTAATTCACAGATAGATACATGCAAAATAAATAAATAAATAAATATAGAACTACGAAAAACTAAAGGGAAGAGAAAAAGTTAAATATAAAATTAAGTATCAGAGAGGGAACAAAAATACAAATATCGGGCCAAAGAAAAAAGAGACAAAGGAAGTGGGAAATGTTTCATTTGTTACAAGTACAGGATATGCTTCTAAAACTTTGTTTCGGAAGTAGCATTCCTCCAAAGCCTCATGCACAAAGGTGGAACTTGTAGGATGGAGCTGGATCATGGATATGTGATGCTGGACAATGGCTGTGATAACTGCCATCATAAAGAGTGGTAATTAATTCACTGAGCAGTTTAGCCTAGTTCTGGGTGTGGATAATGGAAGGCACATCCTGGGTGTGGGCGGCACCAATAGGCTTGTAGCCTGAATGGAATAAAAAAGGAAAAGGCTTGCTGCTGGCTGCTTCCTACCTGTCCTGCCACAGACTATTTCTCCTCTGCCACGCACCTCTTTCATATTGCTCTGCCTTCAAGGCAGCCAACTATGGACTGAAAGCTCTACAAACTGTGAGGTAAAATAAACCTTTCCTCCTTTAACTTGTGGTTCTCAAGCATTGCATAAGATTGTTAGAAGACTGGATGAGATGACACAAGGGCTGGAATTCAATTAATTCAATTCCTCTATTTCCTTACTCACTATCCTCTCATCTCTACTGCCAATATCCATCCTAGATGGTCTCCTTCCCTGAGGCTCTTACAATCAAGTGATAGATTTTCTTCTCCAATTAGAATAAATAGGTCACATAAGAAAGCACTATGGAGGTAAATGTCCTAAATTACAAAAGGACCATTAAATCTACAATGAAATCTTATTTGGCAAATACAGCATTTTGTCCCAGCAACATGAAAGTAACTAAGATAGACTTCATAGTGTGATAGTTTCCAACTCATATGTGAAGAGCTACTTAAAACTCTCTTAACTTCTGGGTATTTTCCCAGAAGATCTAAAAACATCATATCACAGCGATACATGTGCACCTACGTTCATAGCAGTACAATTTATAATTGCTAAATTGTGGAAGCAACACAAATGTCCATCCACTGAGGACTGGATAAGAAAATTGTGGTACTTTTATATAATGGAATATTACTCAGCTATAAAGAAAGATAAACTTGAGGCCTTTATAGGGAAATGGTCACAACTAGAGACCATACTCATAAGTGAAATAAATCAGACCTGCATGTGCAAGCACCGCATTGTTTCACTAGTATAAAACCTGAAAGAGTTAACTTAAACTAGGAGGTATGATAGACATTATGAAATGATAAGAAAACACTCAAGGGTAAAGGGCAACTGGGATGTGGGAAAAGAGAAGGGAAAGAAGGAGAAATTTTTTTATGTTTGTATATACAGGATCGTTAACATAGCTGATCTACTGTCTTGTATTTCTTTGCTGAAAGAAACTGTCAATGAGTCCTTGATTGATCAATATTGCATGTCTTTGTTTTAATGAAAAACTACTTTAAAGATATCAATATGTAATACAACAAGCACTGTTAATTTCCTACCACTTTGTTTGTAACTCCATATTGTCTGTACTGTTCTTTTGCTATTTTGTAAAAGGTTGTCTGTTAATGTTTTCCTCCTTTTATTTTTAAAATAAAAAAAAAGAAATACTATTTAACCATTTAAAAAAAAACTCTTTTAAATCCTTGTTAAAAATACAGGTGGCAATTTAGTAGGTCTATATGAAATCTATGAATCTGTACTGGTTGAATGTTCTTTCTGCCTAATCCTTGGGACCAGAAGTATTTCAGATTTCACATTTGCAAAGTGGGGATAAACTATTTACTTCCACACTGGGAAATATTTAGTGATTTCTTAAAAACCAAACAGTCAACTATCATCCAATCTAGCAACTCCACTCCTGGGCATTTATCTCAGTGAAATGAAGACTTACATTCATACAAAAACCTATAATCCAAGTCAGTCACTAAAAAGCAAATACTGTTTGATTCCACTTACATTAAGCACTATAGAAGGCAAAACTAAAGATGTAAAGTAGAAAAGCAGTACCCAATGATTTTTGGTAAAACAAACGGGAGTTACTGTTTAATTAAAGTGCAAGAGTTTTGGTCTCCTAAGATGAAAAAGAGTTCTGGAGGTGGATGGAAGTGATGCTAGTACAATATGAATGTATGTAATGCCACTGAGAGAATCCAAGAAGAAATGAAAGATGGATTGATCTGTTCAAGAGATCAGGAGACTCGGGAAACTAGGGGCATCATAACAAACAGATACTGAATGAAGTCTCACATAACATAACCAAAGCAGACACAAAAACCACCCAAGAGCCTTTAAATCCCTTCCCCTGTACACCAAAGAGGAAAAAAATTATAATCTAATATTAAAAAGTAAAAAGTCAAATGTTTACAAAAAAAAGAAAACTGAATTGCTCTCTAGCAGAGAGAAAAGGGGAAGAAAGGTCATATAAGTACTGGAGTCAAGAATAAGCAAGGCCATTAAAGAGAGAAGGAGAATCCATGGGGCCTAGCCAAAGTGGGGAGTGGGGGGGGGGAGCCAACCTCTGAGTGAATCTAAGAGAAACTGACATGTAGGCTGAATGAAGTTTTATAAAAGGAAAGCCAGGTAGACACAAGTATAGCAACCCCACACATACAACAAGAGCATTCTAACCACTTTCTCTCCCCTTACCAACAGAAAAAACAGTATGCCTGACTGAGAGAACAGATCATAATTCATCTATGACAATCAAGTCTTTCCAAGATGACCCTACAGCTAACGGATAGTCACAAAACTTTATCCCAGCCAATGACACCTAGGGGGCTACCAGAAATGTTTTCCTTTGTGGATTAAAAAATTGACAGAGGCAACTGCAAAAAGGTCTTTTGACTGTTAAGTCTAAACTTTATCCAAATATCTATTGCTAGCTTCAAATATAATCATAATGCCTAAAGCTTTAATAACCATCTTGCAATCAAGAGGCAATAAGCTGGAGATAAAGAGCCACCATGGTTTAAAAGAGGTAAGAGTTCACAAAGTGCTTGCTATCAATGAGTTACTAACCAGGGCCCTCAACTGCCTGTCCCCAGATTTCAGATTCCGTGGAGCTACTGTCAGTTGGATGTCCTGTCAATCCAGCTAAGAATTTTCCCAACCACACATTCACCTAGCAAGCATGCACATAGATTCAGGAAATTAGAAAGCCCAGGACTATGCCCTGTGGAAGAAAACCACCAGACAGGGGGAAATGGCATCTTCAAAGGCAGTTTCTGTCCTCACAATGCCATAGAGTCTACAAGTAGCCAAGTTCTCCATGTCCAGTTCCAAGCTCCTTATTACCCCCATGTTATTGCTGAAAAGCTCTAAAAAGTTCTGCAACAAATACGTTTAACATAACTCTTCCTAAATTTAATCACAGTTCCCCTTTACTATATACTCCTTTCAACATGCATAGAACAGTGACACAGAGAAAATGTCTACGTATATCATCAGTGAAGCTTGTGTGGTAGAAAAATATTTTTTTCTGTGTAATACTGTCTATATGTCACCTCTCTGAGCCTCCCTTTCTCATTTGTGAAAGCAGAGACCCTCCTAATTGCATAAGATTGTTAAAAGACTGGATGAGATGACACAAGGGCTGGAAATTCAGTTAATTCAATTCCTCCATTTCCTTACTCAGTATCCTCTTATCTCTGCTGCCATTATCCATCCTAGATGGTCTCCTTCCCTGAGGCTCTTGTTAGTATCTGAGTGTTGATTTGACAGAAATAAACAATCAAGTGATAGATTTTCTTCTCCAATTAGAATAGGTCACATAAAAAAGCACTGTGGAGGTAAATGTCCTAAATTACAAAAGGACCATTAAATCTGCAAGGAAATCTTATTTGACAAATACTTAGATGACTGAAAGTATTTCCTTTTCATAGTCACTTAATGCTAGTCTTTACCTACATAAAGGAAGTCTCAGACATTCTTTAAAAATAGATAAATTAAAACTCAGAACTGCTTCCAACTTTATTGTGTTTCTCTTCCATCCTTGCACGAATATACTTTTCGAGAATATTATTGTACTTATTGTTTCTACTTTCTACATCTAATCACTCTTCTATCTACCATAGCTGAAACTTAGTAACTAAGTTTATTCTTCCTTTGAAACTCCCTCTTCCTCAAACTGGGCCTCTCCAACAAGCCTGTGACCACTGACTTTACCACCTTCAATAAACACCCACAATGTTGTATTCCATCCTTTAAGTCACTTCTGCCCTTTCTGTTCAATACCACACCATTGTATTTTCTCAACTATTATACCAAAATATATCTTCACCAGGTAACTACTCCAGATTCAAGAAACTAACACTGTGTAAGACTACCACTGAATATTTGCTATACATCTCCAATTTAACATGTCCAAACAGAATTGAATGACTAGTATGAAAAAGGAAAATACTGGCTAAACTCATGCAGGAACACATGTAACAAAAATAACATTTTAGTAAAGTGAGTCTGCAATATTAGAAATTAGAAAAAAGAGTAACTCCAATAAATTTAAAAATTTATCACTACCATTTATCCTCTAATAAAAAAGTGGTCACTCATTAAAAACAGAGAAACAGAAAAAGAAAGTGATAAAATGCAACACCTACTCCTGATACCAAAACCTGGAGGAACTTAGGCCTTTCCAAAACAGAAAAATACTACTTTAACCTAATAAAAGATACCTTCCAAAACCACAGGAAAATATTCTCAACTGTGAAACTACAAAAGCAATTCCCTTAAAAATGCCAGGAACAAGAACACAAACCATCACAGCTTGCATTTGACTGTAGAGAAAATCCTAGTCAACGAACTAAAACAAGAAAATGAAAAGAATGAAATATAAGAAAAAGGAAGTTTTTAAAAATGCTGTATTGTAGGGCTGGGGATATAGCACAGAGGCATAAGCGCTTGCCTGGCAAGCCTGAGGTCATGAGTTCAATTCCTGGTACCAAACAAAACAAAAACTGCTGTATTCTGTCACAAGCAATATTATTACTAACTTGAAAATCCAAAAGACTCTACAAAGCATTACAAATAGAAGCACAATAAGGCAAGGAAAGAAACTGCCTAGCCAGAAAACAGATAATCAGTAAATGTAATTTCCTTCCTTTCCTACCTGTTGAGTCCCACCTTTCTAGAGTCTAAGTATTGACACTTGCATTGAAACCTTTTTCTATAGCAACACCACTGTTTACATCATCTGTCATTCACAACCATTACTTTCTTGATAAGATTTCTAGCCCCCGTTTTTTGATTTAGGTTTAAGAAATTTAAGAGCCCTCAAGACTCTGTCAGATTGATGGTTGAAACTATTTTAAGTGAATTTTATGAAACTGACTATTATTAACCCCCTAATTCTAAGAATAACTCACCACTGCTCCTGATTAAAATACATGAATGAACAATACTATCTTTTAAAAGATAAATGACAGCCTATACTTTATATTTTTAAAAACAGCATTACATATTAGACAACCTTTCAGACATCTAAGTTTACTGAGATTCAAGAAAAATTTCAGAGAATCTATGAAAGCACAATAAAAATACTGTAGTTGAAGCAATTAAGAAATTAGTTACTTATGTATTATATAGGTCAACAATGCTTTTAGAAATTACAAGTCAGCCACCAACTGGTATAGAAAATACCAAAACAGCAGCATTCTGTACAGCTTATTGACAACTGCTTGAAGGAATTTAAACTCTTCCAAAACAACAGCTGCACCTTCAAAGTCATGAAGGAAGAGCTCCTTAAACTTAGAGGCAAACATGAGGTAAAATGATGCCAACTATTATTAAAGGGGAGATTCAGTGTTCGGAGCAACTGAAGCTAGAAATTGGTTATATGTGTGGAGGCAAGACAAGGCCACAGTGCCAAAAGCAGTCAAGCTACCTCAATCTTGAGAAAAGCATCCTGTCTGGACAATTCAGTCATTAGTCACTAGGCAACCTTGTGTCTCATGATACTAACTTTGCAAGAATATAAATAAACACCCCTACGGTTGTTCAGTCCTCTTTCCCATCCAGTAAGAGGCCTCTACCTGACCTCAATCTTGTTTTTTGTCTTTATTCTCTAAATCTCCTCCCAGAGACCAACAAGTCCCTACATCACAGCAGCAAACAGAATAACACTGTTACTAAATAAACAAGTAATTTTCTGCTTGTTATTTTAAGTACAAATCATGTACTTTCCAGTGTACTGACTGTAGTTAGCAAACAGCACAAACTCCACCACGTTTGAGCTCCCCATTCCATAATACTGAATTTTGTTCTTAAGAGTTAATAGAGAAGCACAACTATTTCTCAAAGTAAGTACATAATCCATCAGCCACATGAAAAAGCCTACAAAAGACTCAAGGTCAAGCACCTAAGAAATTCATTGAACCTCAAGCTTCAATACCTAACCTAACTACCTTGGTCATGTGGCTCCCACAAAACACCAGGTCATTACCATTTTAATAATGTACCCATGAGCCATCAACATAAACTCACTGTCTCTAAGTTTATTTAGGTATAGGTCATTACTTGGTTGTTAAAAGAGAGCTATTATAGATTATTCTGATAAATTTTTATAGAATTTCAGTCTGAGTTGTACTTTCAATTTAAATCAATGGTTATGAGTCGTTGAACTAATTTCAGCCTAACCCAAATGATAATCAACCGACATTTTCCAAATGTCAGGGGAATGAAATAGGTACAGAGGGGATAAGCTCAGTTGTAAAGCATTTGCTTAGCTTGCACAAGACCCTGGGTTCAGTCCCTGGAACCACAAAAAACAAAATGGGAAACAGGCACAGGGAATGCTCAAAAAGTAAGATACATTATTTTCCCATTGGGGTTCACAATCTAAAAGTATGTTAATGAAGTAAGTAAACAGAAGTACCAGCAAGAAACTGTTATGGAAAGGGTAAAATATACATTAAAAAATAGACATTTACTTTTATTTTCTTATTTTTAATTCATTTTTATTAGTACATGTTTATAGTATGTAATGATGTCATTTATTGTGAATAGGTGGTATAATGTACATAACACATCTCAGTTTTTCTGGTCCCCTACCGTTTCCTTCTCTTTCCGGTCCTTTCAACTCTCATCCCCTTTCCATTAGCAAAAGCTCAATTTCTAGGGTTTTTTCTTCTTCGATTTTTTTTTCCAACCCCTTTCCGTCCCTTCCCTCCACTTCATGTTGCCCTTCCTATCTGAAAAAGATTTCCCTACTTCTTACATTCTTTTAAATAGCTCTTTATTTATCTTTTGGACTTCTCATATAAAAGACACTGTGTAGTACTTAATTAAACTTATGTGTCTGGTTTATTTCACTTAGCACTATGGTCTCAAGGTGCAACCATTTACCTATTAATGCACACCCATGTTTACAGCAGCACAATTTATAATAGCTAAATCATGGAAACAGAAGAGTCGATTAAAAAAATGTAGTATTTATACACAATGGATACTACTCTGCTATAAAGAATGTTAAGAATAACCATTTGTTTGTAAGCTTGTATGTATCACCAGAAAACACAGTTACATCAGGTAATAGCAGAACTACATGATCTGCCAGCAGAAATTAACAGAACAGGAGTTTGCCAAGTAAATCAAGAAAATTACGGCATTCCAGACATAGAAAGTAGACTGTAGAATGCCATGGAAGTGACACGATATACTACACAGCAAAGGACTTGCTTTGATCAACGAAGTATGTAGGATTAAAGAGGGCATAGTAATGTAGTATAGGCTAAGCTTAACAAAGAAACCAGAGAAGGCAAGAAGCTCAATTATGAATAGAGCTTAGAGTGTATCCTGAGGACAAAAGCAAGACACTAAAGGACTTCAGCTTGAAAACAGCATAACTGTACTTTAATCTTGGAAACAAGATCTCCTCAGGATTGACTAGGGGAAGGGAGCTTTATACCGGATACAGAAAAAGGAGTTCATAGATGACAAGCAGCCATATAGGCAAAAACCTGACAAGAGCCTAATAACATACATCCTCAGTAATTATTAAGAAAAAAGAACTAAATATGAGAGACATCAGAAAAGCACAGCAATAAGTTTAGGTAAATTATTAAATATGAAAAGAGGAGTTAAAGATGATAGGTTTTTCACTCTAGTAACAATAGAAAGGTGGTGTATCAACTGGACAGAGAAAAAGGAAAACATGACTTTGATAATAAAGAAAAGAAAGAAAGAATTAGTATGATTTCACACATGTCAAACTTAAAAAGTCAACAAAGTACACAGGTTTAGATGTCTAAGGCTGAACCCATAGGTAACATCATCCTCAAGAGTGAAAGACTAGAAGTGCTTTTCCAGAGGTAAGGAATAAGACAAAGCTGTCCACTCGTACCAATGCTACTCAACGCTGTGAAAGTTCTAGCTGCAGCAATTATGCAAGAATAGGAAGTAAAGCTATCCAAACTGAAAAGGGAAGAAATAAAACTATTTCCATCCCCTCCATACTCAATGACAACTACTACAGCTAATAAAAGAATTTGGCGAAGTTACCTGGACCTCACCCCTGCACTGGCTAGCTGGAGACTGCTGGTCTTTCTTCCCAGAGAATACTGTTCATCCCAGACCCCTATTTCCTTGCAATCCTTGTGTCTTGCTCTCTGGGCAGGAGATTGGGGATTTACTACAGGGATCCTTGATAACTGGTGCATGGAAAGGGTCCTCGATACCTACCTACTTAAGAGACTAAGGCAGGAAGACTGCAAGCTCATAAGCGCCGTGGGTAACACAGTAAGACCCGCTCTCAAATAAATAAATAAATTTTTTTAAAAAATCATGACCTTGGATTTGGCCATGACTTCCATGGCTTCTTAGATATAACACCAAAAACAGAAGCAATAAAAGAAACCTGATAAGCTGGACTTTGTTGAAATTTAAAGCTTCTGCATATTCAAGTACATTATAGAGAAAGTAAGAAAGAACTATAGAAAGAGGGAAACATTTATAAATAATTTATTAAAGAAAAACCCAGTTTCTACGAGAAATGTATATTAAAAACTGCCCAACTCAAAAAAACAGACAAAGATGGTGGACAGATATTTCTCCAAAAAAGATGCATAAGTGGCCAACAAACAAAAAACTAAAAGTTGAATGCTGTCAGACATTAGCAAAATGTAAAGAAGAACCACAATGAATGTGAGTATACCGAACTTTAAAAAAACTGGAGATGTTAATAAAAACAGAACCTTCATGCGATGCCGATGAAAATGTGAAATCATCCAACTACTGTGGAGATGTCTGGCAGTTCCTCAAAAAGTTAAACAGAGAATGACCGTATGACCAAGCAATTCTACACCTAGGAATACATCCAAGAGAGCTGAAAACGGATACTCAAACAAATACATGCACACACATCTTCACAGCAACACTATTCAGAATAGTCAAAAAGCTAGAGAGAACACAAATGTCAATTGGCAGATGAATGTGTAAACAAATTGTGTACATGCAAACTGAAATTTTATTCAGCTATAAAAAGGAATGAAGTACACTAATGGATAAGACTTGAAAATATGCTAAGTAAAATAATTCAGCCGCAAAAGTTCTTACATTGCATGATTCTACTTATGTGAAATACTCAGAATATGTAAATCCATATGGACAGAAAACAGACTGGTGGTTACCATGAGTGAGATGGAGCAGGAGCAGTGGAGAGGAGCTAGGGAGTAACTCCTCCATGGATAGATAAGGTGTTCTGTTCTGAGAAATAAGACTGTTTTCAAACTAGATGGTAGTGGCTTAACACTGTGAATGTACTAATTCCACTAAGTGGTCACTTTTATGTTAGTGAATTCTACCTTAATTAAAATAAAAACTTAAAAGAAGAATTTAGAATTAAGAAGGGCAAACACAATTTTGAAGGACAAGGTAGATGAATCCAACACGATGACTTATCTAAAGCTATCCTCATCAACAAAGAATGCTATTCCCAGCAGATATACACCAAAGAATCACGAGATATACCATACAACCTGGTAATTCTTTTGGAGAAAAATACATGTGCCTAAGTACACGTGCAGACAATGTTTCTATAGTCAAAAGGATGGAGAGGGGGTGAAACCTTTAAAACATTATCAATAGGAGAACATATAATTTGAGGTTTGATCATACAATGGAACACCTAAATTGATAATACAATTAAACCAGAGCCTAAAACATCAACATATACAAATTGCAAAAACAATGTTGAAGCCAGGTGCAGGGGCAAGCACCAGTAATCCCAGCACTGTGGAAGGCTAAGGCAAGAGGATCACAAGTTCAAGTCCTACCTGGGCAACTTCATGAGACCCTGTCTCAAAATTTCAAAAATTTTAAAAGGAGTGAGTTTGTAACTCACCGCAAAGCCATAGGTTCAATCATCAGTACCAAAAATAAAATAATTTTTAATTGTAAAAAAATTTGTAGAATGATGTATATTTAAGAATATGCAAAGAAAATATGTCACAGATGTATAAACCTACATACTAAGAATGACAGGGTCCAAATTGGGATAAAGATTTGCCTTCAGTTAAAATTAGAAAATGTTAAGATATAACAAGGCTAAAAAGTAAGTGCACTGACACTTGCCATTATTATCTTTTGACTTTTTATGTCTGCTTATTATTTTTTTAAAAGCAAGAATGATACAGAGGATCTAGCTTTCAAGACATCAAACATACTGTCATAAAACCATGAAATCAAAAATGTAGTGCTTTGGGGAATAAGCAGAAAGATCTTTAAGAATTTTTAAAACTAAAACAAAAAAATCTCTGCATATAGCAGAATATATCCTTTATTTAACTAATCCCCTGATGACAGACATTTGGATTATTTACAGTATGTCATATTACAGCTTAGGGGACTTTCATGAACACTTCTTTGTGCACTGATGTGAGGATTTCCTAAGGATAAATTCCTAGAAGAATTGCTAAATCAAAGAATATGCACTTTAAATTAGCTGGTATAACTAAATGGTTCTTCATAAAAATTTGATTAATTTATATTCACACCAAGAGTTTGCAAGTTAAGCCTGTTGCTCAATGTTTATCTTACCCTAGATATTACCAGTCTTTTTAACCAGGGGGAAAATAACCTAGGTCATGAAAAGGTAAATTTTTTTTTTTGGTACCAGGAATCAAAGTCAGGACCTTGCACCTGCCAGGCAGGCACTCGTGCCACTGAGCTATATGCCTGGCCTGAAGAGGTAAATGTCTACTAATGCCATCACAAAATAATAAAAAAATTCACATTTTTATATACATAACAGGTACATGTCAAACACATAAGCCTCACATTAAATTCCACATAACACCAAGGAATTGAAAAAAAATCACATATGTATACATAATTGTATAAGTAAATGTACAAATATAACAGTGTATAACTATCTGTAAATGGTTTTAAATACATAAACATGTTGAATCGTGCCAGATCTCAATTTAGCATAACGCTTGGCATTTTATTTTCTTCATGCTAAGGCCTGGTTCCTCATCAAAAAGCTTCAGAGTATTTCTCTTATTTCAGTAAAACCCAGTCAAAATGCATAAATTAATGATATACAGGAGTATTAGAAAAATAAAAATAGGAAAGAAAAAGCAATTAACTTATCTGAATTCAAAAAATGCTACTGACCTAGATCCCTGTACCATGTACATATATCTCTAAGACCCCTAGAATCTGCCTCAAAAGACGCTTTAATAATTATACAAAGATTTGAACTTCAGTAGTACCCAGTGTCAAAATTAATCTCCTGTAATATTCCCCAATAATCTTCAATAGTCAGCATAATGCCTGGTACAACATAAATACTCAAAAGTACTTCCTAAAAGAATGTGACCAACATCTTTTAATGGTGATATTAATACCACAGAGAAACCAAGAGATCTATATCAATAATACAGTTTAATTTTATAAATATGCAAATATTTTAAAAAGAGAAAATAATACCTACATTTTTTTTTAGTCTCCAGATTGCGTTTTAAAAAAAAATTTTTAATACCTTGTTCCCAAAGTTGTTGTCAACAACTGAAAATAACATACTTTCAGTAGCCTCTCAATTCAAAGGTTAATTACAGTCAAAAAAAACTGTACCTCAGGAGTACAGTAGTAAGACCCTTCACAGGACCTAAGGCCTCACTTCCTCAAGGATTGTTTTACTTGAAATCTATCTTAACAATGTAGAAAACAAATGAAAAAGAAATTATTCTTAACAGAGTTCAAACTGACACCTTGAAATACTTTTGTAAATATACCAATAATCTTTAAGCTGGCACATAAAATGATCAATAAATTATACTTTTGAACTAATGATAAATAATATGTAGAAGTCATTTCATTCACTTTCACTTTATAAATCTGTCCTAATTTCATTAAATAATGTATTTTAATCATTTCTAAAATAATTATAAAACAATTTTTACATACAAAATGACACTAATTCTTAGTTAGAATTTTATCTTCACAGTGTTTGTGACAGATGGACTAAATTACAGCACATTCATCCATTCCCTATTTCATGAGATTACATGTATTTCATATACATGAGATCAAATAAATCAGTCAATTTCCCTTTTTCATAAATAAGGACTTTAAGGAACAAATAAGTTGAATAGCTTACCTAAAAACATTTCAACAGTGAAGGACAAGGCTGAAATAGAGCCCCTATCTCTTACACCTAGGTCAGTGTTCTTTAAAATATACAGCAATACGGCAGGCTTGGTAGTATATGCCTGTAAATCTAGTTACTCAGGAGGCTGAGGCTGGAGGATTTCAAGTTCAATAAAAAAAAAAATAATAATACCTTCCTTCTGGACAATGTAACACTCCAAGACAAATCACTATAAAGAATGCCCTTTGCAGGAGAGCCTTCTTTATGAGAAAACCCCAAACCCAACCTGAATAAAAACCTCCAGTACAGATTTCATTACAATCATGTTCTAAAAGGAAAAAAGTTACAGCAAAAATACAATAGCAGTCAAAATAAACTTTTCTGACAGAATTTGCAGTTAGGGAAAATGAAACTAGAAAAATAATTTTCCCACCCAGTAAGTATGTAGAGTCAGTCAGTGAAGATTGCGGAAAACTGAATATATGAAAACACTCATCAAATATTTTCTATTGCCAGGCATAGTGGCACATGCCTGTAACCCCAGGACTCAGGAGGCTGAGGCAGGAGGATCACTGTGAGTTCAAGGCCAGTCTGGGCTACCAAGTGAATTCAAGGCCAGTTTGAATTGCACAGTGAAATCCTGTCTCAAAAGGTAGGGTTTTCTATTGTTTTCTTCCTTTCTCTTGATGAGGGAGAAATTCAATGCAGGGAGCTACAAAACACTTTAGATACATATGTAGGATTAACTTTGTTCTAGGTAAGGACAATATGTATTATTTCTAGTCTTATCATTTTTTTATAAAGGGCCTTTATTAAAGATGGCATCCTCTTCAATTCAAGGCATCATTGCTCCTGCTTTTGTGTCTTCTAAAACTTCCTTGAATTTTGTTTAGACCTTTTCTTGTGGAATTTTTGTCTCGCCATGGACATTTATTCAACAGAAATATACTTTTATGAAGAACCAACTACATTCAGACACTGGAAATACAAAAGTAAACAAAATATAGTCATTTGTCCTTAAAGAAGTCCATGTTCCACTAGGAAACAAAAAGCAAGCAAATAACTGTAAAACCCTTTAAATATGCAATCACAGACATAATACATGAGAAACAACAACAGAAAAAACTACCTAACAGCAGGGAAGCCAAAGGACTAGATCTAGATGTAGATTTGGGCTACCTTAGCTGTAAATAGGTAAAATAATATGAACAAGAACCTAAAGATCAAAAAACACTATTAAAAATTAAATAAAAATAAATCAAAATATTCTAACAGATTTACAACACCAATGACAGAAAATAAAACTTTAAACTACATGCTACAGAACCTATAAAAATCAATGTTAATATTTTGGGAGAAATATTCTGACTGTGATTCTGATAATTTAATAAGCCAAAAAAAATAATAAATAAGAGAAAATAAACACTTCACAGGCCTAGAACCCTTCCTATGAAATCAAAGGAAAATTCTGTAATGGTCATTATAGCTTTTAGAGCAAATAAGTGTTTATGTTCCTTGAAACATTTAATTATAATCAATAAATATTATTCATCTATTATGGGCATTTTATGATGTTATCTTCCAGAATAGCCCATGTTCACTGGTCAACATGAAAATCTGAGCATTTTGCATTTTAACTAGGCCATAGGAAAATTCTATTCATTTTTGAGAAGAATGAAAAAGATATTCAGTAACTCTAAAACATGAAACTAATAAAAGCAAAATCATTATTTTGTTTGGATCAAAACTAAGACTTTAAATAACAATACACAAAATATCATTCAGTGAGCAGCCCCTAAATCCAGCCTCTTCCACATTACAACAGTAACTGAAAGACACAGAAAATGACTTAAGAAAAAAAATCTCAGACTATCAAAAAAATACCCATCACAAAGTTAATGTCAGAATCTTGAGGAACTTTTCACAAACCTGTAAGTATACCTAGATTTTACAGAACCAAGCTTTACCTCATGAAGCCAAAAAAAGCCTACACTACTACCTTACCCAAACTGTTCTTTACCTCAGAGGACTAGCAGTCTGCCCCAAAGAGATGGAACAGAAACCTCCCTGTAATCACAATACTGTTTAACTTCCTTAGCACACAGTCTCTCCTCAATTATTATCTACCTAACTACATTCTATCACTGAGTGACTCTTAAAGGATTTATCAAAAGGAAGAAACCACATTCAGGGTTGATGGGTGATGAGGGACAAGACAAAAGGAATCTTATTGACTGTGCATACTGTCAACTGTAGTCTTAATTTGGGAATTACATAAAAACCTACAAAAGCAACAGAACAGTTGAAACTACTGAAGATGTCACCCAAAGTAGAAGAAAGGAGGAAGAATGATGGCTGGGTGATGAATTTGTTCTCCAACTATAGAACTAAAAAGGCTATTTACTCAATACTATATCCAAAGACCAAAATAATAATGATAGTAATAATAATAGTGCAGCAAAGCCATCTACACCAGCTGCTTTTGACAAGTGTCAAGTATGAATAGCTCATACATAATTCACAATTAGATAAAGGGAAACAGGAAAAATAACCAGGAGCTAAATGGGTGAAAACACATTAAAAGAGAAATGGGATATCCAGCAGACTTACTAGGGGATAAAACAACAAAACGTCCCCTGAATAGGAGCATAGAGCCTTAATTAAATAACAGAATTTTTAAAAAAACAGGATAGGAAAAAAAAGTAAAGAAGTGGAATGAGAGGAAAGGTGGAAAGAAAACTGAAATTGCAATAGTGCAATTGAGTATTTCTACTCTTACACACAAAAATAAACTACAAATCACATTAACTTAAGAAACATACTAAAGCTCACTATAATCAAAACTCTCTTAGTCTTAGAGGACTAGTGGCTACCACATCGGTCAGTACAGGTTTAGAGTGATTATATCTAGTACCATGTCACACAGCTAGTTAGCACAGCCAAACTGCAATGTTAGGTCCTTCTTACTATAATGCCCACATTCTTTCCCTTTGAAGAAAGTATCATACCGGGCCGGAGATATAGCTCAGTGGTACAACACCTGCCTGGTAAGCATGAGGTCCTGAGTTAGAATCCTGATTTTAAAAAAACTATCGTAGGTAAACATATACCTGAGCCTCAAGTAGTCAATCCAAAGTAACAAAATCTTGACTGGAGAATGAAACAAGCACACACGTACACACACACGTACACACACACACACACACACACACACACACAGCCCATTTATACAATGCCGTTAAATAAAACAAATTTGCTTCAAAAATGAAAGAAATTTTAATTGCCCGGGTGACACTTTATGTACATCAGTGTACATTACAACATTCATGTATGTTAAAGCCAATGTTCTTTAAAGTCAGAAAGGCATAGTCAACCCAAACTACGTATGTTCTGTTATCCAACCAGGGAGGATATGGAGTGAAAACTCTGGATTATTTGTGAACCAATTAATAGAAGCATACATACTGGTTTCCTCATGAAAACATATTTATTTCATGTAAAATAAATTACAGAACTTAAAGCATTCATTAAATAGTGTAAATGTAAATGTCATGTAAATAGTGTAAATGTAAGTGTAAATGTCTTATTAATCCATTGCCAGACAGAAACCTAGAAAGTTATTCCCTTTCCCTTCTACCTTATTACCTTATCCCCCATAGTAAACCGTTAACCACCACTTTCTGTAAAACCTACTAGCTTAACATTTCTTGAATTAATTCCTTTTCTACATTAATATCTCTCCTTCCCCACTATCTCCAGGGTGGTAGAAGTCAATACCCTCTGTGACACAGACGCTCCAATTTGCTTAGCCCCCTACACAAAACTGATTGTTTAAAATGTTTAAAAATTTAAAATGATCATGTCATTCCCTTGCATCAATGACTCCTCATAGTACAATTAGGATAAAACCAAAACAAATTTAACTACAGAATCTCCAGGATACCACCCAGAGATTGCAAATTCAACAACAACCAGGGTAAATATTGATTTATAATATTTATTCATTTGACACCTTTGTTGAGTGGCAGAAAATGGACAGCATACGCCCCTTAAGGAAGCAGCTGCTACCAGATTCTAGCTGAATGTTTCCACATGAAAATACAGGGTGGTGCCTGAGTAATTAAATACACTAATAAAAAATTAGAGTAACTTTTTGAAAGAAATCAGAAATCCTGAATATGACATGAAATATCCTGACCTGTGAATGCTGTCAAGCAATTCAAATTTCTGTAACAATGAGGTCCAAAGAACCTATATGCAAGACAATTCTGACCTCTCATCCAGTCTCCTTATCTGACCCCACACTGCTACTCTCTCCATCAGCCATGCTGAACTTCTTTCATGACACCTTAGGGCTCTCACACCTGCGCTCTGCTCGGATCCCTTTCCCTCTCTCCAACAATAATTAGACTTCCTACTCAAAGGTTTTGAGCCACTGCTTCCCAAGTGAAGCTACCCTATTCTCACTACCCTCTAGCCCCACAGCATATGCTAGTCACTCCATTAAGTGCTCTGTTCACACTGAATACAACTTCCTAACACTCACTACACTTAAAACCAAAATCATTTTACCCATTACCCCCCTTACACAGACCTCCTTATAAACAGGACCTGACAAAAATAAAATGCAGTACATATTTGTTGCTAACTAGCGGTCTAGCTATAAAATGTTCCTTTGGACAATAAAATTCTAGAGTACTTGTGAAATATTAATCAAACTGTACCCAACTTTTCAGAAATATATACACTATTTAAAGTAAACTCAGAATTAAAATATTCAATATTAGTAATAAATGCTCATATTTACTGTTAACTGACTAAATCCTAGGAATTATATTAAGTGTTCTGCACGTATTATCTCATTTACAGTACAAACTGTAAAACATATGTATGTCACTGTCACACAGAGGAAGCGAAAGTTTTAAATTTGCTCAAATCACACCTCTGATCAGTGGCAAAACAGTATAAATACGTAATTGAGATCTTACAGATCATTAATAAAGATCTACTGTTAAAACTAATCTGACATGTAGCTTTTAACTGCTGTTTGTAAGATGTGACAATTTATCTTCCATTCCTCATCCCTCTACACCAGTGATGGAGAACCTTTTACAGTTTTCAATGACACAAACAGCTCGCTGCAGCACACATGCCATAGCTTCACCACCACTGCTCTATCCTATAACCCTTCCATACAAATAGGAAATTAAGATAAATTATCAATAAGTATCTTCTAAATTAAGAAAAAATATTTTATCCACATCCATAACAGATATGGTCTTAGTAACTCCGTAAAAGTTATATTTTTTAATTATTTTAAAATTAGTATTAATATATTAATTTGATGTTTTGCATTTCCACATTTTGAACTTACATTTAGTGATTTAAAATTGATTTCCTTATCAAAAGTAAAATGATTTTTATCAGTACAGATCATAATTTCAAATACAGTAATCAAGAAAAAACATACTAAGCAAGCAAAAAATTAAACCAGTACAAGCACAATACAGAGGTTCTTCACTAACTGAACTGTCTGAATTCTCCCTTTCCAAAACTCAAGAACCAAAAAGATTCCAATAAATTCTCACAAACATTATTTGCTATCCAGACTCTACTGAAAACTCAGAATGTGACTAACCACCCTGTTATCAGAAGTCTTAACCATTCTCTCTCTTCAAATTCAAAACTCTGGAGCCTGATACAGCAAGAATACACATACATATAGGTTCATAGGCCATATAAATTTAAGGATTGTTCTTCACACTATTTAAGTTGACTTTTATAAACTCTGAATAAAATACACAGATCTACATTTTCATTCAAACTTTAGATTTTAACTGCATTTGAGAATTTTTCTATGCAAATATCTTTAATCTAGAAATTGGTCATTTTTGATCCTTGTAGACCACGTAAAACAAACTTAAAGAAACAAATCTAAGAAAGTAAAGAGTTGAAAATGGCAAAAATTCCAAGGCAGTTATAAAAGAATGGTGTAAAAAATATTATAACTACCTCAGAAGGTTCAACAAAAAGGCAAAGAACCATCAATCAAGTAATGAGTTAACTAGGCTAAGAAAACTTTGCTGGGCTATATGCTAATTACAACCCTATGAATTTTCCCAAGTATTTAACTTAGGCTCCTGGGTAAACCTAAGCTTTCTCAAAATTCGCACAGATTAAAAGTTAAAACTAACATCAGTTAAAACATTTTTTTCACAACTCAAGAATTATTTCAAGAAATAAAGAGAGTAGGTTTGAATAAAGTAAACTACTTCCCAAACTTTTTCAAAACATATATAAGTTATTTAATATATAAATGACTTAAAGGGATTGTAACTACAGCTTCCATTTCATCCTATTTTTGGCTAGTCTCACTTCAGCTTTGGAGACCTGAAAAAAATGTTAACTCCTTAACTGACCAGATTCTAACAGTTTAAGAACTGACATGGTCTATCTTACGTTAAAACAAAAAGATCAGAACAAAATTAAATTTTTAAAAAGATCCTCAATCTTATCCACAAGATTCACAAAGTCAAAGTCTTGGAGTTTGATGATACCTTTAACAACTAATTCCATATGAAGCACCAAAACACATATCGTGAAAATAACAAAAATCTGCTTTTTTCCCAATGTTACTTCTCGTGTTTTGTCCATGTTTGTCATCCAAAAAACTAAGTAAGGCTCACTACTAAGATTCTAACCACAAGCCGAAGAATGAGCGCCCTTTGACAGCAAACCCTAGCAGCTGTCAAGACCGGAGGTAATGATTTCATAGGGTGGTACAAAGACTGAGTGCAACACCTTAGGGAGTTCGTGCGCAGCACATGCCCCTATTTCTCTACATTAAGGGTTCATTACTATCTGTCCACAGCAGACGTAACTCTCAACACACGTCTCTTCTATGAAAAAAGAAGAACCTGGACTTTAGGTGAGACTAGTAGTCCTTCCGGTCTCTACTTCTACTCAGCCGGTTTTGAACTAACACCACTCTTTGAACTATTACACGTTTTACCGCTGCCAAAAAAAAGGCAGAGACAGATTCGATCCAACGACCCTACCGTGCCCGGCTAAACGTTAACACCCGAATTTACGAAATCAACAAACCTGTGTCTGTGTTCATCAGGTCCATGGATCAGGAAGACTCCGGGGTTTTTCGCCCCTTTGCCTGCATCTACATGAGGAATCAACACATCTTCTAAACCCAGATCAAAGCGTTTGTGTTTCGAGGAGTCTGGAAGGAAGAAGAATGCCCCAAAACACAGGGTGATGAAGGCACTGAGAATGAGGAGAAGGATGAACTTCTCCGAGAGTCTCAAGGTAGCCCTGTGATGCGGGAAGGAGGGCGGCCCCAGGTTCAGAGGCGGGATCCGACGTCCAGACAGGGGCAGCAGGGCTGGGGTGGTCATCGTTTAGGCTCTTGCAGAATACTTCACACGGTTTTCATCTCACAGCAAACGTACAGCACGCTGAACTCTCAGGTCTTGGCAGAAGCGGATCAACTCAGGATTTCTCCTCTCAGAGAACTGTTGTGCTTTTTCAAGAGGGCCCTCTTCCACGCTCGTCCAATTACATCCACAGCCGGCGGCTCCTAAAGGATCGCTAATTTACGGCGCTGGCGTCCTCCCGCCATGTGGCCTCCGGTACCGCACCAGGTGCCTGTGCGTCCCCGCTCACTCCCGGGGGTACACCCGGCAGGCCGCGCCGCGGGCGAGCTGCGAGCCGGGCTCTTCCATTCCCGCACCCCTGGAGGGTGCTCAGATGGAGCTGGGCGAGCGCCGAGCCGACCGGGCTCACTGCATCCCCTCGGGCGCCTCACCTGAACTGCGGGGGAAATACGCAGGGCTCCTCACAAGTCCGGGGCAGGGACGGTCTCCCCGCGCCGGGAAGCCGGGCCAGCAGCTCGGGAACGGGCGGAAGGAGCCGTTGGCCGCCCGCGCTCCGCGACGCCGCCCCACGGCTGCGGGC
>NW_004955435.1:20483954-20531951 GCF_000276665.1 Chinchilla lanigera | reverse complement strand
TCTGCGGGCTCGGGGCGCTGCGCGGGAGCCCCCCGGAAGTGCCCTGCCTCCGCCGCCCAGGCTGCACTGAGAGCTGCCCGGCGCCCAGACGCGTGCCCGCTCCTGTGGGTGGGTGGCCTGGAGTTTGGGCGAGAGAGACGGGTCGGGCGCGAAGGTTTGGCAGGAATCGAATAAATGCAGTCGACGGTTCTCCTGGTCAAGGATCACATTTCTTTTCCTCCCTAGCTAGGAAGTATTTAGTTTTGTTGTTTTGTTTTTTTTTTTTTTTTTTGGTTTTTCTGCGGTACCGGGAATCGAACTCACGACCTCGCGCTTGCCAGGCAGGCCCTGTGCGGCTGAGCTAAATCCCCAGTATGTAGTTATAAAACGTCAGACCCCCAAGGTTGGACAACAGGGTCTCAAACTTGGGTGCAGTCCAGGCATACGTTAGTGGGCACCTGGGGCCCCGGTAATGACGAGAGTGCCAGCCACATGCCAGTTTGTGTTAAAAGTAAAATGGCAACCTTGTCCTTTCAGTTAGGTTCCTTTCTGCGGAGTCCACTTACCCCAGTGTGGCAGAAGGCTCCTCATGCTCCAGCTTCTGGAACACCTCCTGTCATCTTCACAGACCCACCACTGCTGCTTTCATAAAAAAAAAGGTGAATGGTAAACCCGTAGAGATAATACAGTGTAATTCAGCCATCAAAAGAATGAGTCGATTCGGTTATCCATATGACTGAGAAGAACCTTAAACCCGAAGGTTTCTTAGCAGTACAGTATATACTATTGCATCCGATTTCCTTTCAGATTGTTTTTACTCTGATATTCAATTATCATTACCTATACCCATCCTTATTGATATTGGGAAATGAGGAGGAGGCCTTTAAATGGCAGAGGTAGAAAAAAGCCTTAGATTACAAAAAAGAAAAGAAAATCAAGTCGAGCAAAAGTCTACGTGTTCAATGTCAGAATTCATAACATTTCAGCCTACAGCGCTTTAGAGTCTGCATTCTTCCTACCACAGGACAAAAGAGGTCATTGTCATTGACCCTGCTTCACCGAAAATGTCAGGGCCACCTCTTGGTGTACCATTCCAAAGTGAGATTTGTGTTGGACACTTGTGAACAGTAGATGTAAGAAGCGCCCTGCCTTTTGAATTAATGCCAGCTTCATGACTATGCCTCTAATGTTGAGGCCAAGCCAAAAAAAATACACTTCCTACCGTTGAGGTCAGTATTTTCCATGAGAAGTTCAGGGGAAATAAATATTGACTGAGTGAAAGAGCAAGTATGAAAGTAAATGTTACCTACTTTGAGACCAAATTTTTAACCATAGAAGTAGCAATCATGAAACCTGTCATAGCCTACTTGACAAATGTAACATTAGCAGTTCACTCTCAAAGCTGGTGGAGAAATCTATGAATTTTTCTTTTGCTTGCCTGTTTTACAAAATTCGTTTTTCCTTCTTGAGAGTAAAAGCATCATCATTTAAATTAGGGATCACTGCAGATGTGCAGTCTGCAATTCTGAAGCCATTGATAATGTCATCAGTTATTTTATTATAGTCTTACATCAGCATCAAAACAGTTTCATGAGCACATTTCTAGACAAGGCTGAATTTTTAAAGACTCTGTACTGTTTTAAAAACAGCAAGTTGCAAATTTAGTAATTATGATTACAAGTATATAAAAATATGCTAGTAAAAGGATATTTGAAAAAGATTATAGCTGGTAAGGATGTTGGTATTACGTAGGATTTTCCGAATGTGTTCTATTTGTATTACATTTATAATTAAATACATGAAAAATGTATAAAGGGACTGGTACTTTCAAAAGTTAAGGTCGGATTTCAGTGGATGAACTCGACTGATCCATCTGACGGTTATCAGGAGGAAGCATAGAGAAAAAGTGTGTGTGTGTATTCACATATAACACACAATTTATTCCAGAGACTCTATAAAGAAAATTATTTCATTTTCAAAGTGTGGTGAGGCTTTGATCAAAGGTATAAACAAGATCCCAAAGTGACAGATAAAGTGGTGATTTCCCTTTTACAAATCCATACAAATTAATATATTAGGAGATTTGAATTATTAAATTATTAATGAAATAAAACTTGCTCCTACAGATTTCAGATTTACAGGTCCACTCCAGAGATTCACTCATGTATTGCAATGTAAAAGTTACTTGTACTTGTTTAATTGTATTTGCTTTTCCTTCATTAATACAGTGTCAACACTTTATCCACACATACAAACACAGTTTACTAACTCTGTTTTAAGTGAAACTGAAGTTGCATACTAGAGGAGAAGCATACTGCTACTTAATCTGTTTCTTCATAGCACTACTAGCTTCAACACACTGTCCATACTACACAGATGCTAGGTTCCTGAAGTATCCATAGAAGATGTTAGGGGAGAAACGACCAAATATGACCACTGAATAAACAAATGTACAGGCCCCAAGCCCTGCTCTTTCCACTCTTCTTTTCGTCAAAGGTCAGAGATACGTTGTAGTTCAAAGCCATGAAATACTGGAGTTAGCTGCATAAAAGTAAGAAAAGTCAAAAAAAAGCTTGGACAGCCTCTCTGAGGCAAAGTTACTTGTTCATTTTCTTCTAAAAAATGCTTCTGTTGAAGGACTACTGTGAGTCTTCTAAGTGCTAGAGGTAGGGAGAAATAAGACAGCATGCTCAGTGAACTTGCTGTCTGGTGTGAGAAAATGAACACTAAAAATTATAAAACAACGGGCGAGTGCTGCTACAGTAAAGTGCCAGGGGCTTATGGGAACAATAACAGGGCACCAAAGTAAGAGAATATGGATGGAGAATGGCCCAGGGAGTTTCCTCTGTCAACTATCACCTGAGCTGAGCCTTTAATTAACTAGAGGAAAAGGTTGTGTTCCAACCTAGGGAGCAGAACATACACACAGGCCTTTAGCTATTTTTTTCCTGTCACTTATCTAGAACGCTACTTGTTTCACTCTTCTAATCAATAGATTGCCTGGCCCTATACACCCATGGTCTTGTGCTGAGGAAGTAAAAAAGTGCGGAGGGGTGGGGTGGGGATGTTACCTACAGTACAAGTAAAATGGGTTCAGAATGACTACTTAGTATTGTAAATTTGTTTCTGTAATCCAAAAACGTAGGTGGTATTCTTGCTTTTACAGGCAGTACTCTTATGCCAGGCAAACATTTTACCTCTAAGGCTATTAATAAAACTGGGCTATTTATTCATATATAAAAGGTACCGTGAATTACAGAGTTCTGAAGAAGTACTCACGTGGATTTCAAGTCTAGCTCCACCCTTTACTGAGTTTTCCTGTTTATAAAACATGGTGTAACCTTTGCCTGTTCATAGCACTGTTGAAGAATCAAATGACTTGTATCTAAAACACTAAAAATTGTTAGCAGTATTCAAAATAATAGATTGCTTTATGGTTATAGTATTTGTATGACATGGAAACATGAGTGTGCCTATAATTTCTTTGGAAAACTACCCTTTCCCCAGCCTTAGTCTATTGATCTACATTGGGATGCCTACTAGTGAAGCAGAGAAGAAAAGATATGAGACACTGAAAGAGAAAATATCCACATACCCTCACTCAGGTGCTTGGCTCAAGAGTGGTTCTGGGGTGTTGTGGGAGTGGCCAAAAGCATCTCAGGATTCATTTCCAGCCAGCAAGGCATTCAGACGCCATTACAGCCATGGTTTAAGTGGGACCAGATAGTCACACTTACAATAGACAATGTCATCCATGCTGTGCTGGTTTTGCAGGCATGTAAAATGCAAGAGTTATGGGATCATGTGTGTTGCCCTAAGGCATTAAAAGAAACCCTAAGAGACGAGGGGTTTCTAAGAGGCAAGGCAGTGCGTAACACGATCAGAATCCTTGCAAGTACCCCCCAACAGAACAATGTGTGGAGCCAAAGTCAAGCCAGAGCTGCGTGGAATATCCCAAGAAGACAGAGATGACAGCAACATGGAAAGTCTGCTGATAAAAACTACAGGCAATGGGTAAAAACGAGCCCAAGAAGAGTGACTATTTGGGCTGAAACTAGTAGAGCAATAGGGTGTAGCTGCCAAAGCCTTTGGGAGTTTAAAAAACACCATGTGCTCCAAATGCTGGACATGGAGCTATAGCATTTAGCATTTGCCCCACTGCATTTCAGTCTCATCCCCTCTTGGTATTTTCCTATCCTGCCCTTTGGAATGGGAATATTTATTATTATTGCTTGTGTTTGGGTGTCCACCCCAAAGCCTCATGCAGTCATAGGTGGGGCTTTTTCAGAGGTTGCTAGGTCTAGAATGTGTGACAGGAATTGATTCCTTGTGCAACACTAGGTTCAAGGGCACTAGGATTAAAGGTGTGAGTGGTACCTGAGCTGTGTAGCCTGGACAAGATAAAAGGGGCGGAAAGACACTATTATGACCCCTTGTTTTTGTTTTCTTCTGCTTGCCATGAGCTGGTTCTCCCCTGCAAACCTCCAATGCCAAGCCACCTTGCCTTGGAGCTAGCTGATTATGGACTGAAACCTCTACAAACTCTGAACTAAATAAACCTTTACTCCTTTAATTTGTGGGTGTTGGATATTTTGTCTCAGCAACAAGAAAAGACATTTACCCTGTGCCGTTTTATCTTGGAAGTTTGTAGCTTGTTCTTATGATCTTTGTAGGAGCTCATAGCTACCATTACTTGAGTTTCAGAGGAAACTGGATTCAGCCTTTTAGCAGTGCTGGAATAGTTAAGACATTGGAGACTCTTAGTAACAAACTGAATGTATTTTGTACTGTGAAGTGAACATAGGTTTTGAGGGGTCAGGGCAGAATTCTATAGTTTTTATCTGGAATATCCCCTAAAGACACATATGTTAAAGGCTTACTCCTCTGCCCATGGCACTATTGGGAAGTGGTGGAAACTTGGAGAGGTGGGACCCAATGGAAGGTCTTCAGGTCATTAGAAGTATACCCTTAAAGGGGATTGTAGGATCTGTCTCTTCTTTTTATTCCTTGGCCCTGAGCAGAGTGGTTTGGCTCCACTATGTGGTCCCTGCCATTGCTATTCAGAACCCCCACCAGAGGATCTATAGGCAATGCATTTGCCTGAACCAAAATAAATATTTTCTCTTTATAACTTAACTTTCTGAGGTGATAGATATAGATAGATAATTATCTTAGAACGCTAACACAGTTCTACAAGCCTATTCATTTTTTCAGTTGGAATTAATTTCTGTAGCTTGTAACCAAGAATCTTCACTCATATTCAGCAAGTCTTTACATGGAAGTCCCAGGGCTGCCACTAGTATATGAAGCATCAGTAGTTTTATAAGCGTAAAGGATCAGGAGCCAGGAGTAACCCAATCTTTCAGGAGACTAACAAGTTTGCACCATACGCATCAGCAGGGTGGATAATAGAGGACAGCTGTCTCTTTGGGCAGCCAGGGAAAGAAAATCTAAAATTGAAAACAATAGACAAAAGTTATAGCAGATGTACTGAGTCTAGCAACCCCTACAGACACCTTCAGAACTGGATATTCATATCCACCTTTATAAAGAGGAATATGATGCCAAAAGAAGGTAAACATCTTTATAAATCCTGATATTAAAGTTGTTTTAAATCCACTCTGGGAAGCAAGCTTGAGAATATGTTCATTGATTTATATATTTATTTGTGAACTGTTATTGAGCACCCACCCACTCTCTGTGTCCTAGGCACCAAAGATGAATAAAATGTAAGAGGTGGCTGCATATGATGTAAAGAACATGAGCTATAGAGCTGGAGAAACTTGGGCCTAAACTTGCATCCACCACTTACCTGTATGGTCTTGGAAGCACTGGAACTCTTCTCTGTCCTGTTTCTTCATCTGTAAAATTAATACCTCATACCATTGTTGTGAGGACTACATAACATAATGTATTTTTCCCGTGGTTTTGATTTACTAAATATTAATCATTTTTCTATAGGCATCAGATAGTAGGAGTTGCCACAAGAAAAGAGGTAGGAAGAGACTTTGAGAAGACATGGAGGAAGGAGAATGTCCACAGCATTTGTTAAGGGAACCTGGCCCTATGTTTTCATGGGAATTTCTACTAGAGTACTACTTGTGGCTTCTTATATCATCACTCATAATACTCAAGAGATGAACAATAACTATTACTCATTAGATCAAAGGTCTTGACTGTATGCAGCTAATCTAGCAAAAAAGCCCTAATTACTGAGGATTCATTCTCTTTTTCCATTTCAGCCCTAAATTTATGTAGACATAATCTTGGGGAAACACGTTTGGTCTGTAGACCAGTGTTCCCTTTTTGGTGGCCTATTCTAAGCCTAGATTCTATGGAATTGAGAGTTAACAGAGCGTGTTTCCAACCACTCTTGGTTATAGATTAGGAGTTGACTTTTAAAGTTTTTCATTTGACTGTCTTCTATGTCTTACTCTTACTGCACTCAAGCTCGGTGACTGGGGGAAGGACATGAAGTTCATCAGCCATGTGGAAACTGAAATTGCTCATATGGCTAGACCACGGATTACAAGGAAAGAATAGTGAGGGTATACAGAAATACTGCTGCTTGAGGTTGTGCAGTTAAGGTCGTGTTTTAGGGGGCTGCGGATTTTGCTCAGCGGCACAGCGCCTGCCTGGCAAGCGCGAGGTCGTGAGTTCGATTCCCGGTACCGGAAAAAAAAAAAAAAGAAAGGTCATGTTTTATCCACTCCCTTTCCTCCACATAAATAGCAATGATGGCTAAAAGAAAAGAAACAAACAAACAAAAAAAAAGACATAAACAGGTTCAGAAACAGTAAATGGAACTGAAACATAAAGCATTTAGTGGGGCAAAACTCATGTTCACTGTGGACTCAAGTTTAAAAGCCAAGATTTTTGTTTCCCACAAGGTGCTAGAAACTAAAGATGCTTCAAACAAGGTGGAGGATAGGAGCTAGATTTAGTGCTTAAAGCCAGGAGCTCATGAAAGGAGGCTGAAAATAACTGCTGCCTCCCACTGCCTAGGAAAGCACAAGAACAAAGACTCAGCCTTGGAACAAGGAACCAAGCCAAGCATTTGGCCACGTGACTGGTTCCCCAACTTCCCTGTGGGGTAGGAGCATCAAAATGCCAACATTAGATCTGATTCTAGAAGGGAGATTTGGAGAGGCAGGTAGAGAGCAAATCACTAACCATACATAGGTGTACAGAGAGTAAGTGAGAGAAGAAAATAAATGAGCTAAAATGAAACAAGGCAAATAGAAACTTCCACCTCAAAATGAACCTACCCCACAGGTTCCAAACACATTATACTAAGACATCCAACTAGATGAGGACTCCAGAAAAAAAACTAACCTTGAAGCTGTATGACAAAGATGTTTAAACTATTTTTGCTTTCTCAAAGCAATGATGAATAGCACCCTTTTTAAAAGTAGGAGATTAGAAAACTCAGGCTAAATAAAGAACAGGTAAATATAATAAAGAGCTAGTAGAAATCTTAGGAAGTGAAAATATGGTCATTGAAATCAAAAGATCTCTGTAGCTACCAAAAGTTGAAGAGAAAAAGTAGTGAATTAAACAGATGTACTGAGGGAGTCAAACAGAATAGAGTTTATAAGAAAAAAGACATTTTCAAATATGGGAGAACGGTTGAGATGCATGTAGTTGTGTTAAATGGCCTCACATACATCTATGAGGAGTTCACAAAAACAGGAAGATTAGAGAAGCTATACTTAAAAAAGAAAGGCTGGGAATCTTCTAATGAAAATACTAGAATATCCTATGTACTGAGCACATAAATAAAGGCAAACTAACACTTACAGAAGTTACAGAACAATAAGGATAAAAATAAAATACCAAATATCAAAGGGTAACATTGATAGCTACAAAGGAACTATACCTAGTGAAAGCAAAAGTAGAAACAGGAAGACAGTTGAATGATACCTTACATGTGCTGAATGAACTCTATCCACCAAGAATTCAATTCCCAAATAAACTGTCATTTAATAGAGAAGGTACAACAGATATTTTCACTAATAAACAACTAAGAGTATATCACCCATGAGCCTATACCAAAAGAACTACTAAAGGAAAATAAATAAGCACAGAGAAAAAGCATAGGATACAAGAGACACTGATGAGGTTAGAAATTAATATAATGTGTGGTAGAATTAAAAATAATACCACTTTTGTGTTTAAGAAATGGAAGCAATATTAGAGAGGAAATGAGAGCAAGTTGAAACCCTTATTATGTTTGGGAGAGAGCTAAAATAATGATTTTGTCTGAATACTTTGTATTAAAGATAATTTATATTAATAAAAATCTAACCCAGAGCTTCTAAATCAGTAGATAAGTGTGGCCAACGGTTGATGAGATTTAATATAGAAAACTGGTAGTTTGGCCAAAAAAATAGAATAAAGAAAATAAACATACAGCAAACTAAATAAAATATAATAATACAATTAAGTCAAGGTATGTATTAGTAAGGACAATAGCTAGGTTTTTAAGAACATTTTTTTTCAGCACAGCATCTCAATATGTAGTGCAGGCTGCCATTGATTCTCCAGCATCAGCCTCCAAGTCTGGGATTACAGGCATACACAACCATGCCCAGTTTAAATTACTTTTTTAAAGAGAAATTACAGGCTTTGGTTTTAAAACAATAAGTATATAATATTGGCAAGAAACACAAAACTGAAGAAAGACAATATGAGATAGTTACCAAAATACTAATAGAAAGATGATGAAATATTATTAATATCAGATAAAAGTAGTCTCTTCAACCAAATATAGAAATAAAGAAGGTCACTATCAAGAACTTTAGCGGACCTAACAATTACAGAATGGAGAATTTCCAAAACTGCAAAGTAATATGAATGAACCCACCAAAAGAATGAGATATTTTTAACAATAAAACATAAACAGACAAAAAGAAAGATAGAAATGATAGAGATTGAATCACCAATGACCTGTAAGGAGACCACATTAACCAGCTGAGTTTTCTTTTAAGAGCAGTGAGCAGCCATTAAAGAATTCTAAGAGGTACGATTAGATCACATATCCATTTTTAGAAAGATCACTGTCTATAAAATAGATGGACTTCATGGTACAGAGACTACATAAAGGAAGAGACCAGTTAGAAAACTCTACCATCCAGCAGGGTGGTAGTAATGGCCTGAACATAGTGGCATCTTTGGTAAGGAAGAGGAGCAGGCACTTAACGAGGCACTCAGAGCATAGTTGATTGGATGGCAGGGGAGGAGATCAAAGACCACATTCACACTCTTATGTTAGACAACTTGATGCATGGCAATAAAGTAGACAAGTAGGTTTTTGGAGGGAAGATATTGCTTCCATCTCTGAGTATAGCACTTAAAACTCCCATCTCCTCAACCCTGTCTTGGCTCAATTCTTCTCCATGTCTACTATCTCCCTTCTCCAAAGGATCTCAGAGAATCTTACAGACCACCCAATGTTTCAGTCATTGAAATACATTAAAGAGTCAGGTGGAATCTGACAGAGAAGACAAAAGGCAGATTACTCACTCTAGAAAAAGGACTCAAGTCCTACCTTGTGGGGAGGTCTCCATGGGAGGAAGCAAACCTCCTGCCTACAGTCATGTGACTGGGCCATCTTAGAATTACAGCCTTCAGATGACCGCAGTCCAGCTAACATCTTGATAGCATCACCATGAGAAGCCTCAGGCCAGAACCACTCAGCTCTGCTGCTACCAAATTCCTGACCCATGGAAACTATGTGAGACAGTGTTTATAGTTGGTTTAAACTGCAGAGTTTGGGGATACTTTGTTGTGCAGTAATGGATAATGAATAGAGTGAAAAAGAATCCTCAATTTTGACCTTCACTAATAATTCAAATTATATTGTGGGCTGAGAATACAGCTCAGTGGTAGAGTGCTTGCCTAGCATGTGTCAATCCCTGAATTCAGTCCCCAGTACAACACACACACACACACACACACACACACACACACCACACACACACCCCTTATGGGATGCCTCAGAAGAAATCATGCTTTAACAATGCCAGAAAAGTGAATGTGTTCTATGTATTTTTTTTCATATAATAATGGTAGACCTTTACAATTATATTTTATGGCAGAGTTTCATACATATATATAATGGATTTTTCAGACACACATGTATGACTAACTACTGAAGTAATAAACTATAGACGACTTTTCTTAGTGCACAGCAGCTACTAAGAACAAGTAGATCCAGGGCTAGGGGTGCAGTTCAGTGGTAGAGTGGGTGTGTAGAGCCCTACATTCACTCTGCAACACCAAAAAGACAAAAAAATCAGTTTACCCATGAATTCTTAACACTCATACGTTTCACACTATATATATTCCTTTCCCTTTCCTTGCATTACCTCAAACTAGTGTTTGACTTTGCAATGTCTGTTTACCCTTCAGAGAACAATGACCTTGCAGTGACAGGGGCTGGGAGTGTGGATATATACTGCACAACCAAACTGAGGTATAAATGCAAGAAATTCAGGAGCTATTATTCCAAAGGCATTTTGCTGAATAACTTCAAGCATGAAAAAGGTTTAAAGGATTCACAGATTTCCAATTATAAATTTTTATATTTACTCTTTTACAATTTTTATATTTACTTCACTCACGGCAATTCCAAAATGCAAACGAGGTGCAGATTGTAAAGTTTCAAATTTGCTGTGCAATTTCAGCCTAATACACTAACAGTTTGGGTAAAGTTTGAGCCTCTAATTCAGAACTGGACTGCTCAAACAGACACAAAACCTTTGGAACTATAAATGTAATTTGCTTAGAGGGCTGCAGACTGGATATTTCCTGGTAGTAACAGAGTAATAGTGAGATTTTATGATTCTTGTATTGCCTCTTAAATAACAGCAAGAACATATTTTAGAAAGACAACCATCTTCTTTGTGTCTGATTTTTAAAGTTAGCACTTATTTGAGGTCTAATATTGCTTTAAATTTTTTACTCAAAGTCTGCTATTTATTATGAGCCATTGTCACATAATAGCACTTCAGACCATGTCCCTACTTCAATTGCAGCCTTTGCCACTCAGGGGCAGTGAAAGCAAAATAACAAAGTGGGCTCTTCTCCTTTAGGGCAAGTCATTCTATTGTATCACCCAACCCAAAGCATAATTTGGTTCTCATCTGCTATATAGGCATCTGTCCTCCTTGCCTGTTATGTAAGATAAAGAATGGGTGCACTATACTTTTCTGGTATTTTTCAAAATTATAATAACTTACTGGTTTTAAATAGCATAGAAAACATTAGATCATAATAAAATTATAGCTGTTTGCATTTCTAAGTGAATGAAAATATAATTGGTTTGTTTTGTGTTGGTGGTAGTATTTCTTCTACTTTTTGTGCTTCATGGAAATGTATATTCAAAGAAGGAAGAAACCATATACCAGTAGATGTGAATAATGCCCAAGATTCGCTACCTATAAGGATTCACCAACATCTGAAGATAGACTCGGCAACCAACAGGAAACAAAATTAATTGTATCACTTCCACAGCAGCAATTTATTCATTACAGTAATATAATACCAAGAAACTTGGAAATGGCCTTATGTGCTTTCTCTCCTTTTATATGAAATGTCCACAATGTCACCATAAGACAATAACTAGATTATTTCTATGAAGTTGGGAAAACAGACTCCTTAAATGTCTATCTTGCAATTTTATAGAAAGTTGTTCTCTGCACCTAAACTGAGCCTTTCTTCTACCTTAACTCCAGAAAGGTAGTAACAGTAGCTCCTGGATGTGAAGCTCACTGGGTGAATGTAGCAGTAGAAAATTCACTGCGGCTGTAAAAGCAGAGCTGAGGACTTCAAGGTAACCAATAAAACTATGCACTGCTTAAATACAGAAAAAGGAACATTGGGGAATATTCTGAATAAAACCAGAAGGAACGATGGACAAAAGGGCACAGAGCTGAGTGTCTGTTATAGGTGAGAGACACAGAGCAAACTAATCAAAGCCAGGCCACTACTTTCTATTTAAAAATGGGTCTCTTAACAACACTGTGGTATAGCAACTGAGAACTATAAACCCACAAATATGTTTATTTTGAATGAAATTGCAACATAGGGAGCATTTGCATCCCAAGTTTTCATGGAAGCATTCATTCACTGATCCACCTAATTTGTTATTTTATTATCACTGTCATGATTGATATCAGGTATTCTTTATCTTTCTCTGTTAACAAGACAGAATAATAGCCTTCATTTAATAGACCAACCCAATCTGGTAGTCCTTATTTCTGTCTGTACATCATAATCACATATTGAGTCTGTTTCCTTTTGGCTTTAAATCTGCATGGTCCCACTCTTTCTCCAAGCTTCTAAATTAGAAACTCCTAGGGTGGAGTCTGGTCACATCATGAATCCCACGGTGCTTCTTCAAGAACAAATGACTGCCACTGTGCCACCACCATCCACCTCAGGCTTAGTGTATGGGGCTCTCTGAGGAGAGAACAGCATTCAGACTTAGGGGAAAACAACCACCCACCTACAGCTGTGACTTCACTTTCAGGACACCTCACAAGGTTTGAATGGGTGTCTTTGCTTACTGCTCTCCTGAAGGTCACAAGCTTTACAAAATCTGCCTGTTAGTGAAGATGGAGACATGATGAGGTAAAAGCTCTGGGGCAGGTGTGCGTGGTGGTAGGTTTATCCATGAGGTTGCCCATAAATGGTTTTAATTCATGTACACTATACAGCTATGGGACAGAACCATGGTTTATCTTTTATAATTTACACAAATGATTTCATAATCTTGAGACAGTTCTGTTATACTTCCACCAGGCAAGGGAGGAGGGGCTGTAAATTACAAATAAAAAGACTCCATGGGCACACTGCCTTAGGTTTAAGTACTGGTCATACTAGCTATTTATGTGAGCATGGGTATCTTACATCTTTGTGCCTTAATTTCCTCATCTGAATGATTGGAAGCAATTTCTTCTACTTTCTTCTTTATTATGAAGGCCTAATGAATTAGCACCTATATAGTTCTGTAGCTCAAGAATTCAGCCTGGCACAAAGTGTTAGGATCAACTGATATTATTAGATGATTTGCCCCTGTGGGACATCAGGATCTTATGTTGGATTCCCATATGCATCACACTTTCTCTCTCTCTCTCTCTCTCGCTCTCTCGCTCTCTCGCTCTCTCGCTCTCTCGCTCTCTCTCGCTCTCTCTGGATGTGCTTTGACCCAGTCAAGGCCGTCCCTCCGTTCATGTTGAGGCATACAAACATAAAATGTTTCCCAGAGAATCCTTGTGATCCCTTCTTTCTAATCAGAGAAATGAACATAATCATCCCTACAGCCTATTAGTGCCGCTTTGGAAAATATCAGGAAGTCTGAGAGCACAGTTCCTCTAATAAGCTCACACTCAGCCTAAGTCTCCCCAGGCAGAGGTAGTGGCTCCTTTCCCTAAGGACTCTGTGCATTTATTATAGCACTCAATACCACTAGAAACTCCTTACAGATTTCCAGAAGGCCTTTCTCTCTTTTGCCCCAAGGCTTTTGTGCACTGTTCTTCCTGCCTGGAACACCTATACTGCCCTGTATTTTCTACATTGTTTCACTGAATTACACCATGTGCCTACTTGTCAATCTCCCTTACTATGCTGGCAGCCCTTTAAAGACCTGACTTAGCATTACGCCCTCAGCACCTCGAGAGGAGAACACATAGTAGGCACTACAAAAATATTTGGTGCATGAATTGATAGATATAGTTATTGATGGTGTAGGACTCTGCCACTTACAGCTATGTACCTTGGAGCGGGGTATGTAGCTTCTTGGATCCTGAGTACATTGGAGCTAAAATAACTTTCTTGTGGGTTCCTGAAATGACTAAAAGAGTACGAGGAAAGCAGCTGGCAGAGTGCCCAGAACAAAGTTAATGTTAATAGCTAATACACATTTAAAGAAACAGTACAGCCAAGTGCACCCAAGCCTTTCCTAATTTTCCCATGTAGTGATTGATTGATTATGTCAACTTGAGAAGTTTAGAAGCTTAACTAACCTTGGCTCAGCAATTGGCTCAGCAATTCTACACCATAGGCTGTAGAGGAGCCACCCTAGGGTGGATCATCACCTGGATAATATAAAAGGGAAATGAAGAAGGACGGAGGTACTTCCATTCCTTTTGGAGGAGCTCCAGTCTTCACCTTCAGCTTGGACTTAGTCTCCTGGCTCCTAGTGCAGACTCTTCAGCTTCCACCTTGGATCCTTCAGCCTTCCATCGCAGACTCATCGGCCTCCTGGTACGGACTTGCACGGAACTCTGCAGTGAACTCCAGACCTTGGACTGATTCCTTCAGTCTTCAGTGTGCAGACACCTTCTGCACACTTCCCCGTACAACTCTCTGGCTGACTGTCGTAGCCAATCTTGTAATTTCTTATAACTTTTACATCCTGTGTTATATCTGTTTCTCCAGTAAAACCCTGACTGATACAGCCCATTTTCCTAATTTTGTCCATTTCCTTCTTTAATACAAATAAATGTTACACTATAATTGGTGCTATCAAATCTCAAGAAAAAAGGCGATGAAAGGTCAAATGTTACTGCTTTGCAATTCTCTCAGGTAGTTAGATAGGTGTTACTACTGATTCATAAATATTCACTAGACAACTTGTAGAGATCACACAGAGCATAACGGAAAAAATGTTCAACTGTGATCTCAGCTTGTCATCATCCCAGCTCTCCTGCACAGAAATTAACCCAACACAAAATCAACATTTGCTGAACTGAAGTGAAAGGCATAATCAAAAACAAGCTAAATGTGCCCTTCTACTTGCACGTCTACATCTCTGAATTCAGAGATGCAAGAACCATTAGTCACGTGCTGGAGACCATTCAACATGTTTGCCTTTGACGATAATATCTAACGGTTATTGAATACTTACTACATACGAGATAATTTACATACTTTGTCTAGTAATTTTTAGCCTAGGGTAATTTTCATTCTAGTGATAAGGAAACTCAGGGCTACTCTTGAAACTGTAGAGACTTATAAATGTCCCCAAGATCAAGGGGTTAGTAGGAAGCCAAACTACCTCACCAAGCAGCCTTCACTAATATGAAACCAGTGCACAGAACTTATTTTCCAAGATGTCAGCCTTTTCTGCCACTGGTGGGGCAAGTCTGACCCTCCCCTGACTTCTCATCATCTGACTGTTATTCTGGAGTCTAATAAGTACCCTGAGGTTGACCTCTTCTGGTTCCTGTGCTGAGTAGCATCTCCCAGTCTGAAAAAATTTGGATGATATTTACTGTTGGTTCACATGACATCTTTTCCTGCCTTTCCCAAGTTCTTTCCCTTCCCACAGTAAAGAAAATGCAGGATTACATGGGAGCATCTGCTGTCTCCACTCATTTAGGCATCAACCCCCAACAAACTCCCCCACTGAGGGGTCATAGTCACTCAGGCAGATGCAAGAGACTACTGCCAGTATGAGCTTACAGGGGAACGAGAGCCAAGAACAAGGTAGGTGATTAGGGGCATGTGTTCCCCGAGTCTGGACTACACAATGAGGATTCTATTTGATAGCAAGCTGCTCCTTCCATCCCACTGGTGCTTGTATCTTTCTCACTTTGAGGGCTTGCCTGTTCTTCCACCTGTGAGGAAAGATGCTCTGGGCTTTTCAGCACAGATAAAAGGTACCTAATTATTACAGAAAATTCTAATAGTTTTAATTAAGATACCTCAACCACCACATCACATTTTCTCATATCTCATGCAAACATGTTCAAAAGGATACTTGTATTTACAATGACAGAATTATAATTTATAAAGCTTATGGAAATTTCAGTGAAATGAGGATAATAAGGCCTATTTTCTAAGTGTCAAGCATTTACCCTCCACCCTCCTCCACTGCCATGGCGCAAGCCCCTCACCAATAGGAAGATGAAGAATAGACATTTAATGTAGAAAATTCTCTAAACTACATTTTCTACTTATTCTGTATGTGAAATGTTTATTTGCTAAGAAAAGTCACATCTCACTCCAGTCTAACGTTCCCTTGGTTCTGTTTCCTAGACTGAGCACGAGGAAACTGAATAAAATATCACTGCATTTGCCATTTTCATTTTTCTGCATGAGGTTAGCAGAGAAGTGAATCTGCTTTTCAAAGCGGTTGCATCCTGCATTAGTGGCAACTGGCTGGGGTCTAAGACTGTCGGTCCCCGGCTGGCCTCGAGGTAGTCACTGGAGCAGTGAGCTGTGGCCAAGACCTTTTCCTGATTTAGCTGCTATTCCAGAGAGAAAACCCACATAAAAAAGGATCACAGAGAAAGAATTGGCAATAGGAAGAGGGTGTGGAGGGGGGGATTGGAGGTGCAGAGGTAGAGGAATTTAAATGCAGATTTTTTTCTGAAGAATTTCATAGCAAAATGAGCCAGTAGACAGGTTGATACTGATATTGCTAAATCTAAGAAGCAATAGAAGAGTGTTTCTCACTCTCTCCTACACATAAGCCCACCTCTCCCCAATATTTAGCAATTCCTGCCCTAGCTTTTGCTTCATCTTGGGGAGTATTTTTTATATCAGTTGTATAAATACAGTTATACAGAATACTGCCTATTCCTTAATCCCATGCTAAAACAAAAGAAAACTTCATTTTGTTTCTCCTGTAGAAACATTAAAATTAATTGCTAAATTTACTATTCTCCAAATTGTTTAATGGCAATTTTTTTGTTTTTTTTTCCTTTGTTTGAATCTTCATAAAAAACAAACTCCATTTAATCAGCATACAGCTTTTAACAGAAGTAAATTCTAACTTGCTTAAAGATAACTGAGCCTGTGAGTTTCACTGGCTCTATTTGAAATTCTCTTTGTCCACAAAAGAATATATAAATCTTTATGGGATGACCTATTAACTGCCTGCTGCTGGGACCCAGCTTTGGGCTTTGTTTCAGTTATAAAATGAGGTCACTCTGCTTTTGGTAAAAACTGATGTAGCTGCTTTGATAATTAAAATCTACAGAGTCTTGGAGAGATGATATATTTAAACCTCTAAAAATTAATGTGGAAGCTATAAAACTGCAAAAGGAAAAAGGATAAGGGTCTTGTATTACTGCTCATCAAATTAAATATTAGTAGAAGGTTATTTATGTCATTCTTCAATAAAGAATTTCAAAAAGTTTTTTGAAAACTTTAAATTCAAGTTGTGAACCACCTCTCTTCTGGCTCCATTATATAACTGTACCTCTAGAGATAGCCATATTTCATTTAAATAAATTCATAACAGAAATTCATTGACGCTGCCAGTGAAAAGGCCAAGACTCAAAGTGAAATCACTTGGCCTTTAATATGAAATTTTCACCCACTGACAGATCTACTCCTTGTAAGGTGGTATTCCTACATGAGAAGTTTTCTTTTTCTTTTTCTGCTGTTATTAGGGCAAATGGCTTCTGGCACAAGGTAAAGAACACCATCTCAAGAAGCAGTACCTAGAAATGAAATCAAACAAATACTTGGGCAAGTTAAGTAATCTCCTTGTGTGTAAATTTCCTCCTTTCTAGAATTGGACAGAGGATGATAATAAGTACTGATAGCAATGTAACAAATTCATCATAATAATGAAAGGCACATTGCAAGCATCAATACATGTCATTTTTCTCTGTGCTCCTCCTCAGCATCTGCCTCCTTCCTCCTTTCCAGCCCATATTTCAACCTCGTGCTTATAGTTTATCATTCCATGTAATTCTGCCAGCAAGGAGATAGTTCACTGGTTTTATCGCCAACTGAATTCTGACTGCTTCGTATGGAAAAATTTGTTCTCCCAATAAATAAAGCGGCCTTCTGGTTTAGACGTCAGTCTCACAGGTTTGGTCAGGGTGCTTCAGTTGACTTTGAGAACTTACATTCTGGAACATTGACAAGCTAGGATCAGATCCCAAAACAGAGGACTCAAAGAAGAAAGGCCTCCTGCCTGTGAAGTCTCAGAGGAGACAGGCAGCCTCTCCTTCCTTGGCAACTGCACCAACTTCAACACATTTTCATTTTAAATGTCACCTGGGTTTATGGGCTATGTAGACTTGAGAAGTCATTTATTCTTGCTGCCTGTTACTTCTCTGTAGTCTGCTTGCCTCACAGGACCGTGACAGAGATGAAAGAGGATATGTTATACCTGTGAATGTGTTCTGTACACTGTAATACACTACATATACAATTATTATTTTTAAAAAATTTACATTAAATCTAGCAAGTCTTATAATCCTTATTCCCTATTTCATTTCACCAAAGTGAGGACAACCCAAAATTTCAAGGTTTGAAAATTCAAAAATCATACATGGACTAGTACTTGAAAAACACCATTTTGAAGCTTAAAAAGGTACAATATACAAAATACAAAATACAAAATATTTAATTGTAGCTATAATTTTATAAAAATAAAATAGTAAGATGTATTTATGTAAAGTATATTATATGTTTATTATATCTGTGTTATTATAATCTAGATGGAAGAGTTTTTAAGGTAACATAACACAATATTATGTTACATAGCATAGGTGTAACTTCTGATGCCATATAAACATAGCATTTACCTTGAGATTTATGGGTGCTGTACTTATTTACCCTGCCCCGATCATTAGAAATTACTTTCTGAGGTGTAAATGGCAACTCTAGCAGCCTCAAGTGACCCATCTTTGCTTTGCTGTAAACTAGATTATGTAGTAGAATAGCTAAAGGTACTGAATACTAATGCTTTGAGTTTGGAATTTTATCACTCTCTGGCCACTGAACCTACCAGTTATAAATTACATTTTATTACCTTCTAGAAAAACAAATTAAGTGATGGGTAATTCAAATTCCACATATAAAACAGCTATATGAGAAGTAAAATTCAGCTGGACAGATTCCCATTTTTTCCCTGGGGAAAATGAAAAATGTATTTATTTTAAAGTAGCTGACATACCTGACTCACCAGTTGGTCCTGTTAGATCAGCCAGATGGTTGAGCCATGCGATGATCTCACTGGCTACAAGCAAAGGTGTCAACGATTCTCTTACAGCTCTTCTATTTTCCTTCAAGAACAGAGGTCAATTGTAAAGGACCACCTGCATGACTCCCTGAAAGAAGAGGAATTACCTCCATTTTGGCTAAACCTGGCCCTATTTTGGTGTATGTACAGAGCTGCCTAGGACATTTCCTTATCTGCTCAACTGGCTTTAAGCAATGCAAGTGTGTCTAGCTGAGGTGCTTATGTGTAGTCTTTGAAGCAAGACGACAGGTCAGTGTTGCCTCGCCTGTAACTCCCAAAAAGTATGCATGAGCTGGGCCAAGAGAGCCACACTGTCTGGGACTGAGCCTTGAGAAAGAGGCTATGACATCTCAGGGCATAAAAAAATTGCACATCAAAGCTGAAGCACAGGCCCCAAAACATTAGATACTGCCTTGAATTGCATTATGCAGATTACTCTTTCTGCGTACCTCTCTTGGCATATTACATAGGTGATTTTAAACCTCTTACCTAGCCCAGCTCACAGCACTCGTGTACTTTCTACTATAACTACAGTCACTCATCCCTGAGCCACTCCTCTCTCCACAAATTAACAAAACCTGGGTTCAGCCTTGGGTCAAGCCCTTTGTTCCAGTTAGTCATTGTTCTAGATGGACGTAAGGCCCACTTGGCTCTCCACAACTACAGAATGCCTTAGTGTCTTTATTTCCCCCATGTGTTGCACTGGAAGTGGTAGATTGGAATTAACTTGCTAGAATTACAATAACATTTGGATGGGATTACAAATTTAGACTTTTCTGGACCGTGACAATGTCTACAAGGGTTTCCTATAGTCAATGAATTATTGTTGGTGTGGCCTACAGATTTAGCCCTTGTCATTATGTGGATAATTTTCTGTATTTCCATTCATGGTATCTTAATTATATGTGATGTTACTACCTTCAGTCTTTAAGCACTTTTGCTTCTTTTGTGAGCTGTTTTTGCTTACTTTCAAGCACAAGTTCATCTTAACTTTGAAGTTTTGCCTAGTGTTTGTGTGTTTTGCTCCTATTTTTGTTTCAATTTCTTAAGTTTCATAATCTATGCTTTTAGACTTTTTAAAATACCTTCTTTCTCTGATTTCCTGTGTTATTTCTACTTCAGAACTGCCAGAACTGTTTCTCACAGTATGCAGCTCTCAATGCTTTTGGTATAAGTGGCACAGGAGATGATACCAGTGGTACCAAGACACTGACATTAAATGGCACTGAATCATCTAGTGAAAGAATTTTCCCTTTCCAATTTTCTCTCAGTCCTAACAATTACTTCAAATTCCCATTTGATTCTTGTATGTCTATCACTTGCTAACCTCTCTTTTGAAAAGAAAGCAAGCTGAGAGCCCTTGGCATGTGTAATACTATCTAGCTAAAGTTTAATAACTTTGTTTTGTTTTTTATTACATAAGTACTTATTTTTATTGTTACCTCTTTATGGCAAATTATATTGGTTTTCTTTTCACAGTTATGATATAAAGTTCCTTCTTCAAAAATCAGATGCAATTTCCAAATGCACACCAATTTACAGAAAAACATTAAGCACAGGATAGTGCAAAAATGTTGACAGCATTAGCACTGGAATGATGGAGGTTTGAGACACATCAATCTAGAATCACTCCATTGGCTTTTTCTATTTTTGTCTTTCATAGCATTTTGTTATTTTTAAAGTATATTTGTTAATAGCATCTAGACATAGGCACAAGTCATTCCACTTCCAATCTCTCCAACTGAAATTATGCACAGATTACTTCCTGGTGTCTTTTTATTCTGTTTAGTCATAGGATTTTGCAACCCTGTCCTCTTAGACACTGACAATCATAAATATTCCAGCAGGCGTGATGAGACAAGTGTTGTGTCAGTGGGCTAGTTTAATTCATCTATGTAGAGCACTAAATTCTATACCTATTTTTCAACCCCCTCCCTTTTGCCCCAGTTATCATGACAAAGAAACAAATAGGCTGTGAGGCATCAAAACTTTGATATTTATTAGTTAGGAGTTATTCAAAGTGATCTCATTAATCCCAAACAATGCAATCACTGCCAATTTTTCCCTAAAGGAAAATGGGTCATGCAGCTCTGCTGTGTGCTGTATTTCTCCAAAATCTCAGTCCCATTCATGAAAAAGAAACATTTATTTTAGGGAATTATTTTCTCTTCAGTCTCTCTTTTCGCTCAGGAATGGAACTCTCTAAAATTTCCAAGTTTATTCGTGGGAATGAGTTGGGGCTTCCTTGAGAGAAGATACATTTGGCTCCCCCCCATTCCTGCCTTCTGTAGGCTTCAGTCTGGAGGAGTGGGTGAGGAGAACATCCAGATCTCTGTGTCAGCCAACCTGCTGCCCACAGTACGGAGGAAGCGCTTTGAATAAACTGGAGCAGGCTCTTATCCACGCAGTATCCCTTTGGTCCTACCTTCTCATTTCAAGGACATAGCCACTGCCAACCACATCCACCTCTTCCCTTCCTTCAGAAAACTCAAACCTGTTACTCACAGTTCCAAAGTAGGCAAGAGCAAATTCTCTGTGCTAAAACCACAAAATCCTAATCTATCCAATTCTTGTGAAAGGAGGTGCGTCAAGTGTAGGTCATGGAAAGACAACTAATAATTGTGTGTGATCCAACTCTTTTTAATTCCACTCTGACATCCTCAAGTCTGTATGTGCCTACAGACTGTTATCATAAGACCAATTCAGATCTTGCGTCACATCTTCATAACGACAGTTTATGATACTGGGAATACTTGGGGATACTAATGACCTTGGGAATGCTAATGATGAGTTTTCTTCTGGATCACAGTCTTTTTGGATATAGTTTTGTCACCTACACTGTTATGAGGGACATTTTGTTTGGCAATCTGATGGGCACCCTTCCCATACTTTTTTCTTGGCCAATTGACGCTTTAGGCTAGTAAAAGGCCACTTGTAGATCTTGACAGAATACCTATCGCTCAGGTCAGGCACTTGTCTTCCTAGCAGTTTGGTGACTGTCCCAATTAGTACTGGGACTCCTGATTTGGACAGGCATTTTCTGCTCCCTGTCTCTAGTCTTGGCAGCTGCAGGGGATCAGGAGCCTGTTCTTAGACTGCCAGCTGGAGCTTTGATGAATATATTCTGCCGAATGTTTTCTGGTTCACAGAGAGCTTGATTCATGCTCTCCTCTCAACCATCTTCCATCACAGGTTCTGCAAGTCTGAAAGTAAGTTTTTTCTTTTCTGTTTTTCACTCACTGCTTAAAAATTTTACCTGTGTACTCCTACAATTGATCATACTCCCAGATACTTGCTGGAGCGTTCTCAAACATTTAACTGCTCTTGTTGAAGTACCATACGCCTTAGGATATATATGACCTCAAATGTCAAGCTTCTAAATTTGTTGACCTCATTCAATTTCCTAAATGAGATAATGCTTGTAAAGTGCTCTATGCCAAGCCTGACCTGCAGTGAGCAATCAGTAAATGAAAGCTATTGTCAGGACTGTGTGGGAGCTGTTGTTATCTCACTTCTAATAATTGCACTTTTGCAGTGTCAGTGTTCTTCCCTGGTCAGAGTGTAAATATCTCACTTCCAGTGGTGAGACTCTTGAGGAACACACCCAGCTCCTGCCCCTGACTCATAGTGTTTTCACCACTGTGTGCCTCCAGAACATGAGCTCTTGTGCATAAGTTATATGGCCCGCTAAGCTTTATACCCATCAGATGACATATTTTCTAACAATTCTGGTTGTGTTCAGGGTTCCTTGCCTGTCTTAAACCAGGAAGAGGCTCAGTCTATACAGAAATTCAGCATTCAAAGTAGAGAAGACAAGACTAGGAGACTATTTCCCAGATACTCATCTTTCCCAGTATCTTTCCAGAGGATGCAAAGTAATTAAACTCTAACAAGGCTTCATTTTCTTTCTCCTCTATTCTAAAAACATTTGCGAACTATTTTATCCTTCTCCAGAATCCTTAACACAGACTTTTGGGTGTTTTTCATGTCAGGTACTTTACAATTCACTGGAAGACACAAATAAACTGAGAATCTACATACACTCTTATGTATGGAGCCTCCTACACTGTCACTGTCATTTCCTAACACCAATTGACCATAATTCTTAAAGGGAGTAATTAGGCCTTACTAGCAATGTATATAGTATTAGGATTTTTAAAAATTCTATAAGGGGCCCTCCAATATAATAATATTCAGATTTCATTCGTTAGTGAAACCTTGTGGGCATTTACACCCAAGTGTGCACTGAGAAAACTCCATCTGCCCTCCTCCCATCCCCTGGCTGATTTGCTCTAAGTCTATTCTTTCCAGAGTTCCACTCTTGGACTGTTTCAATGAATAACTGTGAATGTTTGTGTACATCCTCTTTGGGTTGATAATAAGGCTGGCACTCAAAACTTTGCTAAGGTTTGTTTGGGAATTTATCTCTCTTGACTTTTATTGCAAGTTGCTGGTATGGTGATCCATCTTGCTCTCATTGCCTCTTATTTCATGTCTCATCCTTGTACTATGACAGCTCAGTTATATTTTGGAAGTGGGAAAATCATTTTGTTTGCTTTTAGTTTTGGTAATCAAAACCAGGTCCTCTCATATGCCAAGCAAGTGTTCTACTACTGAACTACAGCCCAGCCCTCTTGTAGCTTTTTTATTGTACTGCCTTTTCAACTCACTTTTTTGCTCTTGTAAGGTATATTAGCCAGTTTATTTTATCTTTTTCCCACTGTCACAAACTACCTGAGAATAACAAATTAGCACAGGAAAGATTTATTTTGGCTTACAGTTTCAAAAATTTCAGTCCGTGGTTACTTGGCTCCATTGCTTCTGGGCTTATGGTAAGGTAGAATACCATGGCAGCAAGCATGTGGTAGAGGAAAATGGCTCACTTCATGGTAGACAGGAGGCAGAGAGAGAGGGGAAGAGGTTGCTAAAAATGAGATATACCCTTCCAGAGCATGGCCTTAGCAATGTACTTCTTCCAACTAGATCCCACCTCCTACAGTTACCACCAATTTCCAATATTATATTCAATTATAAACACATCAGTGAGTAAAGCCATTGATGACATCCAGGCCCTCATGATTTAATCACATTTTTAAACTCAATCTCTGAATATTGCTATATTGTGGACCAAGCCTTAAACACATAAGTCTTTGGGGGAACACATCATATGTAAACCATACTATTCTGCCCCTGGTCCCCAAAAGCTCACATCCATCTCGTAACGCAAAATACATTCAGTTCTTCTCTAAGAGTTCTCCAAGTCTCATTATTATAGACAGCTAAGTTAGGTAGAAATATTACAGGCAGTTAGACAGAACCAGGCCCTCAAATAAGTCAGTGCAGAAAATAAGAACACATTTAAACTGTGGCTGGAGGTACATTTGTTGAAGGCCACTGCCTCAAGATAAAGATAGAGTAACTACACCTACATACTTCCCCAAGGGATAAACAATAATGATCGATATTCTAAATAGGCATTAGTCACCTGGGTGGGTGACCAAGACCTCCTGACGCATTCCTTCCAGGAAAGGTCCTTATTCTTTCCATGCACCCTTGCTACATGACTTGCTTCCCTATTGGATCAGTATTATCTAAGCGACTATATTTGTAATTTTATTGGTTGACCACAGTTCTGTCCCATTTTATGTCCACCTTGTAACTCTGTACCCACCTTGTATTTTGCTCTATAGCACTTCCTTTGAGAAGTATGCTCATGGGCAACCCACTTTCCAGGTCCCCCTCACCCTTCTCAGGCAGGAGCTATCTTTCCCTCACTAAAATTTCCTACTCCTAACCTCTGTTGTTCCTCAGAATTCATTCTTTGATTTTGGGAAACACAAACTCATTGCATCAGACATCTCGCAGGTTGGGAGTTATAATATTTCCCTTGTATCATTTGGAGGTACTAGAACATTCCTATATCATCAGTAGTACCAGTTTAGTGAAAAAAAAAGGCAAGTTGTGAGGCCTTGCAAAAATAAAAAGAACAAGTTACATACTCCAAGAGACATCAGCACAGAATAAAGACCCTCATTCCAAAAGAAAAGAATGGGGGCATAGAAAGCAGGGCTAGCACCAAAGCAAGACAGATAACAGTAAGGCAAGAATTAAGCCTATAGCTCCACGTCTGGTACAGGGAGCACGTAGTGGGCAGTCCCATCCCAGGAGAATTGCTGATTGTGCCCTACATGTCTACACTTTTGGGCTGGCTCTGTTTACTGCCTGCAACTGTCCTCTGCAGATATTACACATTTACAGCATTTCTAACTTCTTCTAACTTCACTGCAACTTTGGCTTCACTATACCTCACGCGTTGTCCTCTCAGAGGCAACCCACAGAGGTTCTGGCCCTTTCACACACTGTCTGTCATGTTAGACCTTCCTCTGAAATCTTTATGGAAGACTCCATGACCCTTAACTCTTGCATTCTGTATGCCTGAAAAATCAGCACCATGTGGATAATGCCAAGTTCTTCCAGCAGAACAAGCAGTACCAGTCCCTATTCAGCCATAGCAGCACTAGCTCCTGAGGACCTGGAGGTCTAAAAACTGCAATGCATGGTAAGGGAAAAATTTCTTCAGTATTTTTTTTTTTTAAATTCTTTGGCACTTTTATGGGAGCAGGGAACCCAGATGCTCTCTTCTCAAAGCAAAGTTTTTCAAAGGAGTTTACATGTTTGTAGCCTTCAACCTTTGATAGGTGGGGTATGGCAAATTCCTGAGATGGTTTCAAGGTTTCTTTCCTATTGTTACAGGGCAAAATACTTGGCTACTTTTTAATGAGGCTAATTTCTTCAGTCACACCTTTATTGGCCCCAACTTTAAATGGACTTTTTAAGCTAGTTGAATTGCAAGTTTTTTGAATCCTTATGCTAAGCATTTTGCTCCCATTCTCACTGTAAATCTGGCTAAAACCAGCCGGTAATACTCATGCTACCGTCTGAAGGCTGTGCTGACTTGAAATTTTCACCACCAGATAAACTAATCTGTCATCTTTAAATTCAGACTCATATAACATCTCAAGACATGAACAAAAGCTTGGGAATTCCTGTGCTAGAATGACCCAATGAAACAAAAAAATCCTGACAAACATATAAAATTGGTACCAAGAAGTGCTGTCATTGCTATAACTATATCTGATTAGATAGGGCAGAAGAATTTGGAATTGGTTTGCAGGAGAAACTTGAGCAGGATTATTCCTGTATGTCCTTTGTGGAAGTCTTCGTATCCTGTATAACTTCATCACCCTTGCATTCTGTATGCCTGCAAAATCATCTAAGGAATGAGTCCCTGGAAACTATGTCACCCCACTACGTGCCCTCAATATCAGACATAGAACTGTATGATTTAATGTTTGCCTTGCTATGATTCTGTCTTGCATTGGTCACATCCCTGCTTTTTATGCCTTTATTCCTCTCTTCTGGAATGGGAATATTTACTCTGTGTCAAAATCTTTTGGGAGTATGTAACTTGATTTTCTATATTTACAGGGCCTCACAGTTTGCCTTATGTCTCAGAGGCTTTGGACATGGAGTTTTGAGCAATGCTAGAATTGTTGAAACTTTGGAAACTCTTAGAGATGGACTGAATGTATTTTACCTTATAAGATGGGCATGAAGCTTTGGTAGTGTCATAGTTACTTTTCTCATTGCTGAGACAAAATACCCATTAAAGAAGGAAAGGTTTATTGTAACTTAAGGCAGGGTGGCATGGCAGAGGGGTATCACAGAAAAGAACTGCTCCATGACAAAAGAGGACAGGCAGATGATAGCTAGCAGTGAAGTAGCAAGCAGCAAGTAGTGACAGCAGCCCTTTCTGTCCCTCGTATTCTGTAGCTCATATGTACACTTAAGGTGGGGCATCCTTAATCCTAGCACTGTACCATTAATCCCAGTATCACATTCTTAATCCTAGTATCATACATCCTAGATACAGCCACCTCTAAAAAGCCCCACCCATGATCACATGAGGGACATCTAGATACAAGCCCTGACAGGTAGCCAGGGCTGAAACATTAAGGTTTGAATTTGAAATGCTCCTGGAAACTCATGTGCTGAAGGTTTGGTTGCCAGCTAGTGGGATTTGTAGGAAATGTTTGTATCATCAAGGCTTTAACTTCATTAAATAGTTTAGCTCACATATGAAATTATAATTTGATGATTTTATTGGGAGGTGACAGAAGTAGAAGTTGGGGCCTAGTTGTGTGAATCATAGAGGCGTGATTTTGGGGACTATATCTGGCCCCTGGATCCTTCCTCTCTGTCTCCTTCTTTCTTTGCTTTTCTCTGCCATGGAGTGAAAAGTGAGAAGCTTTGCTCCCTCATGCTCTTCTGCCATCATATATTCCTTTACCATGGAGCCAGAACAATGGGGCCAAGTCACCATGGATTGGCACCTCTGACACGGTGCACTAAAACAAACTTCTTCTGTAAATTGGTATTCTCAGGTATTTGGTCACAGCAACATAGATTGTCACTAACAATCTCTCACAAAGCAAGAATAACTGGGCTAGAATGGGTTAATAGAATTTCTAAACACTAATCTTTCAACTGCAAATTTTTATTATTATTCAAAAGTCTCATTAAAATACTGTAACAATGACTATGGAGAATAAAAGCAGTTCTAAAAATATCAATTGCTCACTACCAATAAGATCATATTTGTCACGCCTGAGAAATAATGGAGGATAAGCACTTTACAAGTAAGAATGAAACATAGATACATAGCAATTCCCCTACAGATCTCTGAATCAGTCCTTCATGTTTTTATTTTTTATTTTTTTATTTTTATTTTTTTGTTTTGTTTTGTTTTTCTCCTGTACCGGGAACCGAACTCACGACCTTGCGCTTGCCAGGCAGGCGCTTTTTGCCGCTGAGCTAAATCCCCAGCCCCAGTCCTTCATGTTTTTAAACTGATACATTTTCCATTATTTTGCTAAGGAACTCATATAAACCTGGTTGTAGCTTCATTTTGGCCAAATATCTCTTAAAAACAGAACTACGTTGCTAAGAAAACAAACTAGTTTCACCAGGAATCACATAAATTTCACTTGCATTTTCCTTCTCGTATTTCCTGTTTAGGGTGTCTGAAACATAGTTTCAAAAGAGCGTGACAGAGAGCTCTAGGGATTCAGTCACTCAGATTCATCAAATCAACACTCTTGGTCTAAGAAGCCAAATCTTAACTTTCGCAACCTTGAAGCCTCACATTAATGCATTAGATATTTCTCTACAGTAAACCCCCAGCTACTAACCTTTGAATTAGTTGTACATCGAGACTAGCAGGAAACACACAGTTCAGCATATGGAAAATTGATCCTTAATTTTATTTCTGATTCATTCAATGGCTATTATCCCTTGTATTTTTTAAGCAAGATCTCTGTCAATCAATATTCAGGCAGACTGTTTAGTCCTATGCTATCAACAGAAATTTGGCTTTAAACCCAAGGCAGTCTAGAATCAAAGAAAACATTTTTCTCCATTTTTTGTTGTTACTATTGTTTTTGCCCATTTTTAAGGGACTGAAATTCTATACATTTCATAATCAAATGTAGTCTTTTGATTTATAAATTCTGAATTCTGTATTATATTTTTAAAAGTCTTGCCCATCCTAGGATTTAAAAAATATGTATCCATGTGTTCTTCTAGGATGTCTGTGATTTCATATTTTCATGTTTTGTAAATTTTGATCCATCTAGAAGTTATTTTGGTACATTACATAAAATAAGGATCCAGTTTTCAAAAAATACATTTGTAATTTTAATGATCACATGGTAATTGGACATATTTAAGGGCTAAAATGTGACATTTTAATACCTGCACACCATATACAATGATCATATCAGGACAATTAGCATATCTAATACCACAGACATATATCAATCTTTATATGGAGAAAAGGAAAAATCCTTTTAACTAGTTACTTTAAAATACTCGATTAGTTATTGCCAACTATAGTTATCCTACTCTATTAAACATTAGAAGTTATTCCTCTGTGTCATTCTGAATGCACACCTGTACCTGTGAACCACCTTCTCTCTATCCATCCTCCAGTTTTACTTGTCTTTTTTAAAACTCAAAATAACAAGTTAGTAGCTTCCATTGTCATTTATTGAATTAATCTAGGAGTTGAAGGAATCTTTTATATAGCAACTTCTCTTCTTTATTTAAATGTAAATACATTTTAAATATGATTCAATTTAGTTTTACTTGTCTTTTTTAAAGCTCAAAATAACAAGTTAGTACCTTCCATTACCATTTATTGAATTAATCTAGGAGTTGAAGGAATCTTTTATATAGCAAATTCTCTTTTTTATTTAAATGTAAATACATTTTAAATATGATTCAATTTATATAAATTCTGTATGTGACCTTTAAAATTTCTAGTGAAAACAATGCCAAAGAAGACATGCGATTGTGGACAGTCATTTAAGCCACTGGATCTGCTTTTCTATTTGTGAAAATGAAGACAGCACCATCTAACCTTGTGTGGTTTTGGTTTTTTTTTTTTTTTTTTTTTGTAGTGGGAATCAAACTCAGGACCTTGTGCTTGCCAGGCAGGCACTTGTGCCACTAAACTATATCCCCAGCTCCATTTTTTTTAGGGTTTAAGAACAAAATATATAATTGCATCTATCTCAATTTGTTTCCATTTCTTATCATTTTCTGTAATAAAGAAATATTAGCCCAGTCAGAATTAAATTTAGAATTAAAGATCCAACTTCAGTGTAAGACTCAGTGTCTACATTAACTTCTCAAGAATTTGGAGATAGCGAAGGGAGTTCTGGCTTCTTGTAACAGTGACACATAATCATTTTCCTCTCTGTTAAGTACTAAAGAGGTACTTATTTAATACTCTTGTGGTATCAAACTTCTTTTCAATTCACAAATATTTTAACATAAGAACAAGTGATATTACACAGACCTGAGTTTGAATTCCAATTCTAGCACTTATCAAATATGTGGCACCCTTGAGGAATAATTTATTAAGGGACAACCCTTTATGTCTTAGGGTATCTCATAGGATTAAATATGAATCCTCATAGAATATATAAGACAAGGACTTTGTGTGGATAAATACAGTTTTCCAAGTGTTAGATTACTGCCTGGTATGTATTGCTGGATATTAAACCAGAATTGAAAGAAGAAAGGATGAAAGGCAGGGAGGAAAAAAGGGAAGAAGAGAATAAATCAGAGTGGAAGGCAGGCAGGCAGGCAGGCAGGCAGGCAGGAAGGAAAGAAGGAAGGAAGGAAGGAAGGAAGGAAGGAAGGAAGGAAGGAAGGAAGGAAGGAAGAGAAAGGTACTTAGCAAGATGTCAGAATAAGTGGACTAAAACTACTAGCTTGTTATGGGCTGGGGTTAGTGGTAACAAAGATGTAGTTCTGCCATTGTGGATTAAAATCTAGATCTGAAAACCAAGATGTGTAGCACTTATACTACATAAAATATGTAGTACAATACAACACAAAGAAAATGCTTTGAAGATAGGCAGCCAGTGATGAATTCCAACTAGAGGACTGAGGAGACAGTTCATGGAACAGGGCTATGGTTTAGTGGGACCTTAAAAGATAGCTTTTCTGATGAAGGGGAAAAGGGGCAGCTTTCCAGGACAGAAAATAAGGAACAGAATTGAATTATTTGGTGCTTCCTTCGACTGGAGCTTAGTGTGAATGATGGCAGCACACACTAAGTCGAAGAAAGAGCAGCCAGAGAAAGTCAGCCACAGTGACCTTGCAAAGTCTGCTGTGTTATTTAAGACAATATACAAATAAGAAAGTTTTGAGTTCCAGAGTCATGAGGACAGGATCATATGATTATATTTACTTATTATTTTTATTATTACTCAGGAATCAGTGGGAAAGGTAGACTGTAAAGGGTCAAAGTTTAAAGGAAGTTGTAATAGCTCAAATTATGACTTCTTAAACTGGGGAATTCCAGAGAGAGGGAAGGGATTGAGTATTGAAAGGGGAATGCAGGTCAAAGACAGTTGAGAGACTGGTGCACAGTAAGGCTATAGGCTGAAATGATGTTGTTTTCTGAGGTCTGGAATTCAAGACAAACAGGAGCAGTTGAGATTGGGAAGCACAGAGTTTAAGATGTTTTTGGATGCTCAGTTGGAAATAGGTCCCAGTGATGCCCAATGTGTCAGAGCAGAGGAAACAGAGAAGTGTCAGCATTGCTCCATCACTAATGAGATGATCAAAGTTGCTTTTCTAAGATGTTTGCAGTCAGCATACTATATGGTAATAGAAGTATCTCAGATCAATGAGGAGAGATGAATTATTCAATAAATAGTGTTGGGGAAATTGGCTGACAATTTGCTCAAAAAAATGCGGCACCCCACTTCATGCTGCACACAAAAATAAACAAATGTGGGGTTGAAAATATTACAAAGTAAAAAAACTAGCTCAGGAGTATTATAGAGTGTATGCATATATACATACACATGTGTGTCAGCATAGATATACATAAAACCTTTATATCTAAATTTATTTCCATATCTATGTATATCTACTGAATTGCATGAGTTTACACTGACACTCCTAGCATCAGTTCAACATCACAATATCCATTCTAATTTTTCCCTTTGCTTATTTTTACCTCTTTTCTGCAAGAGTGAGAAAGCTGGCCCATTATTTTTAATGTATTTATTTGCTTGATCAATTCCCCTATGCATAGCTAGCCTTTCATTATGATTGCTGCCCTCTTTTCCTTAACAAAACCTGTATTCTATTTGAGTTCTAACATACCACACTAGGACACCTATGTGAATGGATGTCTAACTTGCTTTGCCCCATGTAATGGATTTAGGACTAACTTCATAAAAAGATGGTGAAAGGAAATAACAGGAAGGGAAGACAAAATAAAGCAAAGAAAGGCAAGGCATGGTAAAGAGAAGATTCTTCTGTTGTTTATTTAATATGCATTAGTGGATTCTACCTTTGCAGTTCAGGTCCTCAAAGGCAGCTTACAGCATTGCACTGTAACTTGACATAACCCAGGCTCCAGGGTTTTTTGTTGCTGTGTTTAGAATGCATAAGCAAGTCATCTTTTTTGAATGGGATACTATCTTGAAGACATCAACTTAATTATCAATGTGCTGCTTTCATTGGTCTAAAATAAAAACAAACACATCAAATTGCCAAAATCTAACATATATATGAATATATTACAAATATATATGAATTATATTACAAATATATGTATGAATATATATTACAAATATATATATATATATATATATATATATGTACATTCATTCCACTTTCAAAACACTTTCTGTGTTTAGTGCATTCTGGGAAAAAAATGTAGAAGTATTTCCCAAAACAACACTGCCATCCAGGACTTTACAACCTCACTGGGGAAATTAAACAGAAACTTAGAGTAGATTAACAACACAAATGAAAAATAAGCAGTTCAATACAATACCAGCATGAGCTGGCGCCAGACCCCTGATTCTCATGAAGCCAAGTGGATGAATACATTGCTGCAAGCCCAGCTCATCCAGGACTTGATGCTCACGGAGTGGATCTCGCCTCTTAGAGCAGATTGAAGCCTCAAATTTAGTAAACCAGAGGCATCCTGTAAGAGCAAATGTTCTCACCATGGATGTTTTATCATACTTGCTTCCTGACAGTTGAATTGCTACCATTCCATATTACAAAGAGCAGAGAAAAACCTGCATGTCCTAACTGATCTTTGATCCATTCCCAAACAGAGCTCAGTCTGTGACCCTGAGGCCTCCACTACGGTGTCCAAATAAGAGCATGAGGAAGTGAGCATGAGAATTCTGATGGTCTTGCCTATCATTTTGCGTCACAAGAAATAAAAATTCTTTATAGAAATTACATATAGACAAAAGAGTAAACATCATTCACAGTTTTACAACTTTTAGGATACACTTTCAGAAATTTTTCCATGCATTTGACCTCAAGAAAGTTTTTTTTTCCTGCGGTACTGGGGATCAAACTCAGGACCTTGTGCTTGCCAGGCAGGCACTTATGCCACTGAGCTATATCCCCAGCCCTCTCAAGAAAGTTTTGTAATTCATTGCTGTGCATCACATCTGTAAAATGAAGAACATATTGTCTCCCTCACTTAATGATTGTGAGCAAAGCATGACTTAGTATATACGTTAGTATATATGAAGTGCTTCCAATAGTGCCTCATGCTTCCTTAAAAACAATATAACCTGTTTTTGACATTTACCTGTTTGAATTTTGCTATAGACTTTTATAAAATAGGAAGGAAGTAGTCATATTTTATTGCAGGCTTCCTTTTTAATTTAATGATATAACTTGGATTTCTTGCCTGGTGAGACATTTTTAAAAGTGCAAAGAAACCATTAGATGCTTTGAGTGATTTTTCAAAAGTGAAAAGAAGAATGGAAGAATGGGCCCTGGTCCTTCAAGGACATTATTTGAAGGTGATAAGCCAGCTGAGGGCAAGGCCTGAATCTAATACTTTTTGGAATTAGAAGCTTGGTCTGCCCTTTGTGTTTATCAGAAATTGAGTGCCGAGTACATTGTTAGAACTCTTTTATCTCAATAGTTTTCAAACTTTGTTGTTGTTTAATTAGTAAAGCCATGTTTTCCCAACAAAATCTAAAGTCAAAGTCTACGCAACAAGTAAATCAATGTTGGAACACTGAAGTGAATTTATTTTTTTAAGTTCAAATGTATAATCTTTGCCTACTATAAAACTTATCAGTAAGATCAATAAGCCTGTTACATTAACAAAAATTGGAACAGAAGAATGTAGATGCTAATCAGTTTTATGTCAACATCAACTTCCACGGAATACAATAAAACATTTGTAAAAATCTTATAGCTCCATTTCCATGTATAAATTACTAAAAACACTCCTCCAATACCCTTATTTGACAGCTGAAAGAATTAAGGCTCAGAGATAATGCTTACTTTTAATATTAAAACCCTAAGAAATGAAAATATGATAACAGAATGAAAACATTTTACTGAAGAAAATACCTGTAATGATTAATGTGTGTTTTGTACAAAATACAGTTTTTTTATGTAAATGATTGCCACGCAGTTCTCAACAAAAATGGAATGGTCAATTAAATTAGCTGTTGTTCTTTATTATTCTACACTATCCTCATAGCTTATAGTCCCTGAACTGTGTTACCTATGTAATTTGTATTTTATTTCATTAGTGGATGTAATGACTTACTGATTGCCTCTAATAATTCAATTATGCATTTCAGCTTACGAATCAGCATCCCATTTTCTATATATCAGCTCTTCTTATCTGTTAAGTGTCCATCCCATCATCTGTAATTTCAGTTGTTTTCTCATATAGAAGGTTGCCTATAAAACTCAGTAAACCACTACTGACAGTCTTCTTCACTAATTAAATGAGGCCCAGGCTCACCAATGGAAATGTAAAAGGTGATTCTAGACATGATGCTACTTCTTTCTCCTGCCTGGACAAGGAAAGGACAACTTCTTAGTGTACAGCTATCTCACCTCTCATTGTGAGAACTGATGCCCCTGACTTCTATATCGGTGTAGTTCTGCTGAACTTTTAGCATGTTTTGTTTTTTTAAAAATTACAAAAGCAAACAAAAAAGTAGTTTTTGCAAATGATTCAGAATTATGCTTTTAAAATTTGCCTTAAGAAATATAACACCCATGCAAAAAACTATTTATAAGATATTTATAATAAAGTAAAACCACATATTCTTTTGAGAAATTAGTGTCATGAACTCACATTTACTTACTGTAAACAGTTGAGAAAATATTTTAAAAGTGTAAAAATGCCTAATGACTGGCAATTACTTATAAATGAGACTGCCCTTTTTTTTTCTACATAATATTTAAATTTTTTGTGTACTCCATTTTTCACTTAGCAATATACTATTATTTCCCTACATATTAAATATTTTAAACAATTATGAATTTTTAGGTCATCTTATTTCTTTCCCTTTTACTGAATACTGGTCTTTCTCACAGGGCAAATAACTTCAAGTATAAATATTTGTTTTCATCTTTTTATTTTTTCCTTCACATTAAGATGATATCTTCTGAAATCAGATCTTGTGACTGGATTGATAACTTTCTTGGTAATATTCTTAAATCTATGCTTGTTAACATATAAATGATTTAGATAGTAAAGTTCCTAGAAAAATAACTCTAGGCTTATGTCATAGCACTGGTGAATTTTGGTTCCTATTTTTGGTAGAATTATTTACTTCTTGTTGCTTTAAATTTTGGGTTTCTAAAAGTTTATTTTGGACTGATCTGTGTTCACATGACAATAAATATGCAAATAAAACAGACTGAAGCTTGCCAGATGCCCAAGATTGGTGGAAAGAAGTGAAACCAGCAAAGGAGAGATAAAGAAGGTCAGAAGAGGCATGAAAGAGAAAGAAGATAACCTAGAATTGTGAGACTTCAAAGTAGAAAGAAAAATTAAGTGAGTAGTTGGGCCATGGTGCCAAGTGCAACAGAAAGATCAAGATAAAATGAACTGGAAAGGAATAATTAGTTTTGGCCGGAAAGTGACCATTTACTTTTGAGTAGTTTAAAAGCAGAAGAAATGAGAATAGAAGACAAGAGGAAGACGAATAAAGGAAATTGAAACATTATACTCAGCCTGAATCTCTGCTCTTGCCTCAGGTTCATGCTGCTGCTTACAGCACAAAATACATGTAATTCTGTTCATGCAGTTGTTCTACAGGTGTTTATTAAGCACTATTGTGTACGGTGCACTGTGCTCAGTGGCGGAATGCATCAGAGAGAAAGGCAGACACGGTTCTTGCTCTGATTAAGCATACCTTTTAGTAAAGAGTCAATTAACAAGAAAATAAATCAGTGAGGAAAGAAATGTGAGATGGTGATAAATTCAAGTGAAATTGAAATAAGGAAGAATGATGAGAAATTGTTGGGGGTGAGAGCAGAAGCTAGTTTACGTGTGGGAGGGACAGAAAGTCTGCCTAACAGGTAACATTTGACATGAATTCTGAAGGAGCCGGCAATGGTAATAGCTAGAGGATGAGCATGCCAGGAGCAACTGACACACGGAAAGATGAAAAGAAGGGCCTCTTCTTTAAATAGAAAGCCATGTCCACCGAGTAAATGGAAAGGACCTTGTGGGGACTAAGGAGCAATAAGGAAAGGCGCCAGAGATGGAGATGTAGGCAGGGGCAGAGCTCTTAGGGCCTTCAAGCGTTTAGAACTTTATTCAAAACAAACACTGAAGGAGAATAATCCTGAAGTGAAATGAGTATGTTCTTACCACATTTAGACCCAGTGTCTCATTTAAAGTGACCTAAAGAGCTCTACTGGTTCTGAAGATGAACTTAACAGGTACAGGGAACATCTTTTGGTTTAGTCCACATAATATACCTTTCCCCAATTCTGATAACTCTAACCACCATCCCCAGGCCAGGAAGCCTACCAAACAGAAGCTCACTTGCTCTGCTACAGGAGTAGGCACTTCAGTCTAACCAATAAGGCTATCTTATATCTGACCACAGTGATCAGCACAAACGTGGGTATTTGATTTGAGCCAGGAGTACTACAGCTGTGCCTAGGGTAGAATTGGGTACTAACAGGGAGAAGCTGTCTCTTTCTTCTGAGGGAATTGAATGATGCACATTTAGCAGTGTCTGGGGCTTTTGGTTCTCTTTCCCAGTCTGGACTCCCCTCCCTGCTACTTCTGTATAGAAAGCCCTATATGCCACAGGGCAGAATAAGGCAAACACCAAAATAAAGGCAAAAAATAGAGAAGGAGAAAAAAGATCTAGAATTGGCAACTGACAGAACTTTCTCACTCTCAGAGATCCTGGAGGTCAGTTCCCTTCCTGTACTTCCTGACTATGGTGCCTGAGGAAATAAATATCCTTTTCCACTCAAGAGAATGAGACGTTGGTTTCTGTTGCTTAAAATCTAAGAATCTTGACTATTACAGCACATGAAAGAGGAAAGTCCATTAACATTTACACACCAGAGTTTATAGTGTAGTTCTTGGCTTCACTAAAAATAGAGGCATGTCAACGAATGGGATGTGTATGACTCGAGACTCCAATTTCTCCCAAAACAAATTTACTATTTGTAAATGCTTCAAGGACTATCCATGCTTTCTCCCATGCCTTCTCAGCAGTAGTGTGCTAGTTAAATGGCTCTCTGGGAGAAAAAAATACCCTGAATTGTAACACTTGCCAATTTCTGTCTTATGTATACTCCCACCATGGTGGAATAAAATGCCAGGGGTAGAACAATCAGCAAACTGAATCCTTGGGTATGAGAATCAGTAAGGGAAGGCTCCAATATATCACTGTTTCTGTCTTTTTCTTCATTTCTCTCTCCTCACTCTTCCCTATTCTTCTCTCTCTGCCATGAAATTGCTCACAATTTCACCCAGGGTTTTCTACCAATCTTTTCATCTTTCCTCTGAACCCCACCAGCATTGACCTCCTGAGTGATGCTAACACAAGTTTACTGGAAAAAGCAGAGGCTTTGGAGTCAGATTTGTATACATTCTCTTGTGACCTGGAATACATTACTTAGTTACATTGAGCCTAAAGTGTAAAATGCTAATCCTCATGGGAGATGTCATGAGGATTATAGGAGAAAACTGATATAAGAAACCCAAGTTAAGGGTTTTTTGTCTTTCCCACCTCCTTTACCCCTCATTTGTGCATTGAGAGTATTCCACTGTTAGCACTGTCTGCACTGTATTGCAGTTATCTCGCTTATCACTCAGAGTGCTCCTCGAGTTCAGGGCTTTTGTCTTATTTACATATCCTAGATCCTATTTACATATCCTAGTATCTGAAACATGTAAATGTCCAACAAATACTAAGTGAGTGCTATCATTGTTATCCATTTCCTAGGAGATCGTAAGAAAGGCTCAGATAGAAAGAACTAGGTTGCAGAAGAAAACAAGAAAAAGAGGTTTGGGACTAAGAGCCTCACTGATGCCAGCCCAGCAACTGAACAGGGTAGGCAGGAGTGCATGGAGAGCTGATTTGCATATGGATCATTGAGTTCTCCTACTGGCCTCGCTCATTAGTTTACTTGGTACATAGAGCTGAACTGTGCCCAGGGGAGAGATAATTCACTCAACAACATTCACTCTTTTTTCTCTCTTGTTTATCTTAGTTGCTGGTGCTCATGTCATATCTTTAAGTTTCTTTCACAGAATGCCTTTTTGGTTTAAATCTTTAAGTTATTTTTTCCTTGCTGTCCTGGAGATATATGAATCAGAGCCAATAAAGTAAGAGCTCTCTTTTTTTCCTTCACAGCTCTGAAAGCTTTACATAAGTGTTTCTTCACTTCTATTTTATGGCCAGGACCAGATGCAGAAGTGCTAAAATATTTTGATAAGAGCTGTCCTGGCAGTAGTTCTTGCTTTTACAGCTATCCAGAGGGAAAGAATTAGCTAGAAAGTCAGCCCACAGAGAGGAGAGATGGAAGCTATGAAATCTCTTTACTGACTGAGATTCTCAATTAGTTTCAAAAATCAGTTGGATGAAGACAGAAAGAAAATGTTTAGATCTTGTCAATGCCTAAATGAAAAGCAGTAAATGAGTCTGAAGGTCATAATAATCCCTTATATTTATTGGTGAGTTTGGCTATGAAGTTTGTAAAATGCTTTTATGTACAATGTAATACTTTAACACCTCTTGAATTAAACACACTCCCTGACCTCACAGTATCTATAAAATAAGAACTATTAGTATCCTCATGGAATAGGTGAAATCAAGGCCCAGAGGTTAAGTAACTTGCCCAAGGTCACTTAGCCGGTCAGTGACAATGCTGGTATTTATCCACTACTGTCCACAGCTTTTCATTTATTTTTCAGGAAAGGAATTAGAGGTACACAGTGGAGCCCAGAGGGTTGCACAAGGTTGTGCAAACCAGGAAACAGAAAGGTATTGGCCATTTCTATCCACACTCTGCAATGGGGTCACCACCTCACTCTGCATTACAGACTGGCCTGTGTTCATTTCTATCTTATATGTCCATTCTCTTGTTTCATTACATATCTCCTCATGTTGCCTTCTTTGGGTCCTTTTGGGGCTCTGTTTTTCTTCCCTCTTTCTGTATTCTATAGTCATGACTATGTTTCAACTGATGTGTCAGAGTCCTTACCACATGTCAGACATTGGTCTAGCATATTGTGAATATTAACTCACTTTTATTCCCCATGACAAGCCTATGAGGCAGACACTATGATTCATTCTCATTTTACAGATGAGGAAACCAAGTCACCTTATTTGTCCAAGGATACACAGTTTGTAGGGGAAGAAGACAGAATTCAGGGTGTAGCAGTCCAGCTCCATAGCCCCACTCTAAATCATTTAGCTATAGTGGCCTCTCATAGATCCTTGAATGCACCTATGGCTGTCCTTGAGGATATGTTCATACTTAGGTTTTCTTGGACACAGATTTTGTGGATGTCATTATTTTCTACTCCTTTCAATCTACTTGACTTGTCAATGTAGACACTCTGATCCAGACCTTCTGGGAAGTGACACTGGGGAGAAGAATTTTCAAGGGACATATTAGAGATGAAATTAAAGTTCAAGTGTTCTGAATCTTGTTTTTCATTTATTTGTTCATTCATTAGCCTGACGTTGCCTGCCATATGTCTGAAAAGTGGTGACAAAATATTAAACAATTAAGTAACTTAAAGAATTTGTTCATAAAGATGAAATAAACAAGTAATCTAGTCAAACAGGCTGAAGGATGTTTTTAGCCATAGAAAATGTATCATTTTCCAAAGGGAGAAAGGGATTTAGTCTGGCAGAAGGATAACTAGCATTAGAATAATAATGAAATAAAAATTCTGAATTAAATTTCCTTTGGTGAGATATATTAGATTTTAATCATCTAAACCAAAAGGTTGAAGCCCATTTAAAGCCAAATCAACTAAATTTTGCATCGCATTTACCTACATAACTATCTTTCTTCATTTGCCACTAGTCTGAAAGCTCCTTGCATATGAAACTGAAGGTTACTTATCTTAGTCTCCACCAGAATGCTGGCACAGTGCCTGGCATATAGCAGGTGCTCAATAAATGTTTATTGAATTAAAGAGAATACACACACTACTTATCAATTCTGCATTCAACCCACAGAGAAAAGAATGAATATAATGTTATGCTCTATTAAGTGCAAAAATGAAAACAAATGCCATCTCAAGGTTAGTAATTTAAAATATAGGGACTCTGAAATGAAGTCTCTACAATGAAGAATTGCTTGCAAAGCATTTTCTATATGAAAGTTTACTACAGCATCACCATAGACTACCCAGAGCCTTTGTTTTTAATTCCAACCTTTCTAAGATCCAAGAATTAAAAATTCTCAAGAAGAGCAGTAATCACAAATTATATTTGATGTCAATTTAAAGGGTATTTTTAATCTACTTTGATTCGAAGTAGAATTGGGAAGTAGAAACAGTTATTTTTCTAGTTGTTTCAGATTTTTTTTAGTGGAGAGAGAGACCACTTTCTTTTTAATACCCTCTTTTTATGGCCTTTTGAGACAGGGTCTCACCATGCAGTTCAAGCTAGCCTTGAACTCACTTTCTAGCCCAGGCTGGCTTTGAACTCCCGGCAATCCTCCTGCCTCAGCCTCCCAAGCGCTGGGATTACAGGCATGTGCAACTATGCCCAGCAATACCCCTTCTTTATCAATCACAGAATCAATTATATAAGACAAATGAGTCAGATAGGTATAAATCACAAATACAATCATCACTGTACAAGGTGTTTTAAGAAGATAGTTTAGATCCATTAGCAAGTGTACATGTTTAGTATTATGTGCCAGATAAAATTTACCTACCTTTCTGGCATGCTAGTCTTAGTGCTGAACAGAGGGATGTGCCCATTAAAATTTTTATGGCACGGAAGAGTACAGGAAGTTAGAATATATGATCCCAAAAACATGCAGATACTAAATGAAGAGGCAAATTGGCTGACGAGAGCATGCCCAGTTTGGTCTTCCAGATTTTAAGTCACACCTCTTTTGCTAGAAGGAGTAAGGAAAGGCTTGGAACAAACGGCATAGAATGTTATCTAATAGAGCCACTCCATACAAAAATGCGGAATGAAGTAATTGTTCCCTCCAACATATGACACATGTTGCAGCAGATGTACTATATTGCTGATAACTTGTGCAGAATTATATCTTTCAGCAATGATTTATCAAATTCCTGCTATGTGCCAGACACTATACTAAAAGCCTTACAAATGTGTTGGCTCAAAATAACCCCAGGAGAGAACACAGTTTGATGTTTTCTCAACAAGTTAAACACAGACTTAGCATATGACCTAGCAGTTCCATTCCTGGATATATACCCCCAAAGAACTGAAAACAGGTGTCTAAACAAAAACTTCTAGACAACATTCATAGCATTACTATTCATAATGGCAAAAAAATAGAAAGAATCAAATGTACATCAACAGATGAGCAGTTACACAAAACGTGGTATATTACAGTAGACTATTACTCAGACATAAAAAGAAGGGAAATACTTAGGCAAGCTACAACATGGATGAACCTTAAAGATGTTATGCTAATGAAAAAGCCAGACATGAAAGGACACATTCTCAGTATCGTACGATTCGATTTATGTGAAATATCCAGAATAGTAAAATGCATAGAGACAGAAAGCAGATTAATGGTTGCCAGGGGTGGTGGAGGAGAGGAGGAGTGGTTCCTTAATTAGCCGTAGGATCTCTTTTGGAGTGACAAAAACATGTTAGAATTAAACAGTGGTGAGAGCTGCACAACACTATGTGCTGAATGCCACAGAATTATAAATATTAAAATGGTTTAAGTAATAAATTTTATGTATATTTTACCATAGAAAAATCTTGGGAGGCCGGTACAACTATCCCAGATTTACAGATAAAAAAGACCGAGGCTCTAAAACAGACCAGGAACATACCATCAGGCAGAAAAGAGATCTAAATTTCATGTAGTCTAGTAGTTTTAAAATTTGGAAGCTCCTGCTCAATGAAAATGATACAAAACTACTAGGCTACCTCTAAACATTTTGTAAAGGGCCTTTGCAAGAAGGGCTCTGACACTTAAACCTTATGAAGTCCAAGGTAAATTCACACTTGCTCTTAGTAGGTAAAACTGGGGGAAAGGAGGTGTCAAAACCAAAGCCAGGCACAGCAGAACATGCCTTTAATCTCATCACTGTAGGAGGCTGAAGCAAGAGAATTGCAGGTTCAAGCCCAGCTTGGACAAATTAGTGACAGAGAGCAGACCCTGGGTCGGAAAAAAAAAAAAAAAAAAAAAAAAAAAAAGTCCTGGGGATATAGTTCAGTATGGAGGCCCTGCATTCAATCTCCAGTATGGCAAAAAAAAAAAAAAAAAACCCAAACAAAAAAACCCAACCTTATAACTCAATTTTCACTGACAGAAGAAAATACCATTCTTAGAAATAAATTTAACAAAAGAGGAGCATGATCACTGGAAACTATAACACATTTTTAAAACCTAGATAAATAGATAGATACACTGTATTTATGGACTGGAAGACTCAATGCGCAAAGGTGACAATTATTATACTGAGTGAAAGAGTCAAAGTAATTCTAATTATAATCACTCTAGGGTCTTTTTTAAAATCTATTTTAAAAATAAAAGAAGGAAAACACTAACAAACAGACATCCATTTACAAAATAGCATAAGAACAATACAAACAATACAGAGTTACAGACTATTGTAAGAATCTGAAAGAGTGAATAAAAATTAGGAGGTATGATAGATATTGTGAAATGAAAAGAAAATGCTCAAAAGAAAAGAGCAACTGGGGTGAGCGAAAAGAGGAAAGAAAGAAGGGGAAATTGTGTATGTATGTATAAACAGGAGAGCTAACATAGATGTACTACTGACTTCTAGGGTCTTTTGTAGAAATTCTCAAAATTTATATGTAAAGAGTTCAGGATCCCCAAGAAAATACGAAGAAAACAAAATTGACTTAAGGACTTAATCTGCCTGACTTCAAGACTTATTATAAAACTACACTACCAGGACAGCACAGCGTCAGGAGAAACAAATAAATAAATCACTGAGGCCGAATAGAATGCCTCAGAATAGTCCACTTATATGTATAAGCAAATGATTTTCAACAAAGGCACTACAACAATTTATGGAGAAGGAAAACGTGTCTCCCACCGTGCTGAGTCAGACGTCCACGTGGAAAAGCAAGTAGAGCTTCCGCTTGCACCTCAGTCTGTCTGCTTCTTTCTACTTTTCTTCACTCCTTCTCCGTCTCCCCACCCCTCCGCCATTCTTGCTCTACTTTCCTCTATGGACACAGTTGGCTGAAAGGCGAGTTTAGAGCTTGAGACAGGAGCAGCTGCATCATAATGTCAACTGTTTGCTAGGAAAATCGAGAAAAGTTGAAGGAGATGGAGTCCCAACTTTGAAGAAGTTTGTCTGTCTTCAATATTTTGGCCTCTTAAGGTGCCTGGGTCTTAAATTGACTGTGTATTGTCAGGAAAGGGTGTGAGAAAATTGTGAGAATGTTGAGCTAGAAAATCATAATGCATTTACACTGTCTGTGGGATGATCAAAGTCTGCTCTCAGAGATCACCCATTAGAGAGGAAAAAGTGCCAAGCTTGCACTGGGAATTCTTGGGTTCTGTTCTATTTCTGCCTTGGTGTGACTTTGGGCATGTGTGACTTTGATCCTTAGTTTGCTCCTCTGAGAAATGGGGATAATAAACACTACCCTTGCTTTGTAATTGGATTGCTATTAAGTTCAAATGAAAAACAGATCATGAGATCATTTGAAAACTATGAAGTATTATATCAACATAATTTACCATGTTTTTCTATGTACTTTTTGCAAGCTGAAGTGAATAATATTCCTTTCTGTTTTAAACTGAAAATTTGCATATAGAGTATTCTCTATACAGTATTTATCTTTCATGTTCCTTATGTGTTTACAAAAAAATCTAACATTCTAGTAATGATTCAAGAGTCTCACATTAGTACAGTTTTTGGGTCAGAGATAACTTGCTTGAAGTTTCATTTACTCGTTTCTTCATTCAATAACTTTTAAATTTTTCATTCATTCATTTATGTTATTCCACAAGTTCTTACTGACGTCTACTATTCAGGAGACATTGTAAGGGCCAGGGGTAAATGAACGAACAGAGACTTGTTCCCTGTCCACAAAAGGCTCCTAGAGGGTGACAATACAGACACACCCTTTCAGACCAATCATGATAGTTAATTGCTGTTAAGAAGATTTTGTGCCTGTAGTACTGCTCTGAGGGCAGAACTCCTGCCTGTGATGTGAAGCATCTGATGTTCTAAGTTGGAACTTCAAACAGGAAGAAGATGTTACTAAGACAGTCTGCAGTATTTTATAAGGGCAAAGTATGGCCAAAGTGGAGGATGGCATGGAGGCCTGGAGTGGAGCATGGAGCAAAGGGAATGAACAGCAGAAACAGGGAGACGTGTAGGGAGGCCAGTAAAATGGCCTTGCAGTGGCCAAGATAAAATGATGAGAGCCTGAAGTAGCCTTATGGTAATAAAGTTGGCAAACAAGACACTGACCTGAAACTTATTTAAGAGGCAGAACCAAGAGGATTTAGCAATTGGTTAATGGAATGCGGTGGCTGAGTAAAGAAATCTCCTTTCCATCCCTTATTAGTGATGTGGCCTTAGGCACAGTGCCTGGCCTTTCTAATTCTCAGTTTCCTCATTTAGAAAATGGGAAGTAATAATAACTGACTCACCTGGTTGTCAAGCGCCTTAAAGTTGCTCACTATAAAAGCACCTTGTACAAATAGATTTTCTGCTAATGATAGTTTTCTTTCCACAAACTTTTCTTTTCTCCTTAGCTCATACTGCAAAGGAGCTCATTCAGCTTATTCAGGCTTTGCTCTCAGAAATATTCTAAGAATGTTCGGAGTTTGAGTCGTTGGGGGCAGCATGCCTGCCAGAACACATCTCCGGAATGTCCATGATAAAGCAAGGACATCCATATTTTGGGCTCGTGTGGTAATTCTTGCTTTCCTTTTCTATCTGAGGGAGCAACTAGAGCTCTTGGTAAGTTTCCATAAATTTCCAAGTGAGTCTGACAACACAGCCTCTGTTCTTTTACCCTGCCCTTTAATTTAAGCTGCCCTTATTCCAAGCCTCTATGACACAAGCTGTTGGGAGCTGGGATCCTACAGCTCATCTAGGTGCTGCAGGACTCTGAATCTTTTTCCTACTTCACTTTAGGGCAAATGAGGATACTGTAATTTCCCTAGCAACTACATAAGGTATAGGGACCCAAAACTCAGTGACCAGAACCTTTTCTCATTTTACTGTAGTGACCAGGGGCTACTGAGGTTACTACTTTAGAAAACATTACCCCAACCCTCCCTCTTACTTGGTGAATGCAAATGGCAAAATCTGCAGCTCTTCCATGTCGTGGCTGGATGACCAAGTGGCGTTAGAGAAAGAGGCACTGTAGGAGAGACAAATGGCTGTGTGACACACCTGTGGAGGTAGGAATGGACCTTGGGAAGAGTGAATTGTCTATAAAATTTTCTGCCTGGAGAGATGTTGATTGAAAGCCCTGCAATCTTTAAAGACTAAGATCATTAAGAATTTAAGAGCTTCCTTAAATGTTTCCTCTATTTCTGACTGGCATGTCTTGGAGTTATTGCTGAAAAAGAGGGTCTCATAACTTAATGATATTCTTATAAACAAATAATTAACCAACTCCTGTTTCTATGGTCAACATACTTCATCAAGATTATTGGTGCTCTTTTAAAAATAAAGCAGATCTGAAACTTTTCCCTTATTGACGCACTCCCTACTGCTTGGCAGATTAGTACTATAGACTATTCAGATCCTGAGCTCCTGGGATCCCTATTAAGACACATCAGAAAGAAGCCTTTAATGATTTGCCTGTAGAAAACATACTTCTGGTCCCTGGTACTCTCTTTTATAACAGAATCTGGCCTAATGATAGGAAATAATGTACCAAAACTAAGGGAAATTAAGTTCTCCCACAGGAACTCCAGACCAAGAGAGAGCTTTCAGTCTCCAGAATAGTGTCTCTCCAGTGGGGAACAGCTGGGATATTGCCTCTTCCCACTCCACTGGGTTGCAGAGTGGGGAATCATCATGAAACTAGGATGGGTGGAAGATGGAAGCAGCCTTCCGCCGACTACTCAGCACCTAGTTTAGAGATGCAGCCAACAGAAGTCTATGGTTTTACAGAAGTTATGTAGAGTAGTACTAGAAGCCAAGTTTTAAGTATAATAAAAACTCACATGCAATGAATTCTTAATTATCTCATAATGAAGATCAAGAGAGGATTCCAGAAATAGCAGTGCACACATAACCCAAAAATCCAATTTCAGATACATGTTCTTTTTCACTCAATATTCATCAAGGGCTGTGAATTTACTCTCTTATGATAATAATTCATGTTTGTATGTATCCTTTTTATGTATGTCAGCGATTTTAAGGATGCTTTTAAAAGCAGATACAGTTTCAAACAAAATTTCCTTTAGAACCTCAGCAGATAAAGCAGATATGAAAATGCAGATGCTGTGGTCTAATACATTTTGGAGCCAGAGACTTGCCCCTCGAGGTTACCCTTATTGCCCCCTTGTAGCTGTGGCTTCTGAGGGACCAATGAGGAAGCTTGGAATCTTAATAAGCACTGTTCAAAACCCACTGATATATGATGTATGATCACAAAACACAGTGAATGCTTCAATTTTTAAAAATTATCACAGTAAAAGATACACTGCCATTAATTCCCCTCAAAATATTCCCCCTCAGTTCAAGCACACTGTTCTTGTAACTTTCAGAGGCAGTTCTGGAAGTCCTCCTTTGTGAATGCTTTATTTGTACTGCTGTGATTGTCTTGATGTCCTGAGTAGATTCAAAGCTTTTCCTTTCATGATCATTTTGATTTTAGGGAAGAGTCAGAAGTCTCAGGGTGCCAAATCTAGTAAATAAGGTAGATGAGGACACACTGTAATGTTTTCATGAGACTGCCTTTCGATTGGATGGCACTCAGCAGCAGCATTTACCATATATATATATTTATCACACCTCATAAAGTAATGAAAGAGGACTGCCAGAAGTGCTTCAGAAAATGGAAAAACTGATGAGATAAATGTGTTTGAAGTGAGAGGGAATAGTTTGAGAAGGATTGATAACTAGGGTAATATTTTTAAAAATTTAAATGCACACTATATTTTTTTGATAAGCCCTTGTACATTGGCTCTTTTTATTTTTATTTTTTATTATTTTTTATTTTAAAGAGAAAAGAACATAAAAATGATACAGAATTTCAAAACAAGATGATAGGAAATTAACAATGGGTATGATATTGCATATTATTATCTTTAAAGTAGTTGCTCAGATGACCAGATACAGGCACACAAAATTAATCAATCAATATAAGCACTAACTGTTCCTTGCAGTGAGCAAATAGAGATTAGTAGTACAATTATCTTAGCTATCTATGCATATATACATATCTTTTTCCCCACCTCCTTTCCTCTTTTTACCATCCCATTTGTTCTTTCCTTTTGAGCGGTTTCTTTTCCTTTCACTAGATCTACTGTACCTTTTGGAACTTATTTATTCTTTCAGTTCCTTATACTAGGGAGACAATGTGATGTTTACACACGCAAGTCTGGTTTATTTTACTTATGAGTGTGGTCTGCACAATAACACCTGCAGAATATTATTCTGCAGATAAGAACATGATATCTGTCATCTGAGTAAGGAAAAGCGTAAATAAGAGTAAAATAAAGGACTGATAGAAGAAAACAAGGAGATAAGATGTTTTGCAAATAAAAGGGGTTCAAAAGACCAAGGGCAAGGAGCAGGGAAGGGGAGGAGAGATAAAAGTATTTAAGAGGTATCATGTACATGTACAAAATGCCCACAATGAATATAAACATCATATGTCATAAACACAAACTAAATGCAGTAATAATAATAATAATAACAACAATAAAAATGAAAATGTGCTGCTACCTGCCCAGCTCTCTTTTTTTTTTTTTTTTTT
>NW_004955435.1:20447021-20483854 GCF_000276665.1 Chinchilla lanigera | reverse complement strand
GCGCTTTTGCCGCTGAGCTAAATCCCCAGCCCCTGCCCAGCTCTTGATGTTCCTGGTGGGAGGGAAAATGGCAAGAGGACTGAGAAATAAAGATAAGAGAAGAAAGCTGAGGTCGGGTGGAGCCCTCTCTCTCCTGGTGGGAGGAAAAGGAATTGCTCAACCCCTATAGGGGTGTTTATTTATACATTTTACAAAGTTAAGGTCATGTGACACAGGGTTACCTGGCAACTAATGGCTGAGCATGTCTCAGGCAAAGTGTTTCTCTGGACTGAAGCAGCTGATTGCCTCAGGCGCTCTTCCTTCTCAGACTGGCCTTGCCTGGCCACCACATCTGTGATCAGTTTCCAGCCCAGCCACTCCCTTCAAAAATGGGAAAGGGAATCTAGAGACAAAGGGAAGGAGATAGCTGGGAAAGGGAATAAAAAAGAATCACGGTGTGTTATGTACATAAGTACCTACTTCCTAAGATGAGGTAAACTTTATGTGCTGCAAACATGTACCAACAAAATAAAATTTTAAAAAAACAAACAGTCACAGAGGCTGTGTCAGATAGGTAGAAACCCATGGAGCTGGGACTCGAGCTTAATTCAATATTTACTATCAAAATTGATGATGTTTTAACTTCACTTGTGCCCTGCCCTTTGCTCACTTCTCAAATTTACCCTCACAGTGGGATGCCACTGATAGGAGATGAAAGGATGGCAAAACTGGCTGGGGAAGTAGGTATGACCTGTTAATTACAAGATCCCAGAACACATGCACAGAGCAGTTCCCAAACCCTGCATGTGGACATCTTCTAAGACCTTAGCAGGACGGTCAAGATCTGACATCAGTTGGAGGTATTGGATCTCAGCACCACCTCTCAGGCCACCCACATATAGAAGTTCTTACAGGTTTCCTTGAGATTTGAACAGTATAAAAGGACACAGATAACAAGAAGAGCTTGTGATCCTGACTTTCCTCATGCCTGCTCTGCTTGCTCCAGGGTGCTATTTTATCTTACTTTTTCTTTTTTTACTCAGCCCAAGCTCTCTCTGCAGAGCTGGTTTCTTCCTCACTCTTCATTTTTACCTTTTCAACTAAACTCTGCCACTGCTTTCTGCTAGCTTTGTTTAATTCTTTGTTCAGATGTGAAGAACCTGGAATCCAACTCCAGAAGGAGACTGAGCAATCCAGAACCTGGATTTACTTGGCAATGTTTACTTAGCAAGCCATTTTTAGGAGCTACCCAATAGCCTTTTGGCATAGGCAGGAGATTTCAATAACACCATGAGAAAAAAATTTACAAACAGAATGAAGGGTGACATGTATCACTCAATTAGAGAACCTTCTACTGTGTTAAACAGTCCTTTCTCATTTTGGAAGTAACAAGGCAATCCCAAGTCTGATGATGAATCCAGGATGAAATCAGAGCTCTTCTTTGTTTCACTGATCACCTTTAGTGATTGAAATTTCAATTTCTTAATAATTTCTGTCACTGCTTGTCCATGTCTAAATATTTAGGCAGATCTGAGCAGAGTGGATTTGTCTGCTTGATGTGTTTCATGTATTTATGTATTCTGATTGTCAATCAGTAAGGAAACCATACCACAGAAAGTAGATGGGATCTGACAGCTGCCAAATGTGATTGTACTTTTCCCAGCATCCCCTGTGTCTCTCAGAAATGGAACTGAATTTTGCCCTTAGACCATGGATTCCTGGAAAACTCAACTAACCAACATTTACCTTTCATATTCAGTTCTGCAAAATTTTGGATATATGGTAGTTTTAATTTCTTTCTTAAACTTTGGTCAAATTATTGATCTGGTATTCTTAATCATATCCTCTCTCAAGTTCTAGAGTGTCCTTCACAAATTATTCTCTAGATATGTGTACTATAATTGAAGGTAGCCAGACATATATTCAAAATTAAGTTAGTTTCAGGGTGAAACAGTGACCCTCAACTTTCTGTCCTAGTGAAGGCTTTTACCACTTACCTCCTAATACAACTAGAAAATTCAGAGATGTCTTGAGCCCTTCTCCTCACTTACCACTCACTTCAGTCTACCAATTCATTCAGATTCAGCATTTTTATTATTGCTGATTTTCACCTTCCCCTTCCACACCTAGTTCCCTCAGAGTTAGTTCAGTTCCTTATCACTGCTTGCCTGGAAATTGTAATAGTTAATTTGTATTTCTTCACTTGTCCTAATTGGTCTACTTCTCTTCTGATTTATTTTTTATGAGGCCCCAACACTTAACCTTTTTAAGATTAAGGTCAAACAAAAGCCCTGCGTAATCCACCCTTAACCCATTTTCCCAGTCTCACCTCCCCTCATAGTACTCAATGTTGTTTTCTCCTTAACCCTATATCTGTTGTCAGAAATTCCTCCTGCCTTTTTCATAAAAAGGCTCTTCTCACTGATATTCTACTGGGACAGTGCCGAACCTCATTTCTTCATTACATTTTTGCAGTTATCTGAGATTCCAGTTGTTCTTAATGTCTCCAGGCCTCCATTACGTGTTTTTCTTTCTAGTATTATAAATGTCACATTTTGGGAAGGGGTGAACAGCATGCCGCACTATACCACTACTCTGCTCTAACACACAGCTACTGGGATCCAGGATTGTAAACTCTGCAACAGTAATGAATTAAAGAAGCACAGTTTAAAATAGAAGAAGATGGTTTATTTGGAAAAAGATTAAAAAAGATAAGATAGACAGCTCCTCTGAAAAAGTAGGGAGCATCACAAAGTGGATACCAGTGGGATTTTGTCCTTAGCTCCTTTTTATTTAGGACTAATGATTTCTAGTGATTTATCTCCCTTGTGGGCATCTGGAAGTTGTTGCCATCTGATTGGCTCTCTGGCTGTCTTTGATCTTAACCTTGGGCACTTCTTTCTAATTCCATCTGGCCATTTGATTTCTTCCTGTCCCTTTGTCATGGATAAGTGTATGTGTGTGGAGAGCCTTATAGAAAGGTACATTAAAGTTAATGATTAAATAAAGAGGATGTGTGTGTATCTGGTGCAATAGTATAGTGATGTTCAAGTGAGAATGTATATGTGTGTGTAGGTGTGTGTGTTTTACATATGAAATAATAGTCCTTAGGTAACTGCCCCTTATCTGCTTTGCATTTTATCAGAGATGAATGAGGGGGCTGGTTTCTCTGGTCTTTTGTGTTTCTGGCTTCCTCCTTGCTTTGTCAAGTCTTTCTGATAAATTCTTATAGCAATTGTGTTACCGGGCATCTCTGTGGGGGTAGTTTCACTTCCTTTTGTCTTTCTAATTGCTCTAACTGTAGAGTCTACCTGTAGAGGCAGAAGCTGCTTTTAGTAAGATTCTCTATGAATTTTTAAAAATTAAGTTTATTGGTACATTTTAGATGTACATAATGATCATATTCATCATAGGGAATTTGTACCTATGAACAAATCTGTAGGATTTGAGGTCCCATTTGACCCAGCTATTCCCCTTCTGTGTATCTTCCCAGAAGAATTAAAAGCATCACACCACAGGGATATATACAAACCCATGTTTATAGCAGTACAGTTTGTAATAGCTAAATCTTGGTAACAACCCAAATGCCCATCAACCAAGGAATGGATAAAGATTTTTTTTTAATACAGTGGAGTCCTACTCTGCCATCAAGAAAGATAAACTGGAGACATTTCTAGGTAAATGGGTGCAACTTGAGACCATATTCTTAAGTGAAATAAATTGGATTCATATGTGTAAACATCACATTGTCTCTCTGGTGTGTGAAATTAAAAGAACAAATAAGAATCAAAATGTACAATAAATATTGTGAAATGAGAAGAAATCATTCAAAAGGAAAAAGGAGCTGAGGGGTAGAGAGAAAGAAAGGAAGGGAAAAGGGAAAAAATGATGCAAAGCAGAATAAAATGGAAACAAAGCTTTGTAAATAGGGAGAGAAAAAGACATTGAAGAGAGAACAGGGGATTGAGAGAAAAAGAAGAATCAAAGTATATCATGTACAAGTACAAATTCCCTACAACAGATATGATCTCTATTAATTTTTAATAAAGCCTATCTTTTCCCTGCCCGGAAGTGACCTACCTGTCCCTACATCAGTGTATTTATTTGTTGCCATAATTTTCTATTATATGCTTACTTTTTCCACAGTGAACTCTGCCATATATCTCTCATTTTAATTCTTCTTCTTGATATTTACTCATTGTTTTCAAAATTGCTTTACTATGGGCCTTTCCTATATACACATATTTAAGATCTTAAAATATTATTGAAATTACATTAGGTAGGTTAATTTGAGGGAGAAATAACCTCTTTATAATTTTTCCATCCATGAACATGGTATATATGTCATTTTATTTGTGCATAACCATTTATGCTCTTAATAGAGTTTAAAATTTTTCTCTGTGAGTTTTCTAGGTTTAGATTAATTCTTAGATCATTTGTTGCCATATTGCTATTATTTTATATTTCCAACTGGTTCTTATTAGCATAGATGATTTTTTATACCCTTCTAATTTTGGAAACTGGATTATACATGCTTCATAAAATTGGGTAGCTTTCAATATTTCAGAATTTTTGAAGCATCTTTGATAAAATAGTGATTACCTTTTGCTTGGAAATTTGCTAAAAATTAATGTGCATTGCATGTGTACATGTGTATATGTGTGTTTAAGTAGAAAATTCTTAATGACTATTTTAATTTATAGTAGTTGATTCATATTTTCCATTTCTTCTTGCCTCAGTAATTTCACTTGAGGTAGTTCTCCATATTTAATGTAATTTATCAAATTTAGAGCACACAGATTTCAATGTGGGCTTTTCATTATATCTAAAATCTATACTGTCTCCAGTTATTTTCCCTTTTTTCTGTATTTTATTTCTTTGAATCATCTCACATTTCCTCCCTTATTATTCTTGCCAAAGGTTTGTCAACTGTACAATTTTTTGAAGAAATAATGTTGGTTTGGGTTATTTCTCTTTTTTTCTTTTAACTTTTTGGGTAGATGAATCAACTCAATTTTTGGTCAGGAACTTTTTTTTGAGATAAGGTCTTGCTGTGTAATTCAGGCTGGCTTTGAACTCACAGCAATCCTCCTGTCTCAGTCTCCCAAATGTAGGGATTACAGGCATGTACCATCATGACCAGCTTTGGCCAGGGATATCATTAAGAATGTTTCTTCTGTTATTGGATAGCTCCTAAAAGTGGCTTACCAATGAACTGTTATTGGGTTTTGGCTTGCTCGGCTCTCCTTCTGGAGTTGAATTCCAGGTTCTTCTCATCTCAGAAAAAGAATTGACTGAAACAAGCAAAGAGCAGTGGCAGAGTTTATTTGAAAAAGTAAAAGTGAAGGGTGAAGGAGTAACTGGCTCTGCAGAATAAGCTTGGGCTGGAGAAAAAGCAAGTTAAAATAACTCCCTGGAGGAAGCAGGACAGGTTGTCATGAGAAAAGCCATTACAGCAAACTCTTCTTGGCATCTGTGTCCTTTCATACTGTTCGAATCTCAAGGAAACCTACAAAAACTTCTTTCTTTTTTTTATTTTTATTTTTCGTTTTTTTTTTTTCTGGTACCAGGAATAAGAACTTCTTTCTTCATGTGGGTCCTGAGAGGTGGTGTGGAATCCCATACCTTGGAGTGACATCAGGTCTTGACCATCTTGTGGAAAACCTGTTCAAGTCTCATGAAATGTCCACATGCAGGGTTTGGGAACTGTTCTGTACGTGTGTTCCAGGGTCTTGTAATTAATAGGTCATACCTACTTCCACAGCCAATTTTGCCATGCCCTAATCTCCTCTGTCACTTGTATGTTACAGTTACTATGGGCTTGTTTACCCAAAATTGTGCTTACTGATTCCTCACATAAGATGATTTGGCTATAGATTAGAAGCACTTTTATTTTTTACTCTTTGAAAATAATGTTTAATTGTTTTCTTAGTGTCACAGTTGAGAACTCTGATAGCAAACTTATTCATGTTACTTTGCAAGTTATATATTCTTTCTGTATGATTTAAAATTGTTTTTTGAAATTTGAAGTTTTTACATTATACTACAAATCTTAGATGAATTTCTTTTTCTTTTTTCTATTTTTGGCATTGTACTAAACTTTCCATCTAAATTTTTTTTTTTCTTTCAATCAAACATCTCTTAGTCTAGAAACTTCAGATTATTATTTAGGATATTATCTCATTTCCCACACCAATTTTCTATTGTTGCATGTATGATAAATTTCTCCAAAACTTTGTGGCTTAAAATAATAATTTCTTATGATTCTGTGGTTGGCTAGGTGGTCCTATTGATTTCATGGAGGCATACTCATAAGGCAACTTCTAGCTGAGGAGAATCCAGGGATCTGGGATTATCTCCATACCTGGGATGACTGGGTCTATCCATGTTGTCTTTGATCTTCAAGGAGGCTGGCTTAGGCTTCCTTACATGAAGTAAGGAAGTATACTGGGCAGTATTTAGCACAAGTCCTTACTAAGTTTGCATTTGCTTCAATTTCTCTGAAGTCCCAGTTGCCAAAGTCAGTCACATGGTCATGTATATCTCACCTTACCCCCAAGACACAAGTACTTAACATGTGTTTTGCTTGCATTATGTTTACTGTTATCCCAATTGGTCAAAGTAAGGAGAACAATCAAGCTCTATATTAATGTGAGAGGGACCAATTGTGCATCGTGAGAGGTGTGATCACAACCTTTCTCTGTTTACCTTTTTCCTTCATTCTTACTCTATTGTTCCTGCTCTACTTTTCTTCACTTTGTTTCTTCCTGATGCCTTGTGAAATAGTTCCTCAAACCTACCTGTGGTTCACAAATTCATCTTGTACTCATTTCGTTATTTCTCGCTTCAAATGAGTTCCTTCATTATACTGTTATGTTTTCCTATTTGTTATTTTTATTTAATCCTTTTAAAAATTTATGATATTCACTCAATTTTAACAATATCTTATCTCTCTGTGATAATATATGTTATTATTACTTCAATGTTTAAAAATCTATTCTATCTATAACTATCTGCAACTAAGTTTATTAAGTTATTTCAATTAGTGGTTGCATGCCTCAATTGTCTGATATTGTGTGTGTGTGTGTGTGTGAGAGAGAGAGAGAGAGAGAGGGAGTTATAATTCCATTTCCTCTTATAAGTGACAGCAATTTTGAAGATATTGGGCTTAGAGTGAGAAAGTCTAAATTCAGACTCCCATTTGTGTCATTGCTGCTGATTTTAAGGGATGAAGATGGGGCGGGTATCCCAAGCTAGACACTCAGTGGATCAGTGCCTGGTTTGACCACCCTGGTGGCTTTCTCTTCAGAAGGCAACCTTTCCCCCATACTATAAGTGTTCCTATACTTCTGCCCTAGACCCTGGCTTAGGTTATGTTTTAGGCATTTTACTCACTTGACAGGAAGGCAGAAGGAAGGTACATCCAGATATTTCACTGCTTTTGTTACTATCCACTCATTCCTCCTCACAGCAGCCTTTCAGAATCACGTAATGCTAATATGTGGTCCCTCTACTGGCCTTGGGTTCAATTTTCCTCTCTCTCAGTAATGGTGGAATGGGCAATGATCCATGCAGATAGCTTTCTATGGATAAAACCATTTAAAAAGTTTCTTCTGTTTTGACTTTTCCTATGAAGAGGAGTTGACCTCTTGTCAACTAAAAATCATCACTTGGAGCCTTGCAGTCTCAGCTGGATCTATTCAATTTGTTGCCTTTGTGGAATGTTCTCCTTTTAAGCCTGAGTATTTATGAATAATCAGTGAACTTCCTGGCCCCTGAAACTGTCATATATATTTTTTTCCTTTCCTTGCTTCCATCTGGACAATTGTTGACATCAATAAGGTAAATTTTCTTGGTTGGCCCCATTCTTTGACATTTTGAAGTTTATGGGAATACCTTCATTACCTGATTTTTGTTGAAGATGTTATCTGCAGAAGATCTTGTTGATTTGTTTGATTTACTACCTCTTTGGGGGAAAAAATAGAAAGTTTTTTTTTTTTTAAATCCAAGCACAAATCATTATACATTTGTCTAAACCCATATAACCCTCAAAAATCAAAAGTGAATTTTAATGTAGACTATCACATGCTGGGTGATAATAGTCTGTCGACTACCGACTGAACAAATGTGCTACTCTGGTGAGGGTGTGGATAATGGGAGAGGGTGTGCAAATGTGGGACATATGAGAAATTGACTGATTTCCTTGAGGCTCCTTCCTTTGTGTCCCCTTCTTAAACAACCCTATTTCTCATTTCATGTACAGCCTTCTCTCTTGGAGAACAGCTGAAGCTTCTTTCTGCCTCTGCCTTCAATCAGGAAGTTTTCCTAATCCCACTGCCCCCAGCCTTCCTGTCCTACTATCCCAATCTTCCATCCACCCAGGGCCAATTTGTGTCTCACCTTTTCCAAGACTTCTTTTCTCCATGCCTCTCCTTCTCCAATATTTCAAGACTGGAGAGTTATATTGATTGAACACTTGTATGTGCAACATACGTTACTATTTAATCCTCACAATCACGCAACAAGGAACTACAATTAACATTTCATAAATGGGAAAATCGAGTTCAATATAACATGGACAAGGTAGCACAGTCAGTGGCAAAACTGGGATTCAAACCTAGGTAGTTTCATTGTGTCCTCAGAGACTATTTTTTACATAGTGTCTCAGATGGCTTTCTTTGACTCTTTTCATGTACAGACTTCCAGACATTTCTTTTTCTAGATATCAAGACATACCCCCATACAACTGAAAATTTTTTCATACATTTTATATAAAATTTGCAAAAGTCGCTTCCTTGATTCTCAGTTATTTTCTACAGGACAAAGAGTTGTCCTATCTAGTTTTGCCTTCCAACTACATTTTTAATTTACTTGCAGTCCCGTCACCATAATTAACTCAATACTGAGCACTCAAAAAATACACTGTACGTGTTCATTGATGGAATAAAAATAACAGAAAAAGGCTAATTTACAGCCTAGGGTTACGATGGGTCATCGCAAAGGCCTAGGGGCCTAGGAGAAATGTCTGTCTATGGTCACTCACTACTAGGTGACTTTAAACAAGAAACTTAAATAAGGAGGTTAAGAAATGAATGAACCTCCCATTTCTGCAGCTGTAGAGGAAGGCTAGACATATTTGTCATGGTCACCATGCTAACTCCCGGAGTGGCAGTTTTGGAGGAAAAGGGAGATAACATCTATCAATTGCCCAGAGCTTTCTGCAGAAGCCAGACCACACATGTGGAAAGGATAATTGCTGGGGGAAGGAGGAGGGCAGGAACAGGAGAGCCAAGCCTTGTGCTCACCCAGCAGGATGTGAAAAATTCAGCTGGGTTCTTTTTATAGTTTCAATCATCCCTGGTAATGAAGATTCTGCAATTAGAACTCAGCTGGCAGTTGTGTTGGGGATGTGTGAGGCAGAATAGAATCCTGGGTCTGCAGGAGGGCAGGCATGTTTGTCAGGAAGACGTGAAGGCGCCCCTGGGAGCAAGTGATGTGATGTGAGGATGAGAGCTATTTTTACAGACTGTTTCCTAGCCATAATCATGCCTTAAATAAGTTCCACTTGGGCATTACAAGTTTTACCCTCTATTCCAACCCATTCGGTTCTCAATTACCTGTACAAATGAAGGGAAGTATTAACACAGATAACACAAAACAGTGACACCTCATGTATTCAGGCTATCACAAGTATGGAATTTATGATAATTTCACCTGGGGTTGTTTGAAGTTTACTTGTATATAGCCTATAAGAGAACATATGTTAAAAAAAAACTAGGTAGATTAGCCTACTTAATAAGGTTAAGTGCTCTCAAATCCTTAAGCAGAATGATAAGTAAAATTTCCCTGAGCTCTTATTATTTATTAGGCACTGTGCTAAATCTTTACATATGTTATTGTTCACAGTTTGCCTAGTAACCTTATTAGATAAGCACCTTTATGAGCCCCATTTTGTAGGGAGGAAGTGGGCCTCCTGTCCAAGGTCACATCCCTAGGAAGTGGCAGATCTTGGCTCTAAACCCAACCACACCTGACTCACTCCTGCTCTCAAGCATGAAGCAATAAACTGGTTACTGTATAACACAGCCTCTCTAATCATAGAACAACTCCAGTTGCCTCTGCATGGCATCACTGTTAGTGCAAGGGCAAGCAGAAACATCAGAAAGACGCCCAGGATTTGGAGGCAGATTTATTTACGTCAACAGGTACTGGTCGGGATCATTCCCAGAATATCAGGCCTTGATCTCTGGTGGTCTAGTGTTTATATTGGATAAGCAAGCAGGAAGTACAGAGGCAGAAATGGCTTGTCAATTGGGGATTGGTTTATACAATGTGTGTCACAGTGACTAGCTGTTTCTAAGAGACCAGAAGCAACCGGAACTGGAACAGGAAATATTACCTGGGCAACTAAGTAACTGAAGTATACTGGCTAGGGGGAGGGCTACTTTCTGTTACATTAGCAATTGTAGTTATCATTATTGCTTTTTAAAAGGCTTTGTGACTTGGCGGGAGGGGCGTAGATCTCACTGGTAGAATGTTTACCTAGCATATATGACACTCTGGGTTCAACCTCTAGTACTATACTACACACAAAAAGAAAAGAAGAAAAAGAAAATATGCTTGTGATAAAGGATGGGGAGAAGAAACAGTTTCTTGATAAATTATGAAATTCCTTGCTCATTTCTTGATTGTCTATATCCCTCTGGTTTCCTTCTCTATTGAATTTAAAACTCACACTCTGACAACCAAAACTCTATTATAAAAACAGAAAACACATCTGCTCAAATTGACAAATCCATCCGGACAATGCTATCTGTTGTGTCACAAGCTACCAGTAGAATTCCATGTCTGTATTACGGATAAAATGGAGGTCTCTTATCTCTTCTTCAAGTGTAAACTCTGGGATTACATGAAGCACGGAGACTGCCAGGTATGGGGAAGTAAAGACCACCAAAAAATAAGAAAAAGAAAAAAGAAAACACACTGCTTTCCAATGTTCCCATAGTTGTAGAACACAACGAACTATTTAATATCAAAGTACAAGACGTACCCACAGAGCCATTCACAAATATGTGAACTCAGTCCTGTCATATGAAGAGTAGTATTGCTCTGTGGATGTATATTATTCTGATCAAGTGCATCAGTTCTCTCTCTCTCTTTCCCTCTCTCTCTCTCTCTCTCTCTCACACACACACACACACACACACACACATGCACACACACACACCACATATAAGGAACATAAAATACTGAAAAGCCCCCATTCTACTGGTAACCTAACCCTGTAAGTCGAGAGTCAAAATGTGAAGTTTCACGTATGCTTGCAGTTGTAGTAATGCAACAAGCTTTAATAAACAGTTAGTGTTAACACTCTAAAAACTGATAAACTAGTAATAGTTCCCCTGAAGACTGGAGAAAACTGAGATGAAGAGTAGAGATTCCAGTAGCTAGTCCTAAAGTAAGAAATTTTGGATACTTCGCAAAATAAATTTCACTAATACACCTATGTACTCACAACACAAATACATTTACAAATAAGAAAGCACTCTGAAGGAAAGCTGCTTTAGCTTTGGGTAGAATTTTTAGTTTTGGAAAAAGGTGGATTTGTTAAAATGGAAAGAGTAACACAAACATAGCTTTAAATATTATAGACTCCACCTTACTCCCACCGTACAGAATATTATAAACATATCTTTAATGTCTGGTCAGTTTAATCACTCTCTCTTTTGTTTTTTTGAGACAGGGTCCACTATGCAGTTCGGGTTGGCCTTGAGCTCACTTTATAGCCCAGGCTGGTCTCAAATTTGCAACGATCTTCCTACATCAGCCTCCCAAGTTAACCTCTGATAGATTCTCCCCAACTTTCTTTCAGTCCTACTTTGTTCAGTAGGTATGAAACAGAGAATACAAGTTAATTTTAATTCAAGTAAATCTAAGATGGGAAAAATCTATATTAAAAGGTCATATTCCAAGGCCAGGTATTCAAAGCCTTACTTAGGTGATTATTGTTTTGAATGATATTTGCTAATACTTACTGACATTTGTGTGGGTAATCAACATCTGTAAACTGTGCATGAAAATACTGGCATGCACACATGCAGAAGTTGGGACAACAGGAATACATGAGCTTGACGTCATGTTTGTGAAATCAGGAAGGCTTCATGAGTTCAGGCCTGGACTGGCAGTGTATGAGCTTGGAGTATGACTGCATTCTACTCTAGTGGGTAGGCAGGTAGGATGTGACAGATGGTTTGAAGTGGGTTGAAGGGGGCAGATGAGCAGGAAGAATCAAATCAAACTGTGGAAATGGAGGGTGGTCAGTAGTGAAAGATAAAATGAAGAGTTTAAGAGCTGCCACCACCTCATATGGTGGCATATGGGAATTAGACAAACATGAGCCTCTGGGTGGATACAGCCCATGGCAGTGTTCACAGCTAAACAAACATGCCTCAGGGTGGGTATCAGTCCCTACCTGTATGCTGGGCTGGATGCTTTTGTTTAGGGTGTAGCGTGCACAACTACACATTTCTCTGGGGCTATGTCTTGTATCTAGATGGCCCCTACCTTCAAAGCTTCATGTGTCCATGGGTGAGGCTTTTCAGAGGTGGCTGGATCTAGGGTGTGTAAATATGGGTTAGGTGTATAACGACTAAATGGGTTTAGCATAGCTCTGGGTGTACATAATAGAAGCCCCACCCTGGGTCTGGGTGCCACCAAACAACAGGTGTGTAGCCTGGATGGAATATAAAGGGACAAAAGGAAGGCAGTTGTTGGGCGCTGCTGCTGTTTTCTGTAACCTGCCATGGACTGTTTCTCCTCTGCCATGCCCTTCAGCCATGCTGTCTGCCCTAGAGTCAGCTGATTATGGGCTGAAACCTCTGCAAACTGTGAGGTGAAGTAAACCTTTCCTTCATTAACTTGTGGGTGTTGGGTATTACGTCTCAGCGACAAAAAAAGTAACTAAGAGGAAGAGCCTAGAAAAATGCTTAAGGAATGAGGTGTTCGTCATATTTCTGTTATGGTGACAAGATGCAATTTAAGTGAGAAAAGATTTATTTGGCTCACTGTTTCAGAGGTCCATGGTCACTTGGCTCCATTGTTTCCGGGTCAGGGTGAGGCAGAACATCATGGAGGAAGGATGTCGTAGAAGGAAGTTGCTTACCTCATGGCATCCAGAAGCAGAGAGGGTGACAGCAGAGGGTCAGAAAGGGGTCAGGGGCAAAACAAACCCTCCAAAACCACGCTCCCAGTGACCTGTTTTATCTAATTACACCCACCTCCTAAAAAGCTCATTCAGCTAATGAAGTCATCGATGGATTAATCAACTTGATGAAGTTAGAGCCTACATAAGCTGATCACTTTCCAAAAGCCCATCAGCTGGAAACCAAGCCATCAACATGATGGGCCTTCTGGGGGACATTTAGGATGCCACCCATAACATATGGTCAAGATGACTTTGGGATAATGTTATAAAAGTAAAATTAAGAATAATTATATTTACCATTAAAACATATATGAAAGGATAAAAGCACAATTACCTATCCCCCCAAGCCACTGCTATTGATACTTTCTTGCATATTCTAGAAAAAAATGGCATAGCATAAATTTCATATATAATATTTATATAATATCAAATATATATACACAAGCCATTTTGTATTCACCTAAATTGTTCCTATTATGCATACTTTCTGCACCTTCCTTTTTTCACTCAATGTATTTTGAATATATTTATATATCATCCATGATACTCATAGATGTTTAACCAGTCTTATTAGATATATAGGCTCTTTCTGGCCTCCTACTTTTCTGATACTTCAGTAAATGTCTTTTTATATCTGTCTTGGTATACTGGCTGGGTAAGGAGAATGGAATGTAATCACTGCATTGTGTCCAGGTTGGGTCACTGTGAGCTAAAGACCATGGTGCAGAACTTGGCCTGGCAAGTTTCTTGCCTTCAACAAACTTACCTTGTGATGGGGGTGCTAATCCTTAAGGAATGAAGTGCTACTCATATTTCTGTCACTGTGACAAAATGTAACTTAAATGAGGAAAAATTTATTTGCCAAATGGGCACTGGGGTTAGAATGACACGGGCAGCCCATTGGGAAACACATCACTTGCTGACACAAACTGCAGTTCCCTGTATGAAGAAAGCCATAGAATGATATATGAATTTGCTGCTGCAGTACACATCTGCAACCCTAGCCATGAGCTGGAGAAAGGCCTCCTTCTGCTTTACACCACTGGATAGATGACAAGGAATGTAAATTTGCTGGAACAGAACTCTGAGGAATACAGACCTTGAATGGCAGCTGTGGATCCAGCTTCATTTGGGGAATTTATCACCAAGATAATGGATCTTTTGAGAATTTCTTCTGGCTCTGTGGTTACAATCCATTTCAGAGCTTCTGTGCTGTATTTATACTTCCTGTGGAGAGTGGCTCAGTGGGTTGAGTTATGCTGAATTATGCAGGGCTCTGCTTCCAGGTTTCCTAACATGAGAAATTGAGGAAGAAGTTACATTAATGACCTTCTTTCTTCCTGAAGGTTCAATCAAATGATAGGAAAGCAATCTGCATAGTAATTATAGCACCTCTCGAAGTGAATCCCTGTGCTTCAGTGGAGAAAAGTGTGGAAGTCATATCTATAATGAAATTCAGATCCATTTGCTTCTAAATCATAGGGAGGTTAATTCAGGCTCTGCAGTCACAATCAGAAGCACATAATATATAACATACTGGTCACTGGGACAGCTCACACTGCTCTTCTCAACAACAGAGGGAAACAGGAAATAAACTGTCACCTGGACCAGGCTTGCACTGACAGGGAACTCAGTCTGGGCCTGCTTGGTAAGTACTCTATGAGAGTACCACTGACCATTCTGCATTATGAATAGAAGTCCTGCCTCTTCCAGCATGTGAACGGAAAATATAATGGCCAGAGTTCTTGACCTAAATCCTCAAATCAAAGAATGAACTATAAGACTAGTGGATGATACTGATGCTAATGGAGCTTACATACTTTGAGAGGGTGAAGGGTACTTAGAGGAGAAGGCTATTTCCCTAAACTTTGGAGAATGCCTATCCACAGACCTCCATTGGTGCTTTTGTCAGCAGAATGTGATCATAGGGGGATTTATCTCATGACCTGCCATGGCATCCCTCATATTTGTATTGATTGTTCCAGTTAAATTATATGAAGCTTTTACTTCTGAGATTAAACAATTTTTATCTTTTAAGGAAAAAATAAACCATTCAATCCTCAGGGTTCTAATGATGAAAGAATTTAGAATAGACCCACATCTTCTAACAAATAGACTTAGATGATATCTATAGAATGTTTCACATATAGCAACGGAATGTAGATTCTTCTCAGTAGCACGTGGAACTTTCTTCACAATAGGCCACATACTAGCTCATAGAATATGCTTAGGTAAATGCAAAGGTATTGAAATTATTCCATGCATATTATCAGGTCATAGTACAATGAAATTGAAATTCAATGACAAACCACAAAAGATACATAAACATATGGAAATTAAATACCACCCTCCTTAACAACCAATGGGTCACAGATGAAGTTCAAAAAGAAATTAGACAATTTCTACAATTAAACAATAATGCAACACAACATCCTGGAACTTATGGGATGCAATGAAGGCAGTCCTTTGAGGGAAAGATATAGCAACAAATTCCTAGATCAGAAAAACAGAACAAGCAATCCTTTTCCCAGATTGCTTGTTTGGCTCGTCTGCAGATCGTTTCAACCATTCCCATGGTTTTAGCTACTATCAATATGCTGAGGACTCCCAAATATGACTCTCCAGCCAAGCAATCTCCCATGAGCCCCAGACCCACATATACAACATTTAACTGTATGTTTTCCACCTTCATATTCTTCCAACATTTCAGTTTCAACCTAATCAAACTAATTCACTGTCTACCATCCATGGTATCCCTGAGACTATATGTTACTTTTTTTTATTGTCATTGGTTTAAGTTCTTTCCATCTTTGCACCCCTTAGAACCACAGTGAACCTTTGAACTCTTATTCTTATTTGTAAATATAGTATTTTATTGGAATGGAAAATACAGAAAAATCTATAAATCGTATGTGCGGCTTTATGAATTACCAGCAAATGAGCATACCCAATCTATCATCTGTGTCCAGAACTACAGCATTCATCATCTCTCAAAGGCTTACCATGTATGCTTTTCCAGTCACTAGCACCTCCCTCCTCACATCACAAATTACTTTCATCTGTTTTCCAACTTTATAAAAATGGAATTAAAAATACCAACAATATTCTCTACAGAGCTAGAAAAAGTCCTTTTAAAGAAATCCCCAAGATATATAGAAGCAGAAAAGACCCAGAATAGCCAAAGCAATCCTGAGTAAAACCAGCAACGTGGGGTCCTTCTCTAACGTGGGAGACAGCACGGATTTCAAGTTATACTACAAAGTTATACTATCAGAAACAGCTGGTACAAACATAGACACACAGACCAGTGAAAGAAAATATATGACACAGAAACAACACACACCTAAATCCATGTTTTTTGAGAAAGGGTCCAAAAACATATACTGGATGAAAGATAGCCTCTTTTAAATAAGGGTGCTTAGAAAACTGGACATCCACATGCAGAAGACTGAAACTAGATCCATATTCTCCTTGAACTAAAAGTAAATCAAAATCAATGAAAGAGATATAAAAAGAGAAATTTTAAAACTTCTGGAAGATACCAGAGGGGAAACACTTGAAGTCATAGACATAAGCAAAGATTTCCTGAACAGAACTCCAATAGCATAAGGATCAAATATGGGATTATACAAAATTAGAAAGTTTTTGGACAGCACAGGAAATATCAGAGTGAGGTGATGACTCACCGAATGGCAAAACAAAACAAAACAAAACATACCAGCTACTCTTCTGGCAGAGGAATAATGGCTAGAATATACAATGACCTAAAAAATAAAAATTAACCTCCAAAAAACAAATGTCCCAATCAAAAAAATGGGTAAATGATCTGAAAAGACATTTCTTGAAAGAAGAAATAGAGATGGCCAATAAGTATATGAAACAATGTTCAATATTTTTAGGTATTAGGAAAGTGCAAATCGAAGGAGTTCTGAGAATCCATCTCATCCCAGTCAGAAGGGCTATCAGTAAGAACACAAAAATGCTGGGAAGCATGTGGGAAAAAGGAATCTCTGTACATTGTTAGTGGGGATGTAAACTAGTACAACCACTATGGAAATCAGTGTGTAGATTCCTCAAAAAACTAAAAATAGAAATTCTACCTAACCCAGCTATACTTCTCCTGAAAGAATTAGAAACAACTTACTATAGTGATTCATGCATATTCATATTTATAGCAGCACAGTTCACAGCAGCTAAGCTCTGGAAACAACCTGTCAACAAATGAAAGGATAAGGAAAATGTGGTATATATTCACAATCAAATATTACTTAGCCATAAAGAAGAGAGAAATCACGTCATTTATTTAAAAAATGGATGGAGTTTGAGCCCATAATATAAGTGAAATAAGTCAGACACAAAAATTTAAATATCACATATATTATGTCAGAAACCTAAAATATAAACAAACAAATGAATAAAATAAAAAAGAGATGGTAGAAAACAAGAAGATCCATTTTAGTGATGGAGAAGGAGACTAGGGAGAGAGTGGAAGTAAAAGAGAAAGGATAGAAGAATCAAAAATGACCAACATGTTATATGCATCTACATGTTATATGCATCCAAAATAAATGACATTATTTTGTATTGCAAACATACACTAATAAAAATGTAAGTATAAAGAAAAATAAAAATGGCATCACAGGGTGTACCTTGTGTCTGGCTTCTTTTGCTTAACAGCGTCTTTGGGAGATTTGCCAATTCCTAACTAGTCTACTGTGTGAAAATACCACCATTCATTTGTTCTTCTCTAACCAGTGGGCTTTTATTTGGGCTGTTACTAGTTTGGAAACATCTGGGCTGCTATGTGAATATTATGGTACATATCTTTTGGCACATAAACCTCTGCCAGCTTCTATCTTTTGGCTGCCATGTTTAATGCTTTAATTAATGACTCATCAAATCCATGAGTCACACAAATGCATTAGACAGCAAAGTAAAAATTTAAAAAGTTCTTACTATGTTATAATAATTGGCCAAGAGTAATGAAGTTAAATTTAACAGGGGTAAATGCAAAATATTCTATTTGGCTTTAACAAATGTATAATTACACACAATATTTATCAGTTAAAGCTGAAAAAGGTCTAAATGTTCAATAATATAGGAAAGATTAAATAAATAATTGCATATCTTCTGAGTGAAATACTAAGCTATAGCTCATTATAAGAATTTTGGTCATTTAAGCATAAGAAAAATATTTAAGATACCTTACATAAAAATTACCAGTGTGTGTATATATTATGATTATAACCTAATCACACACAGCAAAACTTTGATAAAATTTTTTAAAGTATGGGAATGGTAAAATTGGAATAAAATTTATATCCAATGCTGCTCTTAATATTTTATAGTATTATTTCAATGAGAATTTAAAATAGATTCACTTTTTTTGTTTGTTTGTTTGTTTGTTTGTTTTTTCTCTGGTACCGGGAACCAAACTCACGACCTTGCGCTTGTCAGGCAGGCGCTTTGCCGCTGAGCTAAATCCCCAGCCCCTAAAATAGATTCATTTAAAAATTGTTGGACATGCACAGAACATGTATAAGTAGAGACAAGGAAACAAACGTGAAAACAAGATACTTAACCTGTCTAGGTTCACTTGGGAAAAACAATGCATAAATCTCACAGATGACTGTGGAAGTAAAAAGTTGGAAGAACACAATCAACACTGTAAAAATCCTCGCTTGCTATTTCTGGGGAGGGTATAAAGGGCAGCATGAGTATGATATAGGAAGCAACTACGAGCTAAGCATCATGAGTAAAACGTAGGAAGCATGTTTATGGTAGGAACTTTTTCCTCTTGCCAAAGCCAGGCAAACCAACCAAGTCTGTCCATAGCATGACAACTGGGAAGGATGGAGAGGATACAGCACAGGAGACGAAATGGTGGGCAGGACAGAAATGACTGCAGTTCCTACTAGAGCAGCTGGACAGCACATGGTTGCCTGGGAGCAGTAAAGAGCAGCTTACTAGATAGAGGGAGTCCTAGCAATAGAAGCTCCGGTGACTGGCACTTTCCATTCATCACTGGCATTTCCCCTCTGATGGTGCACCTTGAGATAGGTGTTCTGGGAGACTGTCAGCCTTGAAGATCTGTAACTTATGGATTTAATGTTTGCTGTGTACTCTCTGTAACTAAACCCTTTCTACAAGCTACAGTAATAGCCTATATAATATGGTTGCGTTAGACATTACTTGCCCAATTTAGCAAAAAGTCCTATCAGCACTGCTCTAGAGCAGTGACTGTCCTTAAACTAGTGACCTTCAGCACTCTCTTCCAGTCCTATGACTTTGAATTTAAACAATCCTATTATTTATCTGGATGTATGAATTATTGACATATAATAATACAATTGTAACATATATATATATATATATATATATATATATATTCATAGAGTGTGATGTGACATTTCAGTACATGTATCCTGCCCAGGATATAGCTCAGCAGCACAGTGCCAGCCTGGCAAGTGCAAGGTTGTGAGTTCAATTCCTAGTATCCTCCTCAAAAAAAATCAGTACATATATACAACACATAATGATCAGATCAAGGTAACAGTAATAGCCAAAAGCTCATTTCTTTGTCTAGGGAAGTATTTCAAAATATACAATTGATTGTTGTCCACCGTAGTTGTCTTACTGTGCTATAAACCATCAGAAGTTATTTTTCCTATCCAACTACAGCCCTGTATCTATTAACCACCTTCTTTCTATCCTTCCTTCCTCTCATCTTTCCCATATTTTAGTAATCACTCTACTTTTATACAATAATCTTTTTTAAACTTCCACATTTAAATGAGAACAAGCAATATTGTCACTTTGTGCCTTACTTATTTAACTTAACATAATGTCTTCCAGGTTCGTACGTGTTGCCTCAAATGTCAATGTTTCATTCTTTCTTATGACTGAAACATATTCTGTTGTGTATAGATGCCACATGTTTTTCATCCATTCATCCGTTGGGGGATAACCTAAATTTCCATCACTCTAATCAAGACGGCAAGGCTAATCCAGAGGGCACATCTCCCAATCCTTAGATAGAGAAGTGATGTACCAGATTGTAAAATATCACAAAGAATTCACAAGTAATAAAGTGTACACATATGGCACATCTACACATACATACAAACAGTCATACTTAACAAGAACAGAAAAAGGAAATCCTTTTCAAAAAGAAAGAGATATAGTGGTGAAGGTGACTCTGTTTCTGAGAGAAGGCAGAAAAAAGGCATCTGCAGGACTGGTTACTAACAGAACTTAGGGATCTAATAACTGGTAAGTGAAACAGATATCTATTATTTTTCCTGTCTGAGGCAACATTATTCTTCTGAAAGCCTTCCTAGAACATATGTTGCATGAGCTTAGAGTCTTGTCGATCTTGTTCATCACTCTACAGTCTCCAAATTTAACACAATTCCTAGCACAACAGAAATATTTGATAACTATTAGCTGAATGAATGAGCAAATGAGTGAAATGCTCCTAATATCATAATTCAGATGGTGGCTGTGATCTATTCATAGACTGCCTGCACGGTTTTAATGATAGCAGTGATAGCTTTGGTACATGCTTACTATGTGTTAGACAAGATGCTAAATGACTCACATTTATCACCTCGTTTGTTCCTTGGAACAACCTGCAAGGAAGGAGCAATTCTTATTCCCACTTTATAAATGCGGAATTGAAAGACACAGAAGAATTTAGTAACTTGCACAATCTAGTCAGTGTAAAAGTTGGAATTTGAAAACAAATCATTAATTAGACCATAAAACGTATGCTTTATGGTCTAATTACAATGCCATAGTGGTTCATGTAGGCATGGCCTTCCATCCCTCTAAGCTGAACTAGCAATGACAGTAGTTAATGATTATTGATTACTTACGATGTAGTAGGTACTATACAAAATGTTTTAATGCTTTGTCTCACTTAACAGTCACATAAAACCTTTAGTAGATACCATTACTACCCTCATTTCACAGATGAAGAAACTGAGGAAAAAAGCTTAAGTAACAGGTCCTTGATCATCCAGATAGTAGGCAGAAGAGTCAGCATGCAAATTCAAGAGGTTTGATTTCAGAAGCCACACTTTCACCCACTATGCTATCTGCCTCTAAGACCCTTTATCTCTCTCTTCAGAAAGGAGCATCTCAAATAAATGAAGTCAACCAGAGCCTTTCTCTAGATTTGTGACCTTGAAGCTATTCCTTTTTGGCTAGGAAGATGTGATGCTATGAGCCAGTGACAGCTATGACCCACATAAGGTGGTACATGCCTTCTGCAGTAGAAAATGAAGCTATTTGACAGAAGCCCAAGAGATACAGGTGAGAATCTTGGTAGCCCTTTCACTTACCTCTCAGCTCTTTATTTTGTAATGCAAGGCTTCCAATAAATTATTTTCTGCTGCTCTTCTTTTTACTCTGCCTAAGCTAGCTAGTTCAAACTGTTTTTTGTTTTGTTTTGTTTTGTTTTTTTGCAGAGGTGGGAGTGGAATTCGAGACTCTACAACTGAGCTACCCCAGAGCAAAGCCATAAACTGCATTCCTGTCACTAGGGACCTGAATAATCTTCACTAACAGCAAAAGCTATGGTACTCTCTCATTCATGAAAAGGCATCAAAGCACTTGGCATTTATCACACACTGTACTTCCTGACTTTCTGTTTAATATATAAATGAAGATGATGAGTTTTACAGAAATGTTTTCTGTGGGTTTATAAATGAATGAGTCAATTTCACTCTGTCAAGTGCTGTGATATCTTGAATACATCTTTCCAGTAAACAGGAAGGCCTGATACATCTTCAAAATTGCTTTTTAAACTGCTTATCTAATATGTCAGATACAAACTCTTTGGTCATGAGCCCTGGGCTCCATTCACAGATATTACAGTTATGTTTCTTCACTGAGACTTACTGTCTTTACAGCTCTCTGAATCTCAGTTTCTGTATCTACAAAATGGAAGAACTGAACTGGAAGGAACATTTACAATTTTTTTCAACTCTAAATTTTGTGACTAAAACTAAGTCTTATGGTAATTTAAAAGGAATTGGAGGTCATTTTTTTCTGTGGTCATACTGTTGGCTTGGCAGAGGTGTTATCTTTCCTTTCCAATGTGATCTTTCCTTCTTAGTTCACTTCTTCAGTGTCTAGAGTGTCTAGTGTCCTATTTCTTCCAGAGTGTTCTGCAGGATGATACACTAGCCTTTGGGGTACTGCTCAAAAAAAAAAAAGAAACAGATTCCTTGATCAAGAACTATAGGCTCTGCCTCCATAGAAAATTCCAGGGCACATTTGAAATTTTAAAACCCTAAGTGAATTTTTAGGAAAGAAATTTGTGTAACTTATTTTACCTCCAAAATTTCTAAACATATTTAGTCAGAACACTTTCTGCAAAAACATACATTGATAACACATTTCAGAACTGCTGGTCTAATACCTGTCCCTTAGTTTGTACAGTAGAATAGATGTCAAAACTGCCTTTGTGTGAACTTATTTAAAATGTAATGATATTACCTTTAATTACCCCACTTCTGGGTATAACTTTTTGAGAATCAAAAAGTGATTATTGGGAGATTATAAATTGGCTCAATGACTGGTTACCAATACATTACTCATTTCCCTAACTCTAAATAGCTATAAAGATTCCTTTCAGTTGACCAGAAGAGGGAAGCAGAGGACCTGAGATGGCATGTGAAATCCCTGTAAGTGACGGGAGCAAACCTAAGAAGATAAGGCAACAGGTCTAAAAACTCGCCTTGGAAAGATCATCTTTTAAGCAGAGTGATCCATTCACATTTCAACCGCACCATCTTCAGAACATGACGCCCTATTGTTGGAAGCCATCACTTCACACTGTACTCTATACATTTCCCAGAGCTCCCACAGGAACACATTTCCTGAAGTGTGGGAAGCACCAGCAGAACCACTAGGGAAGAGCTGATGGAGACACCAGGAACCAGCAAAGCAGTCAGAAAGGAGCAAACCTGGAGGTCACAGCAACAATCTCAAGAGCTGGGACCTTGTCATAGCTGTGTGTCTGCACTCTTTGATTTTTGTGAGCACCCACTGAAATTCCACCTGTCAAGACATTAGTCACAAGTGCCTTAGAATGGCGGGTCTGTTATCACTCATTATTCATTTTGGATAACATAGTATTTGGGGGACAAAATGTTGCTTGGGCCAAATGTTTGCATCATGGAATCTTGTCTTGGCAGAGTTATGCCCTTGCCCATTGAGTTCACAAGGGAGACATAAAATTCAAAGGAGAGAGCCGGGTAAATGCATGCACTTTATTATGTTTTGCCTATAAATGCTATTCAGGTCACTGAGAACCTGGAGGTAACCACTGAAGGATCTTTTCTGTCTAAAGACAAAATTAAATATTAATAACAGCCCAAGTGTCCCTCTTACCACTTTTCTTCCTAAGTTGATCACTCTTTCTCAGGTTTCTGTATTTTAACTTTCTGATAGCAAGAAAAAATGAATCCAAGGCAAAGCATGGCAATGAAAGCATTGAGACATAAGTTTCTCTTCACAGTCTGGAGCACAGGTAGGAAAAAGCACTTGCTCAGCACATCAGACGTGTAAAACAGAAATTCCCAAGACATGAACACCCATGAGAAATGATGCGGCCAATAAAATATCTGTAAACTCGACTTACTCTCATTACTCTTTTTTATCACTCCTCCTTGGATGCATGGGTGGAAATCAGGCAGAGCAAAAGGAATGAGGTAAAGAAAATGGACTGAGGAACATAGAAGTCATCCTCTTATTCCTCCTTTCTTCTCCCATGGCCTCTTCCATTCCATCTGTGTACTGTGTTACCACCCATCAGAACCCCCAAATATAAGCCTCAGGGTCACCGTGTTGAAATACCAGCACCCATACTGTGTTCTGTTGCACTTTCTGCTACTTATCTCCTGGTGGTTCTGTAAGAAAGAGAGCAGGGTTTTGGTGTTACTCAACAGAGTTACCTCTCCCATCCCCACAAAAATCCCACCTCCTTCAGGTGTCCTGATATGCCATTAGTTTGCCAAGAGATTTCTATGCAAGGCAAGAAAGAGCAGCAAATGTGAATCAGTATGTGACACTGCTAATAGCTGAAACAAATTCCTGATAATTCTCAATTTCTGGTAAAAGATGAGTTTGTGTACATGATTTCAGCCTCGATGTCTCCCTGGGAGTTTTTACTTCTCTTCAAATGGGAATGTTAGACGTATTGGTGGGTAGAAAGATCCAGACCCTCAGAGCTCATGTACTATGTTGAGTAAAGAAAGGAGATTTTGTGTCTGCTTGCCACAGGGAGATAAGAAGCACAAAGTGAAAAGAGCAGAACTTGGGTCCAGCATTTTAACACAGTGACCCCAGCCACTAATAACGGGTCACTGTCAAAACCTGGGACTGTGACCAATCTGTTTACAGACTTTCTTCCCTTGAGTAGGAGAAAGTAGGGAGAGCTAAGGGAGGTATGAACAGAGACAAAATCTACCTGTGTATAAAGAAGAAAATTCCCACACAGTTTTTAATGTCCAAAAATGAGCCATTACAGATCCTAAACTTCTAAGAAGAAAATCAGCATTTGCTGAAGAGCTGCTACTACTTACACTGTACTAGCTAAGTTTCTTCAAATAATCTGTTCAGTGTATTAGTTGCAAATCACAAAAACAGTTTTGACTTCTTAAAGTAGAAGAAGAATTTATTAAATGAACATCGGATAATTAAGAGATTGATAGACTGGGCTAACAAATTTATATATTTTGTAGCTAAAACCAATTCCAAAAATCAAATTATCCCATCTTTGGCTATTGGAGTTAGTTTTTGATCCAAGTGAAATGTTAATTTCAGTAACGTTCTTGCTACCTGGAATGAGAAGATATTCTATGCTTAGTGTGCACATTCCCTTTCTCAGGCCTAGAGTCAGACATGTTTCAAAGGAGCTTTGGTTCATTTGATTGGTAAATGGTATTTGGAAACTAACCTGGGCACTAGAGATTGCACTGCTACTGGGTTGGTCTTTTTTTCTAGGCCCTTCTAATATATATACATATAATATATATATTATATATATAAATATATATTATATATGCATCATATTACACATCATGAGCTTATATTGATAGCTACTAATGTTTAATGTCCCCCAAAGGTCCAAAAGCTTGTGTAGAAAGCTTGGTCCCTATGATGGCACTACTGAGAGATGAAGACAGAACCGTTAGTAAGTGGCCCTAGTAAAAGGTACACAGGTACTGGGGTATGACCTCAAAAGGGACTGTAGGATTGTAGTCCCTTCTGCTTTCTTTTTGCTCCTTGGCTGGGGATGTTAAGTAGTTTTTCTCTCCCATGTGATTCTTGCCATTGCCATCTGGCACATTCACCAGAGACCCAAAGAAATAGGTCTGCCTGATCATGAATTGGTACCTCCAAAACTTTGAATCAGACTAAACCTTTTTTTTTTGTAAGGTAATTATCTCAGGTATTTTGTTATAGCGATAAAAACCAGTCTAACACAATAGTTTCTACTCAAATTCTGGGCTAAAGACTTTATGCATCCTCTTGTTGATGTTGCTTCTATATTTCCTTTCTCCTATTTAAAACTTTCAATTCTCAAAGGAACTGTTATAGAATGAACTGTGTTCCCAAAGTTCAAATGCTAAGGCTTTAACACCAATATGAGGGGCTGGGGATTTAGCTCAGCGGCAGAAGCGCCTGCCTGGCAAGCGCAAGGTCGTGAGTTCGGTTCCCGGTAACGGAGAAAAACCAAAACAAGAAACCAGTTTAAGGCAAAAAAAAAAAAAAAAAAAAAACACCAATATGAATTTTTTTAGAGATAGGACCTTTATGGAGGTAAGTAGGGCTAAACAAGCCCAAAAAAGTGAAGCCTTTACATGATAGGATCTGTGTCCTTGTAAGAAGTGGCAGAGACAGAAAAGACTTCTCTTTCTCCCCCTTCCTCACAACGCGTACACAGGAAAGACCAAGTGAGGACAGAACAAGAAGGTGGCTATCTACAAGCACGTAAGAGACTTCATTAGAAACTAACCCTGACAGCACCTTGATCTCGGATTTCTAGCTCCCAGAAATATTTCTGTTGTTTATGCCACCAAGTCTGTGGTTTTTTAATCCCACTCAGTCTGGCATCTTGTTACAGCAGCCCTAACAGACCAGTACAATACTATGATTATGCATTTGCTTTAGCCCACACTCTATAACAGCAGTGATAAGAATACTGTAAGTTACTGTAGAAGTTTAAAATCGTTCTATGCATTTTTTTTATCCTTCAAATGTCTGCCACTGGAGTTATGCAGCCAAACTACAAATGTCTAAAAGTTGCTTCACTAATCTTTTTCCGTGTGGTAAGGTCATCATTCAGCTACTATTTAGGATTGTTTTCTTTTCACTTTCTACTTTTAGGGATTGTTTTGAAGTTTTAAATTTGTTTCATAATTAGAAAATATTACTCGATTCTAAAGTCAAATCTACAAGATATGGTTAACCTATTGAATGCTAAGCTAGCATCTACCCATCTAACTATTTTCCCAGACTTAGACTATATCTTGGTGGCTAGATAGCAATCTCTGCAACTGGTAATTTCTGCTTCCCTTCTGCTTAGTTTTAATTCTTCCTTTTTTCCTCTATCTCTGATTCTTTACCATAATATGTCTAATTTTAAATTTATTTTTTATTGCTGAATATAGCATGCTTATTAAATACAAAGATTTACATTTTTATAATTTCTGAATAATTCTGAACAGTTTTCTCTCCAAATATTTCTTCCACTTCATTTCTAGTATAGGAACAATTGGGACTCTTGGGTAGGATTAGATTAGGAAACTGTGCCTCTTTAAGAAGTGGAAATGGCCTCTGCATCTCAGCAAGCAACCAAGCTGGTGCTTGTGGTTTTGAGACCTGATTCTGGGTCATTACGCTGAGCTGACAGTCTGGTTTTGACATCCTCCTCTGTGTAGCTACACTGTCCCACATAAACCATTTAAGTATGTTACTTCTCCCTTCAAAATTCTCCTGTTAGACCACCAAACCTAGCCCCCTAACAACAAGTCTAATAACCAATCAATTAGTGAACCTCAGAGAGGTGGAGACAGGGTCCCTATCCCATAAAACAGGACTGCCCCAGATTCATCAGTGTCCCAGTGTAGGTATTGTGATAGTTACAGTAAAATTACTGTCACTTTGCACTGGTCTCTCTGACTGCTCTTCTTTCTACACTGGAGAGAGAGACAAGCCCAGCAAGAGTGAGTCTGGTGTCCCCTTGACCCCAGACTCACCAGATGTAACACTTGCAACCTTTCCTTTAATAACTACAACAAATTTCTTCTGGCCTATCCCTCCTGATTCTTACCTTATTTTTTATATTTCCTATATCGTTGTCACTTTTATATTTCCTTTGATAAATTTCTGGTTATCAGAAATTTGTCAGATTTTCCTTACAGTCAACTAATTTGTTCTTCACTTATGTTTACAATTGATATTTAATTTTTCTTTTGATTTTTAATTCCAATTGTGAAAATTTTTAGTGAGGTTTTACATTTATTAAAGATAGGAAAAGAAGTATGCTCTACAGAGTGATTGAGGGACAATTAAAACCAGGAAAGCAGTACACCCTGCGGAATGCAGAGTGGTTACTGAAAGAGCTTACAGTGGCTACAGTGTTAATGGGCATCATCTCTTGTGTCTCTTACTGCTCAGACTGATGTCAGAATCAGGCAGTTTTGTCAAAATCCTGCTTGATCTCACAACCAGAAGAACTGAGGAATGCATGTTCTGATTGATACCAGGTTCTGTGCACATGTCCTAGCTCTCCATCATTGACAAGTCATGCCCAGTTGCCCATTCAGTTAGCCACACCCTAATCTCCTGCCTCATTTCCCAAGAGTCATAAATTGCCATAGTTATTTATGGGTTGCTGAGGGTGTGTGATGGTCTCTGTCTTCATATATCTACTTCCAGCTAAAAGGGGTTGTAGGTCCTACTTACTGGTGATTATATGCTTTCCAACTACCTTGGAATGTTGTGGCTCACCAGTTGGGGTTGAAAAAAACCTGTCAGAAGACAGTAAGAAAAGCGTGCCTATATGTGAAGAATTGTTGAGTTTCCTGTCCAGTGGGAGAAAGCTTGGTGAATCTGTCAGGAGAGTAACTTTAATATTCAGTTGGGGATACAGAGCCCAAATATGAACAGAAACAGGTCAGACTTCCATGTTTCCTGTAGGAACAGAGTAGGGATTAGATTGGTTACCAATATCTAGAGAGCTATAGACCTAGCAAGATTACCCACATTATGGATCTAATTAAAAACAGCGGTCCCAGGGCAGTGCCCATTTAAATTGTGGTGGATTGGGGTAATAAATGACTCTACTTAATATGCACTCAGCAGAAATAGAGTCTTGGTTTTTAAATATGAACCTCAGGTCTTCCAGAGATTCACAGGAATAGCTTTCTTCTTTTGGGCAATCGTTTTACTCAGATAGCTCAGGTGGAGCTTGCTTTATCCCATGGCATCCAGGATTACTCAGGTTCCTCACAGGAGATATCTGTGGACAGGGGCATTACAGATAGGCCCAGGCCTCTCAGTCCTCTTCATTAGAGCAAGAAATGAGAGACTTGGCGGCCTAGCCCCTCTCAGGGAACAGGGACCGTCAGTCCTCCAGTGCCGTGAGTCAGGCATATCAGCTGCCTGACACACAGAGCAGGGCCTGGGCAGTGGCTTGGTAGTTGTGTGCCCAGGGTTCAGTCTTCTTGCATTTAAAACAGAAACTTTTCCCTAATTGGACGCAGATTTTCCACTAGATGACTTGAGTGTGCTTGAAGTAACTAAGTGATAGATTTTTTTTTTTTTAACAGAAGTTCTTTTTAAAGTCTCTTGCCTGTTTTCGTATATATATATAGTCTCTTCAGATTGTACTGTTGTCTAAAGTTAAAGCTGCTTATTCTCCCATTTGTTGAGTTGGTTGATTTTCCTAAATAGACCATGGTTTTGTCACTTGATTACTATGATGTGGTCTTCTGTGGGGACATTTTACCCTTTTGACCTCTCTTTGTTTTCTAAGTCAGAGGTTGGCAAGGTTTTTCTGTAAAGGTCCAGAGAGTATATATTTTAGACTTTACAGGCTATATAGACAGTTTCTGTCTCTGCTTTTTCTTCTTCCTTTTACTTAAAAAAAAACTTTTAAAACTGCAAAAGTCATTCTTAACACCCAAGTCCTAAACAAACATACAGCCCAAAGGCCTTAGCCTGCTGTCCTCTGTTCTGGGCGCTCTCGGGATTTCCCGGGCTTAAACCGGTTTTACATTAACTTGTTGATCTGGGGATGCCTGCATCTCCCGGGTAGTGTATGAATTGGTGTTTCTTGTGTCTAGCTTACTGAGGGAAACCTTCAAGATCCTCATTTTATACATTGGTCTTAGACATAGACTGCCACTTTTTGCAGGGCCCAAACTGTGTACATCTTATCTCCTAATGGGAAAAAAGGTGATTTTCTTTTGATTATTCCTGCCAATATCTAGAACTGATACCCTCACCCCTAAACCCTTAGTCCTCATTACAGCCCCATTTTAATTCTTGTTTTAAGTTCCCACATGGCTTACGTATTATTACTTTTATTTCTTTGGACCTTAACAATTATTTTTATTGTATATATTGCATATCTTTTACCATTCTTTCTCCATGGTGAGTGGAACAAGTGATCCATGTTAGCTTATACTTCCAAGCTGCTCGAATAACTCTTTATAAAAAAAAGTGTTGAATTTGGGTATGTGTATGTTGCCGGGATTGAATTTAACATTTTGTGCATGCTAGACAATTGCTTTACCACTGAGCTACATCCCCAGCCCAAAAGTGTTGACTTTTCAACAAATGACTTTATTCATTATGATTAAAAGTAAGTCTTACTCACTGGAGGGAATGTATGTATATCTATATACTTTTTTAAAATTCTGAGGTTTTTATGCATATTTGAAATGAATGTTTCTTGGTTATAAAACATGAGTTAATACATCATGCATTCAACTTAGTAGGTATATAATCCTAGATGAAAAAATAAAATAAAGATTGGGAAACTTTCTATACTTTTATATATATTTTAATAGTCTTGATTAGATGCTTATTTTCTATATTATTCTTCCAATAGTTAAATTTTGGACTTATCAGTACTGACCTTTTGTGTTTCACTTTAATTTTTTTATTGTTTTTTTTTTATTTTAAAGAATAAAAGAAGGATAACATAATAATAGGGGGGACTTAGCAAATTACAGACAAAATGGTAGGAAATTATCAATGGTTATCGTTTTACATATTATTATCTACAAAATAGTTTCTCAGGAAAACAAATAGACAAATAATAGTGAGTTACAGACAAAAGAGGTAGGAGATTATCAAGAGTTGTTGTACTATACTTTGGTATCTTCAAAGTGGCTTCTAAAGAAAATAAATAGAGCTATACATGAGTGACCTATTGAAAAATCATTAACTATTCTCAATGGTTGTTGTAGGAAACACATAATAATAAACATACATCCATTTATGAAATAGGATAGGAACATTACAAACTTTACACAGTTATGGATAGATTAGTAGGAAAATATCAATGGCTGCTGTAATACGTGGTGTATCTTCAAAGTGGTTTCTCAGGAAGACAGAGATATGCAAGAAGGATCTAATAAGTAGTTACAGCCTAAGGGTTGTCAAAAATAGCATATTACCTCCTCACCAGTGACTCCTTTCACTGAGGTATGATGGCTGGAAGGAAGGCCAGGATTGAAAAGAAGGACCGAGAGACTTGCACCTGTGTCTAGCAACAGGCTGTTTTCTTGTTCCTCCATAGTCATGATTACCCAGGGTAATTTTTTTATTGTTATCTTAATTATTTACTTTCTCCTTTTCAAAGAATTTTTAAACTTATTCCACATTTTTGAATGAAAAACTCAATTATTTTCTTTCTTTTTTCTGAGGAAATGTAAACTTATGAACTTTTGCATTTGCTTACCTAATCCTTTTTGAACCCTGGTGTAGGTTGTCTCTCTAAAATACTTTCTTTCTAGATCATCCTAAGGGAGCTCCTCCTAATATTCAGTTCTCAGTTTATTTTTTTTTATTTTAAACTTTTGTTTTGTTTTTTTTTCCATTACCAGGAATCGAACTCATGACCTCACACTTGCCAGGCAGGGGCTGTGCCGCTGAGCTAAATCCCTAGCCCCCAGTTCTCAGTTTAAATGCCACCTCAGCGAGGTCTTTCTGATGATAAGTACCACTGCCTCCCATGCCCACCACTCTCAGTCACACCACTGTGTAATATTTCTATTAAAGGCGATCAAGTGTTTATTACACAAATGCATAAGAATCTCATTTCAATTGTTTTTTTAAAATAGCTTATATCTGTAATTTTTATTCTGTCTTACTATAATAACTGTTTGGGAGTTTTCTTTACCTTAAAATGATTGATTTGCTTAATTTCTAATTTTATTACTTTACCATATGAAAAAATGGCTTAGATAAATTTATGCTTTGAAATACTGGTTTATTTTTTGCCTTATTCATGATTTTTTAAGTTCCACAGACTCTTAAAAGGATAGCATATTTTCTCTTTATGGTTAAAAATTCTGTAATATAGAATTGCTATAGTTTCTGATAAGTTTTATTTATTTGAGTTGTCAAAACTTGAGATATGTGTATTTTAGCCTTCCATAAATATTATTATTATGATTCTTTAGTACCAGGGATTGAACTCAGGACCTTGCGTTTTCCAGGTAGGCACTTGTGCCTCTGAGCTATAGCTCTTGCCTCTTCCATAAATATTACATTTCAAGCATTTTTCCTCATTTTCCAGCATACTTTGTTATTTTCCTGCAAATGTCCTACCTGTTAAGTATTTATTCTGGATTGTACCTTTATTGAGTATAAAACATTTTTCTTTGACCCTTTCAAAGCTTTTTGTCATGAATTGTATTTGTCTAAAATAAGCCATTCCTGCTCTCTTTTTGTTTGGTCTGAAGAGACAATCTGAGAGCCTCTGGCCCAGAACCCTGATGGTTCCAGTATCCCTTTAGCCTCTTTCCTGATGTGTGCAAATGGACAAGTTGATAACCCAAAGGCCAGCTGACTGTGAAGGAGAATTTAATGCATGATATGTTTCAAAGTCTCCTCTTATAGAAAAAGGGGAGAATATATTGGTGAATGCCCAGGAGTGCTAAAATGACAACTTTTTTGGAGCCAGAAATTACATCCTGTCAACTAGCTTAGGAATGTTTTACTGCTTCCAGACATCATGTCTCTAAATTGGCTTCAATTCAGATTCATCCTGGACTGTGTAATTGACTTATTTTTGCAAATATCCCTGCTTCTATGACTTGAGGCACCCAGACAGGTTCCTAAATATATCTGGAGGAGAAAGGTAAGGGTAAGCTACAGTAAAGCCTAAGTGCTCTGGCAGGAAGTTTTGTTTCCCTGACAATCTCTTTTATTTGGTTAACATGGTTGGAGACATCTGTGGTAGCTAATTTTACATGTAATCTTGAGTGGGCTAAGAGACTTAGCAATAGCTAGTAAAAACATTATTTCTGGGTGTGTCTGTCAAGGTACTCCTGGAAAAGATTAGCATTTCAATCACTAGACTCACTAAAGAAGGTCTTCTCTAACCAATATGGATGTATTGTCCAATCTACTGAGGCCCTGAATATGATAAAAGGGCAGAAGTAGGGTGACTTCATTGCACTGGAATTAGAACACTCACTTATGCCTTCCAAAATCAAGTCTCCTAATTCTTGAATCTTCAAACTTGAAATGGGTCTTTTTTTTTTTTTTGGTTTTTCTCCGGTACCGGGAACCGAACTCATGACCTTGCGCATGCCAGGCAGGCGCTTTTGCCGCTGAGCTAAATCCCCAGCCCCTTGAAATGGGTCTTAAATGATGTTTTCCTTGGTCTTTGAGTCTTTGGACTTGGACTGAAACTATACCACTGGTTTTCCTGAATCTCTAGTTTTGCAGACAGCAGATAATGGGGTTTAGTCTCCCTAACAATGTGAGCCATCCCTTCATAACATCCTATTGTTTTTGTGTCTCTGGAAAACTATAACAATATACTGTTCATTCTTACCTAATCCTAGTTCTGGTACTATTGTGTATGAGTAAAAGAGGCCTGAAAAAGTTCATGATGCTCTTGTGGTGAGGCAGAGTTCCCAGAAGGCATTCTCTGAGAATCAAACTGAAAGCAATTTTCAGGTTTGATACCTCAGCATCTGATTGTGGTGGCAAAACAAGAAGAGAAGTAGCGGTGTAAAAGCAGAGTCTTGACTGAGTGGCAGGAAATGCATGTGACTCTCTCTGTCTCTGAGTTGTCATGTGTTAGTTGTCATTATGTGAAAAATGTGCCTGAGTACAGTACCTTGCTACTCAAGACTTTTCTGCAAGTGGATGAGAATATATGGTACTTTGTAAAAGGTCAGGAGCTGTTTGTAGGAAAAGTGCTGTTATACAAAACAAAACAGTATAACTGAGCTAGAGTGAAAAGCTATGATATCATCCTGCTTCCCCTTCAGTCCTTCCTCAATTGCACTTCAGCAGCTTCCACTGCAGAGTTCCTCCTCATGCAGGGCAGCACCCATGTTGTTGTGGTGGCCCACATATAGTGACTGATTACTAAAGGGTTTGAAGGGCTTCCCATTGTTAGGGAAATATAATACCACTAGTAACAGAAAATCTTCTCCCAGCCCTGAAAGCAATTCTAGGAATGTAAGAGAGAGAGAAGGAACAGAGAGATTATTATGGCTTTTCATCAGAAATGTCCTCCAAACACCAGGTAATAATAGGGTGGTAACTAGTCTGGGTCACTAATCTGGGACATTATTGGGAGGTGGTGCTACTTTTGGGAGGTGCAGCCTGGCTGGAGGAATTAGATGATGGTAGGCATGCCCTTGAAGAGTATCCGGCAATCCTGTCCATTCTCCTTCTCTGTTCTTAGCCACCATAAAGTGAGGAATTTTCTTCCACTGTGCCCTCCTCACCATAATGTCCTGTCCAGAAACAACAGAAAAGGGAAGGTAGACTGCAAGCTCTGATAATGTGAGCCAAAATATATCTTTCCTCCCTATAAATTGATTTTCTCAGGTATTTTATCACAATACACACACACACATGAGAAAGTGAAACAGAGAGAGACAGAGAGAGAGATAGAGAGAGTTTTAACTATTGAATAAGCACAGCGTGATTCACATCACAGACAAACCACTAAAAGACTGCAGACAGGAAGTAATCTTACTTACATAAATAGCCAAGCAAATCCAACCATTAGGTACATGTTTTCAAGATCAATAATAACTAGTAGTTAGGTAAGAGGATTTTTTGTTATGACATAGTTCATCCTAGTTTTGTCATGGTAATTAGGGGGCTCGGTTGTGTTGGCTTTATTTGGAAGAAAAATCAGCTCACATCTTTATTACAGGAGGTTGCTTTGCAAATTGGAACAAGTTGCCAACTAGTCAGGCTAAGGATTTCCCAGAAGATGGCAGAGTAGTAAACAGCAGCAAATCAGCCTCTCTGAGATTTGGAATCCAGATACTGAAATACAATAACTTGGGGAAATAAAGAAGGAGGGAGGTAGATCCCCAGGACCCAGGAAGGATCTGAAAGGAAGAATTAGTGCCTACAGAAAAAATGAAGAGACAGACCTCAAAGCAGAAAAAAATAGGTGGTAAACTATACTTTCTTCCTGACTCCTGGCTTACAGTGTGAGAGAGGAGGCTTGAATCTATGAGACACAGTGAGGGTGAGTGATTCTGAAGGCCTCCAGGGAGAAATGCATCAGTGGAATGGAACAGTGAATTCTGTGAGCTACAACAGCTGGTGAATGACTCCATTCCAAGCGTCCATTGGAGAGGGAGGTTGGCCAGACACTGTTTCAAGGAAGGGCCAACTGAACACTGGTCTCAGCCATGGGTTGGCTTCATTTCAGGGCTCCCAGTGAGTGGGTGAGGCACAGTTGCCAGAGACATCCAGGATCAGGGAGTCAAGTTCAACCTGGCAAGAGATACCCAAAGTGTTGTAGGCTGAACAACTCAGAAGTGCAACTTCACAAATGGAAGCCAGGATCAGCCTGAATTTCTGTAAAGTTAAAAAGCACCAGAATAAGCACCCAGCTCTGTTCCTACTTCAAGCTTGCTGGGGCTAGCTAGCATCCTGCTCTAATCCTATTGCAGGCTTGCTGAGATCATCCAACATGGATTTGGGTTCTGTCTACCTCCTTTGTCTACAGTGACAGTGGAGACATGCACTGGATTGGAAACTAACACAAAGCTATAGAACCCAGAAGATAACCACAGGCTTGAAATCATACAAAAAAAATTTTCCCTTTGATTTTGTATTTTTTTCTTTTTTCTTGATTGTTTGTTTTCATTTTTTCATGAGTGTAAATGTTATTTTTAGGGTTTTTGTTTTGTTTTGTTTAGTGCTAGTTTTTGTTTTTTCTTTCCTTCTCTCCCTCATGTCTTCACTAGTTTCCCAAAGCTTGAATAATCTTTCTTTGTCTTTCAGCCTTGCTTGTAATCTATTTCTTTTCTTTTATTTATTTTTCCCTTTATCACTTTTAAATTTTCATCTTTGAGGGCAAAATCGCTCTATTGAGGGTACATTTACTGTATATAATTTTCTGATTTCTTTTAAATTTTGTTATATAACTATAAATTTTGTACCTATGTTTAAGATAGGAGAGGTAAATTAACAATTACCACAGTGTCATTTTCTAGACTGTGTTTTATTCTAGTTATTACTGATTGTATTACTTTAGTCTAAGGTGACATAGTTGTTGTGATTAGTTGTTTTTCCTTGTATGCCAAAAATGAGATTGTCTAGGAGTCATAAGCAATATCATAGTCCAGTTCCAAAGAACTGGGTGCTAGGTCAAATGGACAGGAACTTCTTATCTCTAACAAACTAAAGAGCTGGGATCTTGGGATAGACTAAAAAGATGAAGGCCAGCTACACTAGGAGACATTTCTGAAAAGCAATTCTTCAGAAAGTCTCAATATTAGTAATAAAGCTACCTACCATAAGCAACTTACAAGTGTCATTGCAGAAAACGAATTTAAAGAAAATAGAAAATGAGAAGACACAGAAGCAAGATGCATCCCCAGACCTCCAGTTCACCCAAAGTAAATCCCAAGGACACTGAGGTGAAATAAATCAAAAGTTACCCATTTGAACTTTTCAAAATGGTAGCAGCAGAAGTAACAAAGCACAAGAATAACTCTCTAAAAATAATCAGAAATAATTTAAATATAACTAAAGATACAGTTGTTCTTTTCTATATCACAGTTCACTTATTGTGACTTTACTGTAATGTAGGTTTTTTAAGAAAAATACAGTACCCATATAGAATTTCATATGTTGTTAAAATTACATAGGTTTAAGAGTGTAGAAAATGTTTGAGAGCATATGAAGTATTTATTTTATTTTATTTTTATTTTATTTTAAAGAGTAAAAGAAGGATAACATAATAATAGGGGGGCTTACCAAATTACAGATGAAGTGGTAGGAAATTATCAATGGTTATTGTTTTACACATTGTTATCTACAAGATAGTTTCTCAGGAAAACAAATAGACAAATAATAGTGAGTTACAGACAAAAGAGGTAGGAGATTATCAATAGTTGTTGTA
>NW_004955435.1:20361721-20446341 GCF_000276665.1 Chinchilla lanigera | reverse complement strand
TTGTATGGCATGTATTCTCAGGGGTATCTCCATGTTTGAATGATTTACACAAGTCTGTGGGTGGGCATCTGCAGCCAGTGCATGGTGAGCCAAATGTGTCACTGTTTCTCTGTGTCATAGTAGTTCTCAATTGAGTGGTGGCATCCGACCAGGGCCAGTGCACAACAGCAATTGCCGCTGCGTTGCTCCCCCTGCGCCGGGGGCGCTCCTTCTGGGGGCCTACGAGGCAGGGAGTGAGCTGGTTGGAAGACTGGCACTCCCTACCCTTGGCTCCCTGTGCCCCTGGGCCCCTTCATTCGGGCGCCTACGAGGCAGTGAGTGAGCCGGCCGGAAGACTGGTGCTCCCTGCCCATGGCTCCCCCTGCACCGGAGGCCCTCCTTCTGGGCACCTATGGGGCAGAAAGCAAGCAGGCTGGAAGACCGGTGCTCCTCGCCCATGGCTCGCCATGCATCGGAGGCCCTCCCTCTAGGGGCCTACGAGGCAGGGAGCGAGCTGGTCCCAAGACCAGCGCCCCCCACCTGTGTCTCCCCTTGTACCTCAGCCCCTCCTTCCGGGCACCTATGAGGCAGGAAGCGAGCCAGCCCTGACGTGTTTATAAGACTGTGGGAAAGGTTAATAAGAGAGTGGGAAAGGCTATTAGGAGTGTGGGAAGTGTTTATAAAGCCTTAAAATATCTATAAATAATAAAATAAATATCATGCCTCTACTTTGTGGATTTTAACCTATCGTGGGGGTCTCTGGAATGTAACTTGCGTGCTAGGTGAGGGATCACCGTAATTTAAGACTAAATATAACTAAAGATGAGTAAAGATAACTAAGGAGATGATGACCATAATGGAGGATATGGTAAGTGAATCTAGATACAAATAAAAAGCAAAATAGAGGAGCACAAGAAATGAAATACTTAGAAATCAGTCTAACAAAGGAAGTAAAAGATATTTACATCAAAAACTGCAGTACTCTGATAAAGGAAATTAAAGAGGATATCAAAAAATAGAAAGATAGCTTTTGTTCTTGAACAAGTAGAACCAATGTAGTGAAAATGGCCATAGTCTCAAAACTGCTATACAGATTTAATTCAATCCTAATCAAAACACCAATAGCATACCTCACAGAATTAGAGAAAACAATTCTAAAATTCATTGCAACCAGACAAGACCTAGAATAGCAAAAGCAATTCTGGGCAACCAGGACTAGGCAAGGAGCATCACAATTTCCAACGTGAAATTATACTTCAAAGGTACTGTGATAGAAATAGCATGGTACTGGCAAAAAAAATCAGACTAGAGGACCAATGGAACACAGCAGAAGATGCAGAAACAACTCCAAACACAATCAGCTTACCTTGTCTTTGACAAACACCTTCACTGGAAGAAAGATAGTCTCTCATAAATGGTGCTGGGAAAGCTGGCTTTCCCCATGCCAAAGATTACCCTAGACTCATATCTTTTAGCAGGCAATGAACTAAAATCAAAGAACTAAATATTAAAACAGAAATACTTAATCTGCTGGAAGATAGAATAGATAAAATGTCTTCAAGACGTAAGTGTACACATAGACTTTATAAATAACACCTCAATCATACAGGACATAGTAAAAAGAATCAATAACTTGGATTATATCATAAAAAGATTTTGCACAGCAAAAGAAAGCACCAACAGAGTGGAGACAACCTACAGAATGAGCAAAAAAATTAACCAGCTAGTCCTCAGACAAAAGAGAAACATCTACAATATATAAATAACTCAAAAAAATCAGACCCCCAGATTTAAACATCCAACCTGAAACTAGAGATCTGAAAGGAATAGACACGTCTCAGATGAAGAAGTACAAACAACAAATAAATATATGAAAAAATGTTCACCATCACTGGTCATTCAAGAGATGCAAATTAAAACAACCCTGGGATTCCATCTTATTCTAGAAAGAATGGTTATCAAGAAATCAACCAGTAACAAATGCTGCTTAGACTATGGGAAAAAGATGCCCTTCTCCACTGTGGGTGGGAGTATAATTTGGTATTAATATTGATATAATCAATATGGAAATCAGTATGGAGATTGCTCAAAAAAAAAAAAACACTAAAACTAAAAGTTCCATTTGAACTAGCTATTTTCCTTCTAGGTATCTTGCTGAAAGAATTAAAAGCATTATACCACAGTGATATATTCACATCCATGTTTTTAGCAGCACAGTTTTTAATAGATAATCTTGGAAATAGCCCTGATGCCCACTAACAGATGAATGGATAAACAAAATGTGATTTTTATGCACAGTGGAGTATTATACTGCCATAAGGAAGGATAAACTTGAGACATTTTTAGGCAAATGTATGCACCTTGTGGCCATACTTTTAAGCAAAATAAATTGGACATACATGTTTTAATATCATATAGTTTTTCTTGTATGAGAAACCCACAGGGTAAATAAGGACCAAAATCTATGATAGCTATTGGAAACTAGGAAGAAAATGTTCAAATTGAAAGGGGAAAAAGGGAGAAGAGGGCAAGAAGGAAGGAAAAAGGGAAAAAATTATAGAAGCAAAAAATCAAACAAAGTTTTTTGATAAAGAGGGCAAGAAGATTGAAGAGAGAAGAGGGGAATGGGGGAAAAAAAGAAGCATCAAAATATATTATGTACAGATACAAATTCTCTATCATGAATGTAATCATTGTGGATATCAAAATTATACCAATAAAATTAATTAGAAAAATAAAGTTAGGCTAGTAAGAGAGGAAAAAATAATTTTCTGCATACCTCAAAGCTCTAAATTGGGACTTCAAGTCTGAACTGAAACTTAAAGAGAGATTAGCAAGAGAATTATAGGCAGAAGTTTATTAGCATGTAAGTAGTTCACTTTGATTTCGAGGGTATATGTTCCAAGACCTTAGCAGATTCCTGAAACTATAGGTAGTACTAAGCCTTATAAATACTGTTTTCTCCTAAATATACATTCTTATGGTAAAGTTTCATGTATGAATTAGGCTCAGTAAGAGATTAATAGGAATAACATTATAGATCTTACCAACCTCACCATATGATTACATTTTTTTCTTTCCTTGTTAGGTTAAGAAGTTACACCTTTTCACTTAAGGAAGCACCTTGTATCTTTTCTTTGCAAATATGAATTTTCAGCATCATTCCTTTTGCACTGTAGAGCCATTAAGTAAAAAACGGGTGGCATAAGCATGGTAACACCACAGTACCAGTTTATCTGAAAACAGAGACTAAGTAACTAATGGGTGGGCAGCATATACAACATGGATACACTGAACAAATGAACATTTCACATCCCAAGCTGGATCTAGATGGCACAAGATTTCCTCCTGCTACTCAGAGAAGCTTACACTTTAAAACTTATGAACTGTTCTTTCTGGAATGTTCTATTTTACATTTTCAGACCACAGGTAACTGAAACCACAGAAAGCAAAACTGCAAATAAGGGGGAACTACTATATATGTCATATATCCACGGAAGAAAATCTAGACATGAGTAAATCTCAAAAAAGTTTAAACTTCAGGCTTAAATTTCATTTTCCCTTGGAAGGAAAGGTATGTAGAAGGGCCTGGTTGAGATAAGATGACTAGAGTAAGTACCTAAAATAAAGGTAAGTTTTATTATGTAGATTTAAGTAAATGCCATTTTCAATGTTGAAGAGTCCATTTAGTTATTCTTCTGTTCTTATGCAGAGGGACTGGTCTGTACAAGTGATATGAATTTATAGATACAAATTTCTCTTACCAAAGGGCAACTTTTCAGACACTCCTGTGTCTAAGGTTTCTTGCAAAAACCAGCACAAAATGAGCAACATGCCAAAAAGACATATTTTGGACTGGCTTATTCTGGCTTTCTACAGTTATAATTTGGAATGCTATGTGCCATCAGACTCTTACTCTTTCACAGGAGGTGGAAGGCAGAAGAGCGACCTCCACTGATGTTTGCATTTTGAAAGCTCCTGGGACCATAAGGCAACATTTGAATTTTGAGACTGAAAATAAGCTGTTAAATAAAAATTGTAGAAGGTACCTGTGGGTCTTCTGCACGAGGCCCCAACAGACCAGATTAAAACCAAAATGGTGTCACTCATGACTCACTGAAATTCAGTTGTTAACCTGACTTTCTAAAAGCTCAGGAAAGAGCTCACCAAAATGGAAGCCCATTTTAACTGGCATGATAATGCAGTTCCTTTTGCTGTAAACCATCACAAAAAATGTAAACAGAATTTTCCTGATGTTCAGGAATAAGTTGTTTTTCTATTGTTCCATTTCCTTGTCTCCTCTGTACAAGGACAGTAGGTCTGAAATGTCCTATCTGCTTTCTTGTTCTTTGTTTCTGTTTTGCTCAGTCTTTCTCCACTTATAACAACTTTTGCTCATCCCATCAGAAGACTTTATTCTCTTTTGTGGAATAAAGTGTTGCTCAAATTGCAACCACTGAAGCCAGTTAAGATCGGTGAACAAAACTGTGTTTTGACAAGACTTATTTAATATAAAGATTTATATACATTTGGAATGGACAGAAACATTTCTAAAACATAAAAGGGAGATATGGGGGAAAGTCTCTTCCCTTATAATCAACAGAAATATTAAAGCTGTTTATTTGTTTTAGAGCTGGGGATTGATTCCAGGGCCTTCTGCACGTTAGGCAAATGCTTTACACACCCTTTTCCTTTTTATTTGCATTTGTCATTATATATCTTGCTCCAACTGAAAAAATTGAAGGACCAATCTACATCCATGCTCCTGGAGGGTTCTGCTAATATGTCATTGCAACTCCGTGGCCAGCTGACCTGAGACTAGAGCTCAATGACATCATGACTACATATACTTGGGAGAATTATTTTTTCAGTGATCCACTGTCAGAAATTTAAGCATGTCTTTTTGAAACAGGGTATTGCTGTACAGTTTGGGCTGGACTTGAGCTCATTTTGTATCCCAGGCTGGTCTCGAACTCCCAATGATCCTCCGGCCTCAGCCTCTCGAGTGCTGAGATTACAGGCATGAGCCAACAGAGCCTGGCCTAAGCTTATCCTGAGGATAGGTATACTTCATTATAGGGAAATAAAAGTTTTAAAAGCATGTTTTTTCAGTGCCAGGAAATGTTTGTTCCCTCACACATGCTAGGCAACAGATACTCTACTGCAAAGCTATATCCCCAGCCTTCAAAATGTTTTTTAAAAGAGTTAACTTAGAGAGAAATTTTAACAATAACAACAATTAATTTGGTACCTAATATGTGCCAGATCCTGCTAAATGTTTTATTATTCATTGGTTTATTTGATCTCTAAACAATTTCCTGAGATGGATACTATTATTGGTTTTATTTTATAGCTGTGGGAAACTAAACTTAGAAAGGTTATTCAATTTTTCCAAATTTTCATCTGGGAAGTGGTGGAGTGAGGTTTGAAACTCAATTCTTTCTAACTCTAGAAGCAAAAAAAGAAAAGGAAAAAGAAAGAAAAAAAGGAAAGGAAAGGAAAGGAAAGGAAAGGAAAGGAAAGGAAAGGAAAGGAAAGGAAAGGAAAGGAAGATGGAGGAGGAGAGCAGAAGGGGAAAGGAGGGTTGGGGAGGGGGGAGAGGGAAAGGGAAGGAGAGGGAAGGGAAAGGAGAGAGGGAGAGGCGAAGGAGAGGGAAAAGAAAAGACTAACAACAAAACAGTAGCTTCTTGCCACTAAGCTCTAGCATGCTTCCCTTGTTGTGAATAACAACTGATCGAAACACCAATAGCATTCCTCACAGGACTAGAGAAAACAAGCCAAAAATTCATATGGAACCAGAAGTGACCCAGAATAGCAAAAGCAATTCTAGGCAACAAGAGGAAGGAGGAGACATCACAATCCTACACTTCAAATTACACTACAAAGCTACAGTGATTTAAAAATTTGGCATGGTATGGGCACAAAAACAGACTTGTGGATCAGTAGAACAGAAGAGAGGATTCAGAAATAATCTTCAAACACAAGCTACTTGATCTTTGACAAAGGGGCCAAAAATATACATTGGAGGAAAGATTGCTTCTTTAGCAAATGGTGCTGGGAAAACTGGCTATCTATATCTAGAGGATTGAAGCTGGACCCATTTCTCTCACCACATACTAAAGTAAAATCAAAACGAATCAAAAATTTAAATTTTTAAACAGAAACAATCTGCTGGAAGAAAAAATAGCAAAAACTCTTGAAGTCATAGGTGGAGGCAAGGACTTTCTAAACAGAACTCCAATTGCATAAGAAATCAACAAATGGGATTGTATCAAATCAAAAATCTTCACTGAAAAGGAAATAATCAACAAAGAGACAAGTTACAGGATAGGAAAAATTTTTGCCAGCTACTCTTCAAACAAAGGACTAATATCAAGAATATACATAGAACTCAAAAAAATTAAACCTCCCAACTAAAAGACCCAATCAAAAAATAAAATGAAATGAATAGATACTTCTCAGAAGAAGTATAAAGCCAATAAACATAGGAAAATTAAAATCAATGTCTCTGGCCATTAGAGAAATGAAAATTAAGACAATACTAAGATTTCAACTTGTAACCAGTTTTCTCTCTCTGGGCTTTTGTCCCAAGGGCCATGGAAGAATGAGGCCAACAGGGTGACAGTGGACAGTGGGGAGCAGTACCAGGTGTGCTTTATTATAGAGGACAAAGAAAAGTCTGCTAGACAAGAGAGGCAAAGATGATGCCAACAAAGGGCACAAATGTAGAAGCTTATATACAGTTTTTTGTGCACAAAAGGGCAGAGGATGTGCAAAATGTGGGTATGCAGCTGCTTGCCAGGCTTCTTGCCATCAGCACATTTTATTATTTTTCATCATTTGTATTCAGAGTTTTTGTGTCTTTTGTTTTGTTTTCCTGTTGCAGGCTCGTGCTATCTAGTTCAGGCTGGCCTTAAACTCACTATGTAGTCCAGAGGGATAAATTCAAGGCATTTGTAAGAAATAAAAACACCTGGGAAACATAATGTTAAGTGAAATTAATCAGACACACAAGCTCAAACACTATATAATTTCTCTCACTTGAGCAATGCAAAGTACAAATAAAGACTAAAAGATTGATAAAAGGAAGCAGGGAAATAGGTCCTTTGCAAATGGGAAGGGGCTCAAGAGTCTGAGGGTGAGGGGCATGGGGAGCAGGAGGGAACGTAAAAAGATGGAAGCTGTGTCATGCACATGTACTGAAAACCCACAGTGAGTGTCAGCATTCAAAGCCAGAAACATGAATTAATAACAGTCACTGCTAGTAACAATGGAGGAAGGGAATCTAGGAAAAGAGAGAAGCTGGTGAGTGGGAGGGAAAGGGAAAAAATAAAAATGTTATGTACATGTACCTACTCCCTAAGATGAATGTAAATTTTGTGTACTACAAATAAGTACTAATAAAACAAAGTTTCAAAAAAGAGAGAATTGGATTTGCCCCAAAGGAAGAGGGAGATAATGTAGTATTTTTTCTAGGAAAAAAAAAGGAGGGGGGACCCTTGTAGCAGCAAAAATAGTAAACCCTTCCCCTTGGCCTTTTTTCCACCATGTTCATGAAGAGTGATGCAAATAGAGTATGAAGCATCTCTCCACAATGAAACACAGCAAGTATTTATGAATTACTCAGAACAGTAAGATCTGTGGAGTAATTATCTTGAAAATAGGCATCCTCTGATGCTGAAGAGGTATGGCACTGTTCGTAATCTCAGTGCCCTTTGGGCTGATGCAGATGGTATTAACATTTTTGTGGTACTGGGAGTGAACTCAGGGCCTTCATTCTGAGCTATATTGCCACCCCTTTCTTACTTTTTATTTTGAGACAGGGTCCTGTTAAATCACTAAATTTCCAGGCTGGACTCAAATTTGTGATCCTCCTGCCTCAGCCTGCCAGAATGCTGGGATTATAAGTATGTACCACGCACCTACCTTATATTTCTTTTAAAACTCCTTCAAAAAGAGGAAATTGTATCAAAGCCATTTCCTACGTTTCAGTACCTCCTGGCATATGCTCTGCACTCATCCTTCATCTTGGTTTGCCCAGTGTGGACTATGACTTTTGAAGGCCTGCTTGCTTCAGTGGGCATTGAACCCACTAAAATCATGTCTGACCCTTTGGTAATAAGAAGACATTTTCCCACATTTCCATGAGAGCACTGAGACACAAATACCAAAGCACAATGGACAGTTAAGCATTTCTGGTTCTTAATTTCTTTCCATTCCTGCTGATAATTTAAGAACTACCCGAAGCACTTGCTGGACAGCATTCCAGCGTTTTCAGTCACACTGAAACCCTCACATTCCCCTGTTAGGCACTCCAGACCTCATCCCAATCTCAGTTACGTATGCCACTTATGGTTGACTGGCTGAGAAAGAGCAGAACTGTCTTGGGTCAGAGGCTGCACCTTTATGTCAGAATATCTGAGATGTTCTGGGAAGGGAGGCGCCTCCTGGCTAAAGCTGTGCCTACCTCTGTGCATGCCCTGGACCGTGGACCTCGGTTTCCAAGTCTCCCTCAAGAGTGACTGAGCAGGGGCTTGTCCATTCTTTCCCTTCATCTAGATACACAGGGGTAAGCCTCAGAGAACTAACTACATGCCAGTGTGCTGTGTTATCTTAACACTGAATGCCCAGTAAGGATCATGGAGCCATGGAGGACACTGGTCCAGAAGTTGAGAAGGATGATGGGCTTTTAGCAATGAGCGCGGACCCTGCCTTAGAGAGGTCTCTGAGAAGTGTTCTGCCTAAGGACATTCAGGTCTTATGGTTCAATGTTATAATAATGGTATGGTCAATTTTTACTAAGTATTGATGTGCTTGGCAACATGCTAATGCTTCTACTATATTATCTTGATCTTCCAAAAATTTTATGAGACAGGGCCATTATAGTGAGAGGTAAGAGGCTACCTCGTCCAAGGCCACAGAGACCTATGTGGCATTAGCTGCCTCCCTCTACTATTGGGTAGCAGATGCTGAATTGGCAGCACATGGGATGGAGTGTGCTTAGCTGGCCAGTGTTTTTAGAAATATTTCAAAATGTGAGCCAGTATTTCAAATGCAAGTGATTTCACATATAAACACATACAAAATCCTCAGCTCTCTTAGACAAGGATATATGTAGCAACACTGAGCTCTCAAAGTCGCCTGTCTCCTTTGAGACATTAGCTTCCCTGTTGGACAGAGCATGTCATCTCCAGGTTCCTATAGAACCCAATAGAGCCTTTTGGTTCTATATGTACCTCCGTGACACCCCATGCTCCTGAATTACCAACCTTTGCTATTGACTTGCCGTGTTATAGCCAGAGACCACCATCAGCACAAAGGACAAACTTTTGGGCCTTTCACTTGTTACTCATTAAAAGCATGATTTCTGTTTTCTTCTGAGGCAATCAAGGAGTTAAAACCATCTTATGCTGCAACCCATGACTCCTCACTTGGACCTACAGACACCCAATAGGCAATTAAAGATAGAATGAAGCTTGACCTTCACTTTTGTATCCTTTATTTAAAACTTTGGATATAGGTGTGTTACCATGAGTGATAGGACCTCGGACTGGTTCCTAGGTTCTTCTATGTGACAAATAAAAAACTGGACATGGCACACAAAGCAAGGAAACAACCGTAAAGTTTATTAAGGTGAAAGTATGCATGGAGTGAGTGGGCTCACACCCATAAGACAAAAATAGCATGATCTGCAAGGGTGTAGAACGTAGTGCTGGTTCTAGGCACAGCTATTGCACTTGCCCTGTCCCATAATTCACTCCATTATAACTGCATATATGAGATGAAGTCCATATGTGTGAGCCTTTAATGAGTTCCAGATGAAAAAAGATTCCTGTAGGTCATGCAGTGGGGCCTGGCAAGCATGTGTCCAGGTTTGGACTTTTGGACTTTTCCAGGTAAGCTTGGGAGGGGTCTTTGCTTTGCTTCTCTCTGCCACCATGTAGTAAGCCTTAGGATAAGGATTGTGGGGGCTGGCACTAGGGAGTTGCCCAAGTTCAGGTGAAAGCAGGGAATGGTTCTTCAGTAAGTGTAGAGTAGCAACACTGTAGCTCCCAATTGTATTATCTATATTAGGTATGTTAGTCATTTAAAACAAATTGGCAAAACAATGTTTATTGCCCTAAATTTATCTAGCCCATCTTATTCTTCTTCAAAATGGAGGACATCAATGTAAGAGTATCTGGAGTAATGTTCAGGATTCAGAGGGACATCTGAATATCAGCCTTTACACCACCCAGTCCCATACCCCTCCTTCTTGGAGCAAGGCCTAAATGTCTTCAGCCATGATCTTGAACTGGTGATCACTTGGGTCCCAGGAAAAACAGAGCTTCCCACGACTGAGGCTAACATAAAGACAATAATTTCATGGGAATGGAACTGCCCTTCGGGCAATGAAGATTTTTCTGAAACTACAAAATCAGAACTGACACAATGATTGACTCGGTCCCAACCCACCTCAGTACTCTACAAAACTGGTCTTTTGTGGGTTGGCCAGTCTGATCTTCTTCATCAGAGTGGATCAGATCCTGTCTTCTTATCTTACTTTATCTTTTTTCTTACTTTTCAATTAAAGCTTTTTTTCCTACAAATTTATGCCTTAGCTTTAATTTTCCTTATCACGAAAAGCAAGGACTCACCCTAGCTGGTGACATTACTGAGGCTCCTTTACCATGACGTTTGGGTTCTAGGTGCATCTTTCACCTTGTACAGTCTTAGAAACAGACTTCTAGGCTAACCCCATGTCTGTTTTAGAACAAAGAATATAAGTACAAACTGCTGAGAGTGGCAGATAATTGCTTCACAATTAATGTTGAAATCAATTCTTCTCCAAAAAGGATAACAAGATTAAGGGGGGCATGGACAGGGTGGAGAAATGACTACTAACCTGAAATTTACTCCAGGCTCTGCAGCAAGTTAGCTGCATGAGTGATGGTGAGTCTCTTTGAGGTAAATTATGGATGGGGTAAACTGACAACCAACCAGGAAGAATGTCAAAAGTCATAAAAATCCATGCCTAATAGTTGAGCAAGATGTTTCCTAAAAACAGAAGACATGTGCAGAACAGTGGACCCAAAATGATGCCAGATCTATGACTCCTGAGCACTGTGCCTGGGCCAATCAGCAGAGTGCCATTCTTAACCCTTCATTTGAATCTGGCACTGTTTATAGGACCAATCAGAAAATGCTATTTCCAGTCTTTCATTTGTATGGGCACAGCCCTGTTAATAAGCCTTCCTTTGCATCTTGCAAGAAGCCAAGTAAATTTTTGATAGGTCAATTGTCCGATTCCATATTTACATGAGGTGGAAGCCAGTCTAGGTATTTTGAATACTAGTGACCCCTTTCCCCTTCTCCTTGGGGCCACTGTGAGCCTTCTTCAATGGGCCACCCTTGCCATGTAGAGGGCACATTGTTTTCTGCCTTCAGTAAATCTATACCCTCCCTGCCTTTTCTCATCCAAGTCTTTGTTTAGGACATAAAGGACTTGGAGTGAAGGCCCCAGGACCCTCTGTCCAGTATTATTTTCTTATCCCACATCTATAAAGAAGATATTAGGGTGATGTTATTGTCAGATATAAGATTCTTCTATTGCTTGTAAGTCAATTTTCACAATGGGGAATGACTTTGGGAATATATCTTCCAGAGGCCAGTGGGTACAAACCAACAACTCTGACAAACTCAAGTTGTTAATAGCTGGAGGCCATGGGCCCAGCATGGTAAAGAGCAATTGACTTGAATCACTGCAGCCATTTTGATTGTCAGAACATTCCTTTACATTAGTTCAGGGGTCAGGTCAGGGCTTGGCTCTATTTAGGAACCATAATAGGTGCTAGTGAAAAAATTCTTCAAACACCTCCAACAATCCTATTGGAAACTATATTATAAAGAATTTCACAATCTTTCAGTGCATTCAGAATAGCTCATAGGAACTGTATGGTTTTATACTCTCTCACTCTTTTAATGCACAAACTTTATCACAACAAAGTGAGCCCTCTTCTCCAATTAAAATAGTCACAAAATAAATAATTATCCACAATAATACTTTGAAGGAAAGAAAAGGTAAACCAGTAGATCAGGTATGGGCTCAAGGAAAAAACCTTCATATTACACTTTTCTTATATGTGCTTTTGAACATTGGTGGGTCTCATAATTCCCTCAAACCTCTCATCATCCAAATATGTGTTTTATTGGTTTCCTAGAAGAAGCCTTATTTTTTTCTTAGCAAACTATCTTGTCTTACTTACTTTTATCTATCTAATAGCCAAAGGTAAAAGGAGTAAAGGTTTATTTCACTTCATAGTTTATAGAAGTTTCAGTCCATAATTGGCTGTCTCCAAGGCAGGGTGACAGGGCAGAAGGGCATCACAGATGAGAAACAGTTCATAGGCTGGCAGGCAGAAGGTGGGCAAGCAGCAGCAGCAGCAGCAGCAGCAGCAGCAGCAGCAGCAGCAGCAGCAGCAAACCTATCTTTCCCTTTATCCCAAACAGGCTACAAATCTCTGGAGTTTTGCAACCCACACCCAGAAAGGGGCTTCGGTCTTCAGTAAATCCATTCAGCCACACCCACAACTATACCAACTCCAATTGGCGAACTAATTTATACCACATATCCTAATCCCAGCCACTTTCCAAAAGCCTCACCTATGAACATATAAGGATTTGGAGGGACATTTAGACACAAACCGTAACAATGGCCATGTGATGACAGAGGCAGAGATTGGAATGATTCATCTCCAAACCAAGGAATGACAAAGGTCAGGATAAAATAGAATCTAGAAGAGGCAAAAAAGATTGTCACTTTCTTGTTTTAGAAGGAGAATGACTTGGCCAACACATTGGTTTCAAACTTTTAGCCTTCAGAATAGTGAGACAACAAATTTCTATTGTTTTAAATTATGCAGTTTGTGGTACATTACTATGGTTGCCCTAGGAAACAAATACAACTATAAAAGGTTTCCCTGCTCTGTGATAGAGTGGCAGGTACATACAAGACCCAGGTGCAGGAGTTTCACTGGTGGGTAACAGGAGGCAGAAGAGAAAGAAGTAGAAGATAATAAAATGAAAAGTAATAAACAGTAATAATATTTGGTTTGAGGTACTATGGGGCTAATAACTTAAAAAATTATTTGTAAGTTAATTTAACAAAAATGTATTTAATATTTACTAAATGCTAAGATCAGTTTAGCCTTAGGAAAATCATTGGGATCAAGTAAAAATCCTTTTCTTCATGACAATTCCAGTTGGTAGAGGAGAGAGATGAGGAAACAGGCATTTATCATTCAAGGGTAAAAGGTACACTAGGGGGGGTGCATGAGTACCAAGGGCAGCCATATATATGGTTGTGCACTGTACCACACACAGTCCCTGCTGGTCTCGTTCTGGCCATGTGGTGCACAGTTGCTTAACTGAAAATGCCTGCTCCATGGGAAAGATACAAGACGGACATTTGATTCATTCTTGAGGGTCATGAAAAGCTTGCCAAAGGATGAGGTGTCTAAACTGAGAACTGAAAGGTGGATAAAAATCAGGTAAGGGGAACAGGATGATATTGGGGAACTGCAGGTAAATGTTTAGAAAAAGAAAACAGCATATGTCAAACCCAGAGACGGTGCACTTGTGAGTTTGAGCTCAGTGACGAGATCTGTAAGGCAGAGGTTAATGATCTGATTGGCTATTAATTATATTCTTTGATTAGAGCTAGTTTCCCTCAAATAAGATTCATTTTGTAACAAGACTTTCTTTCACTGGTCCCTTGCATACCCCTGAAGGTAATTAAAGTCTGTAGGTCTTAGTCATGAAACTGGCTGACCCAATTTGTAATAGACAATAGCTTGCAATAGAATAGAATATGTACTGATGCTGTGTTTAACATATGAGTAGTGACTGGCCAAATGACTCATACCTCTACTTTCTCTTTTAACCAGGAGTTCTCATCTTTTCCTTGCCATTGAGGGTTAGTTGCTAGCGAGGTAGTATTAAAGCTGATTTGTATTTTTAGTGTACTCTGTGTAAATTTAAGACTATGCAAATGCCTCTTATGCACAAAGATAAAACCTATTTAAGTTCTAACCTTGAAACTAGAAAATCAGGTTTCTCTTTGTCTCTGAGTGTGATTTTCTGATCAGGAAGCCCAAACCAAGGGGCAGGATGGGACACCCAGGGGTTTGGCAGTAATTTGGAAGAGACTCCCACAGCTCAGAAGGGGCTGTGCAGTGAACACAGAAAAAAACTGACCTGGCTACTCCTGGTGTCACAAGCTCCCTACAGAGCATGATGCAGGCTTCTCCAGCACCACATGAGAGAGTTCAGGCAAAACCAGCCACATGGAACACAGAAGCTGCAGACTAGGGGAGGGTGATGGTGAAGCAAGGAAAGCCCAGAAGGGCAGTACACGCCTACAGAGCAAAGAACTGGTTCACAGTCCTGCTCTTCATCTTGGACTTGAGGAGTACACTAAGGGCAGGGGCTTTATTTCTAAGCTTCAGATTCCTTTAGAACAAGCTGGCAAAACTTCCTCCTAAAATAAAAATTTCTGAGTGGAAGAAATCGAAAGATCACAGTGTGTAAGAGCCCCCAACTCCTGCCTTCCAGTGCCCTCAACTCACCAACACCCAGGCATCTGGGAGCAAATCATCCTCTGGCTTTTGAGCACAGCTCTAACTGTTTACACTTGCTTTTGGGTGGAGCAAAAATTGATCGTTGTTAGCTTTTTGCCATCAGAGCTGTCCTTTCCATGGAGAGCTCCACTTCAACCTTGCTGGTGATGTTTGGAATTCTACCTTTTGTTTGTGCCTGCCCATTCTCTGCCTGTCTGATAGGATTTCTGGCAAGATCAAGTAAAATGAGTCCATAAAAACACCTTGAACAAATCAATGGGGCCCAGAACATAGTCATCCGTGGTGGCTATTGTTGTGTTGAGTATTACCATATTTTAGCTTTCTGTGATCATAACTTTATGTGATTCAGCTACAGAGTTCTATACTTTGGATTCTGAGAGCCTATTTTATTCAGTGCACAGAAGACTCTGGGTGAGGAAAAAGTGAAGACAAGTCAAGAAACTGAAATCTGGACCACAGCCCAAAGCATAGTACTAATAAATAACATAGATTCAACTTTTTCTCAAAGAATTGGACTTTAAGCACACATTCCATGAAGAAATAGCCCCTGATGCATCTAAAAGCTCTTCAAAATCACTGTTTACAAACCTGAAATCAGTCAGCAGCACCACTTCAATTGTGCCTTAAGTCCAGGAGAAAAAAGACATTTGCCCTCCATTCTTTTAGTCTTGGTGGCTGGGGCCCTGAAAATTGAAGGCAAAAGACAGATTAACAAGAGAAAAAGATTCATTTCATATGCATATGCAGGAGTATAACAGAAATGATGAGAAAACTCCAAACAATTACTCAGACTTGGAGACTTATATACTATTTTAACAATAATAATAATAATAATAACAACAACTGTGGAGAAGTAACAAAATGAAGGAAAGGGGTTGGGGTTGTTAGAGGCAGGAAATTATGAGAAAGTAAATATGTGGAAAAAATTAATGAAAGATAAGGATTAATTTAATTTGTTTTGAAAATTCCACATAGACTTTAGTGATTAAGAGCCTAACCTTCCTGTTTTTCCTGGTCTACAGAAAGAGAAATATCTACAAGGGAAAATTTATGCCCTGTTTTTAGGCAAATAGCAAGCGAGTGAACAGCTTTTGTGTGTATGTCTGTTGTTTTCAACTGTCTTTGTATCAAAGTAATCCTATTTCAAATTCTGGCATATTCTCTTGAGCCCCCTTACTTGTATCGCTGTACCAACTGCACCTTCTGAACTACTTGCACAACTGTCATCTCCTAATTATGCCTGAGCCAATGATGTTGTGACTAGAAATAAGAAAGTCCCACTGGTTCAGTTAAGGACTGTTTTCCCTCCAGCCAAAAAGTCACAGCCCATCACTCCCTGTCAAGATTCTTTTCATGTGTAATGGACTTGTATTAGGGCAGAAAGTCCTTTAACAGGTACAGATCTGTTGGTCTGGAAGTATGTGATGGCTAGCTATGTATTGGCTCCCATCACTCAATATTTGTTGAGCCTTCTAATTCCACACCTTGTTAGATGTGCTAGAAAGAAAAGATGAGAGAAGCACAGTCCCTGCCCAGGGAGCTTTTCTTGTTGGAGTCTCTAAACCCATAGTGCTAGAAGGGCTGCAGGTCCTGTGACCAAGTCTAGAAAGAAGCTGCATGTTGGGACTCTCAAGACAATAAAAGACGGCAATAGCTCCCTTGTTTTCCCCGGCTTTGTACAAGTCATCTGAGACCTAGTCACTAGTCACATGTCAGAAATGATACTCCCATTTGGGACAACCTGGTTTCTCTGTTTCTTAGCTGAATATGAGAGCTTGGACTTCAACTGAGCTGGCTTTGAAAGGTGGAAGCTACCTTCTCAGTTGGAAGTTATTTTCTTTGTGTTCTCATGCCACATTCTGAGCTCTCATTTTTTTTTCCACTACTGGGGGTTGAGCCTAGGGCCTCCACTTGAGCTATCACCCAACACTTTTTAATTTTTTCATTTTGAGACAGGGTCTCACTAACTAGCTAACTTCCCCAGACTGGGCTCAAACTTGCAATCCTCCTGACTCAATGAATTCCACTCTTATAGAACTTGTTTGTTACTGTAACTACTTATGTGCTTGCTTTCCCAAATAGACTGTGTGTCAAGAGTAGGAATTAGATTTATCTTGACTTTTTTCTCCACTATTTCAACAAATATTTATTGGGCACTAGTACCAAGCCCTAAACAGGCACTGAAGATGCAGCATCGAATAAGACAGACATCATTTTTACACTCATGAAGTTACTATTCCAGCAAGGAAGATGATCAGTGGACAAAGAATTGTAAGTGTGCTCATACCTTTGAAAGGCAAGTATAGGGTGTTATTACAGAGTAAAGTAGGGAATCTGACTATAAAAATCTTGGTTATCAACTTGACAAGATTGAGAAATATTTAATAATTTGATGAAGTGCACTGTTGGATGTATCTGTGAGGGCATTTCCATGTGAGTCAAACAGCTAAAATGGGGAAGGCACGCTCTAATGTGGGTGGCACTGTCTAATAGATTGAGGGTTCAGATGGAATAACAGTAAAGGGGGAAGTTCAAACCCAGACACATACTCTCAACTCCTTATGAGTTGGTGCATGTTTTGTTGCTGTCATCTTCCACAAAGATTAAGCTCTGATTCTTCTCCTCTGAATACAGATTTACCAGAGAAACTCTTCAGGATGTCTTTCAGATTTTCAGCCACACACTGGGGTTACATTATTGTTCTTTTTTGAGGCTTCCAGCTTCTTGGACTAAGCAGTTGATTTCCCAAGCTCTCTACCTTGTAAATGGCCATGATAGGACTATTCAGATTCTGATCATGTCATGTAATCTAATAAATCCTCTCTTATTATTTATACATTCTAGTAGATATATTCCTCTGAAGAGCCACAGCTAATACAGATTTTGGTTCCAAGAGAAGTTTTAGAAAAACCAAAGTTTAAGGATGAAGTTCTTTAGTTGGTTTTGTGGTTTCTGGATTTGGCTCTTGTTATGGTTTGGATCTAAAATGCCCACCTACAAAGTCACAAGTGTTTGAGAAAGTATCAAATCATAAGGGTGACATATTCATCAAAGTATCCATCCATTAATGAGTTTTATAGCTGAATCTGCTGCTAGAAAGTGATTGTTTAAGGGTGGGTAATTGAAGGAATAATATGGAAAGATATATTCTTGACCCCAGCCTCTCTCTTCTTTCTCTGCTTCCTTTCTGCCAGGATGTGAAGAGCTTTTCTTTGCCAGGTCCTTCTACCATGCTACTTATGGCTTGTAGATGGCCAACCATGCACTAAGCCCACTAAACTGCAAGCCAAAATAAACCTCCTCTCCTTTAAATTGCAAGTATTGGGTATTTTGTCCCAGTGATGGAAAAGTTGATTCATACAGAAAATTGGAACCAGTGGTTGGGTTGTTGCTGTGACTACAGCTAATTATATGAATTAGAAACCTTTGGAACTGATTTGTGAGGGAACTTTAAAAAGATTTTGAGGAGCAGGCTAGAGAATCCCTAGATTGCTACAAGCAGAGTCTGGTGGATGATTCTGGTCAGAGCTCAGAACAGCAGAATTCTTATAGAAATATGGACAGTAAAGGCCAGGCTCAGAAGGTTTCAGTTGGGAATAAGGTCTTCACTGGCAGTTGGACTAGAAGCCATGTATGTTACACTCTGGCAGAAATTTTTTTCACATTTGCCATGTCCTGAGGCTTTACAGGAAACTGAGATTAAGGGTACACTAATTAATCTGGTGGAAGAAATATCAAGACATTCAAATGTTCAGGCTGTGGCGTGGGTATTGCCGATTTCTTTCTACAGTGAGAATCAGGGGGAAAAACAGAGCTAAATGATTTGAACTTCAGTTTCAACAGAAAAATAAAATGCCTGCAAAGCTAACAACACAAGGAGCATGGTTGCTGAAAAGATTAATGTTAAAAAGAACACCAAGTACTTTCCAAAATGATAATAGGAAAGATGGCTTGAAGGGATCTGAGGGTTTGGTCAGACCCTACTCTTCGCAGGTGCAAGAGTGGAAAAGGGAAAATGCCTTTGAGACTTCGCTTGGAGAAGAGAACTCCAGAGCACCCTGTACACAAAGCAGCAATTAGGGACATGAGTACCCAAGTTCAGCCACCAAAGCATATAGAGGCCTCAGCAGTCATGGTCCATTAGGACTTGGCTAGTATTAGAGCTGGAATTAGACCTTGGAGTCATCCACATAGTGTTGGTATTTACAGGTGTACAAAATGCAAGAGTCACAGAGCCACAGAGATTTCCACCAAGATTTCAAAAGAAGCCCGGGAACCCAGGCAGCATTTCCCAGAGAGGGCAGCAAATGAAGCTGTGAGAGTGAAGGAGCAGTGGAGATCTCAGGAAGCTGGAGATATGAGGAATGTGGAGCATCAGTTGAAGAAAACTGCATGTAGTGAGTGGAGCCAGTTCAAAAGAGAGGTCATGTGGGCTTCAATCAACATGGCCATGGAAGTGGAGCAACCAAAGCTCTTTATAATTCACACGTCACCACAACTTGCCCCAGTTGTAGGACATGGATCTTCAAGATTTAATTTTTTCCCTGCTGAGTTTTTGACTTGTAATTTCTGTATGTCATCTCTTTCATTTGGAATGGGCATGTTTAACTTGTACCATTGTATATTGGCAGTATTTAACATACATTTTGAGGTTTACAGGGGCTTACAGCTAAGAATTTGCTTTAATTCTCAAAAGAGATTTTAGATTTGGACTTTCCAGCAGGAACTTTTAAGACTTTTATAACTCTTAGATATAGATTAAATGCATTTTGCATAATGAGATAGACACGAACATTTGGGGGACCAGGGATAGAATATTATGGCTTAGATCTAAAGTGTCCCCCAAAATGTCATGTATTTGGAAGGTGACTGGAGTACGCTGGCAGTATATTCATCAGTGAGTTGATCCACTGATAAGTCCATTAGCTGAATGTGCTCTTAGGAGGTAGGGCCTGGTTGAAGGTGGGTCACTGGGGGCATGGTATGAAAGGATGTATTCTTGCCCCCAGTCCCTCCCTTTCTTCTCTATGTCTGCTTTCTTTCTGCCATGGTCTGAGAGGCTTTCCTCTGCCATGTCCTTCCATCATGCCATTTCTGCCTTCAACCCAGCCAATCATGCACTGAACCCACTGGAACTGTAAGCCAAAACAAACCTCCCCTCCTTTAAGTTGTAGGTGTTGTGTATTTTGTCCCTGCAACAGAAAAGCTGACTAATACAGGCCTCTAATTTGACTGAACCTAAAATTGTTAAAGAATGTCTTTCTGATAGTATGGAAAGCACTGTAGTCGATTATATAAGTGGTTTTATAAGATATGTAATGTAAGTGCACTTGTAAGAGGTAAGGAATTTAATTACTCTAAACATGATATTTTAAAACATTTTTTGAAGACTAAGGAATATAATGATGTTAGCTGGTTTATTCCTAGCATTTCTGGACAAAGTAATAAAGGCAAAGAATGAGCTCAGGGATTCAAATTCCCAGCTGCAGATGTGTGCAAATAACCTAAAGGTTTATAAGTGTGCCCTGAAGGACAATCTTTTCTCCTATAATCATAGGGCTGAAGTGGAAAAAAACCTTAAATGCAAGCCCTCATGGTGTGATCAGCTGAATTAAAATGCAAGTTGAACTCTCAGTCACAAACAGTACCCACAGTTAAAATGAAGGCATTGACTGGAAAAGAAGGAAATCCTATAAATCGGGATGGAGATTGTAAGAGGATCATGATGAGGCTAGGTACAATAAATGTTTAAATTCTGACATGTTTATTTTGTCAGAAAAAGTGACCTTACCAATTTAAGTGGCAGCAGCATCCCCACCCTCACCCCTTGGAATACTGACCTTTCCACCTCCTCCTGAGAGAACTAATCCTGGACTACCTGAAGACACTACCAGTAGTGTCCTCTCCTGAGGCAGTTTACAATTAATGTAATGCTGATTCTACCACCTACCACCACCACCCTTTCTTTCTTTTAGACCTACTGTATAGCCAGACTGAAGTCTCAGTAGTCCCCTAGAGGCCAGGTATTCAGTGTGACCCAGGACGAGGTGCATTGCATTCCAGAAGAATGGCTTGAGTTTTCTAATTGATACAAATGGAGATTTGGGGGACATGTATGGAAATGAATTTTAAGAATGTGAGACAATGGTGAAAGGAACTGATTCAGTTGAATCAACTGAATTTATTGCTATTCTGCACTTTATCTTGCAACTGAGGGTGTTTAAAAGGTGCTAGTAATATGGTTGGTTGGCTGAAATATGGATCAAAAGATGGCTCACTGTGAATGAGCTGGATATGCCTAATATCTCCTGCTTTGCTATTGATGAAGGCTCAAAAGGGTTAAGGAGACTGCCTGCTAGAGTGGATTTGTTACATGAAACCTAGTCCCCCATGTTGGGACAGTTCAGAAGATGTACTTTTCACAAACAAATTTGTGTGGGGAACACCTCATTCTTGAAGAGCTCTGTCATTGTTCTTCTGTATATGCAAGACCTTAAAGTGGGAAACACTTTCACTCAACTGGGAAACTGGCACGGGTATATTTGGCCCCCAAGTGTCATGAAATAAGAGGCAGAACTCACCTACAAAGCACAATGTGGGCGTACTTTACAATGGGCAGCAGAGGGAAGGCAACGATCAGAATAGTCTGATTTATGTAGATCTATTATGCTGGCTAAATAATCTGATGTTCTTAAAAGTAAAGTAGATTAAAAAAAACCTACTAAATTATTACTTGATTTGTTAAAGAAGAAAACTTCTCAAGTCATGCAGATATACATCAACTTTGAATCATAAAATGATAGAAACATGGCGCTTCAATCAGCTCTCAGACTCAAGCCATTTTAAAAACCCAGAACCCCTTAAAGAAAAGGTGATCATGTCCCCTTATGGATGACTCCTCATAGACTACCAAAAAGTTATACTGTTAATGTTTCCCCCATTCTTCCCCAAAGAGACCTATAACCTTTACCAGGATAACTGTACATTGGGGTATGGTGGAAGTATACTCATCAGTGAGCTGATCCAAAATAAAATAGATAGAGCTTTCAAGGATTACTAGACATTAGTTCTGAGGTGACATTGACTCCAGAAGATCCAGAAAAAGTAGGGGATTTTGGAGGTCAGGCAATCCACAGAATTTTAATCCAGGTCTAACTGTGGGTCTGGTGGTCTCTGAACCTATCCTGTGATCATTCCCCTGTCCCAGAATGCAGAATTGGAATAGATATACTTAGCAATTGGTAGAATTCCCACACTGACTCCCCGGCCTGTGGAGTGAAGGCTGCTATGATGGGCAAGGTCAAAGAGAAGCCATTAGAAAGGTGCCTACCTAAAAAAAAAATAGTTAATAAACCACAATGTATCATTCCTGGAGGGATTACAGAAATTGGTGTTACAATCAAGGATTTGAAAAATGTAGGGGTATGTGTTTCCCACCATACCCCCATTTAATTCTACTATTTGGCCTACCAGAAGACAGATAAAGTATGAGGTGGATTGTTGTATACTCAAGCAAATGGTGACTCCAAGTGCAGCTGCTGTACTAGACATGGCTTACTTGCTTTGGCAGGTTAACACATCTCCTAGTACCAGGTATGCAGCTACTGATCTATAAATGCCCTTTTATCCACACCTATCCATAAGGCCTACCAGAATCAATTTGGTTTTGGCTGGAAAGACAAGTAGTACACCTTTACTGTCTTACCTCAGGGTAGAGGACAATTATCCGGTCCTGTTTCACATTTAGTTGGTGAAGATCTAATTGTTTTTCTCTTCCCTAGGGTATTTCTGACCATTAATCATGACATATCAACTTGACTGAATTAAAAGAGACCTACAAGATTAGTAGAATGTAATTCTGGTTTTTCTGTGGGACATTTCCAGAGATGGTTAGTATGTGGGGCACCAAACTGAGGGAGAAGGATCCACTTCACTTGTGAGTGGCAACATTCAGTAAACTTAAATCCTAGATGAAATCAAAGGAAAAGAAGGAAGAAGCTGACACACATTTAAAAAGCTCCATTCTGCTGGAGCAGGTGTATCTTTTGCTAATGCCATCACCCATGGATACCAGACTTCAGTTTTTTCCCTCTTTCAACACAGCCTTCTCCCTTTGAGCACAGACACAGCCTTTCTCACAGACCCTTCCATGGAGCTTTCAGGCTTTCTAGTTGTCTTGGACTGGTGCTGCACCTGGATTCCCCTTGTTCTGCAGTTTTCAACTTCTTCTATGGAGCAGGTCTGGATCCTCTGGTTCTTCAATACACAGACAGCTATCGTGAAGTCTCTTCTGATCCTGTAAGCCTAGCTAGTAAATCTTCTTGTTTAATTTACATATATAATTGATTCCGTTTGTCTAGAAAACCCGAACTAATACAGTATTACAGTGGTCTGGAAAATTGATGATTTTATGCTGATTGGACCAAGTGAGCAAGAGTTGGCAACCACTCTGGACACTGGTAAAACATTTGCATGTCAGAGATGAGAAGGAAGTTGAACGAAGTTCAAGGACCTTCTAGTGAAATTTGTACGATTTCAGTGGTGTAGGGGCATCCCAAGTGCATTTTATTGCACTTCACTCTGCAATAAAGTGAAGGATAAGTTGTTACATCTGGCCCTTCCTACAACCAACAAAGAAGCACAGTGCTTAACGTACCTGTTCAGATTTTGGAAGCTACACTTTCCTTACTGGAGTGTTTTCCTCTGGCCAATTTACTGAGTCAATGGTAGGTGAGTCTCAGTAGAAGAGAAGGCTCTGCAATACGTCCAGGCTGCTGTGCAGACTGCTCTGCCACTTGGGTCATGTGATACAGCAGGTCCAAAGGTACTTGAGTTGTCAGTGGCAGATAGGCATGCTGTTTTGTGTCTTTGGCACATCGCCATAGGAGAACTACAGTGGAGGCCTTTAGGATTTGGGCACAAGGCCTTGGCACCATTGATAAAGAACAAATTTTCCTTTGAGACAGCTCTTGGCCTGCTGCTGAGTCATAACCAAACTGAATGATTGGCCATGGACCACCAAGTTACCATGTGACCTGAGCTTCCCAGCATGATCTGGCTGTTATCTGACCCATCAAGCCGTAAAGGTCGAAGTGCACAGTAACAATACATTATTAAACAGAAGTGCTATGTATGTAATCTGGTCGAAGCAGTTCGTCGGGGCACAAGAAAATTTTATGTGGCCCAAATGGCCGTTGTTTTACCCCTACTTTGTGGCCTTTTGTCCTGAAGTGTGCACCTAAGGTCTTATGGGAAACTCTTTGATTAGTTGGCAGAGGAAGAGAAGACTACACATTGTAAAGATAATACCTAAAGGTGTACAGTTGCAGCATTATATCCTATTTCTAGGGCAACCCTGAGGGATAGTGCTGAGGGGAAATCTTTATAGCAGATAGAACTTTGGGTTGTGAACTTGGTTGTACGTTTGGTTTGGAAGAAAAAATGAATAGACATGCAACTATATAGCAATTCATGGGCTATAGAATGATTCAGTGGACTGGATTTGTGGTCAGTGATTTGAAAGGAGCATCTTTGGAAAACAAAGGACAAAGTCATTTGGGAAAGATGTATATTGCTGGACTTCTGTGAGTGGGCAAAGGACGTGAAGATATTTGGGTCCTGTACAAATTCTCTTTAAAAGGTAACCTCAGCAGAGAGGAACTTTACAATCCAGTACATAGGATGAACCATTATGTAGACGGAAGTCTCTTCAGTCACCTCTGCTATTGCTCAACAGGCTCGTGAATAAAGTGGCCGTGGTGGCAAGGATGGAGGCTACGCATGGACTCAGCAATACATACTGCTACACACAAAGGCTGACCTGGCTAATGCTGAGTGCTCAGTCTGATACCACAAGACATCAACACTGAACTCTTAATATAGTACTGTTCCTCAAGGTGATCAGTCGATGAGCTTGTGGCAAGTTGATTACATCAGACCACTTCTCTGTTGGAGGGAGCAGCATTTTGTTTTTATTGGAATAGGCATTATTTTGGTTGTGGATTTGTCACTCTGTATGTTTTACTTCTGCCAGTGTTACCAGCAACTCTCCAGAGGGTTTCCAGTTCTTCGGCCTCAAAATAGAGCTGCATCACTGGTCTTGTTCTGAGACTTTCAGCTCCTTGTACTGAGCAGTTATTGGTTTCCTAAGTTCTCTGACTTACAGATGGCCACTGTAGGCCTATTTAGTGTTTGATCATGTAAGGCAATCTATAAATTCCTTCTTTTTTTTTATACATTCTATTGGTTCTACTCCTCTGGAGAACCCTGATTAATACACTGATCTAATCTGAGGATTCCGTGAAGGTGTCTTCAGAGGCTGTTTAAGCTGGAAGACATTTGTCCTCAACTACTCTTGCCAGGGTAGTTTTACACTGAAGGCACAACACTCCCATCAGTGTCCTCCAGTCCAAAATCTACACAATGCTCCTTTCCATAAACCCAGTGTAGCAAAAATCAAAAGCCCAATACCTATCCTTCTCTCCTTCTTTTCTTCCTCCTGCTCTTAATAAAAACCAACATTTAGCTGAATAAGTAGTCACCCAAGTAGTAATTATATTTCTCAGCTCCTTTTGCAACTAGAAGGGGCATATAACTAAATTCCTGTCACTGGAATATGAATAGAAATGATCTAGTCAGCAGCAGGACAGTATTTTTTATAGAGGAAAGGTCTTGTGCTCTACTATCCAGCAACTGCAGCAACCACCTTATACCAAAGATAGGAGCTACCGCGGAGAGTGGTAGAGCTACCCCAGTGCCTGTATCTTGGGATAATCTTAGCACTGTCTGTCTGCTCTGGACTTCTGGCCTGTCTATGAGCCTTTCCAAGAGGGCGAATTAAACTTCTGTCTTGTTTGAAACACTGTAATTTTGGTTTCTTTGCTAGGGATGTTAAGCCTATATCCCAACTCATATATTCAGAATCTGCCTTTTGGCATGTTTTTAGCCAAAAGCAAAAGGCGTTTACCTAAACTGTCATCTATTCATAGTTTCAGAATAAAGTGATTTTCCAGTTTAAATAGTTTCATGATCCTTATTTGGCTGTCATTTCTCTTCAATATTCTTCCCCTCTTTCTTTGTTCATTTTCTCCTTCTTTCATTGTTGAGAACCTCTAAATATTTTGAGAACAATCAGAGTCATAGAGTCATGCAATTTCTTGGCTGAGTCACAATGCTTTTGGGAAAGCAGGTGGGAATGGAAAAGGGGGTTGAATGAGATCTTGACTTAAAGATTATAGCCTTAATTATCTGGAACTCAGCTAATCACAGCCTCTATTAATGTGAATGTTTTCACATCTTGAAAAATAAGAAAATCATAGACAAATAAACTGTTATTAGCAATTAAAACAAACAATCACCTCAGTCTACCTCAGAGTATCAGTCCACATCTCATATGATATAATGAGAATTTATTATAAAGGTTCTGAGGCCATCTCTTCAACATTAAAAAATCTCTGCTTTTTCAAAACAGACACTTACACTGAAGAAGGGGGATGCACTCTAATATCCTTTTAGGGAAATTATACTAAAGAAATAACCTACAGATGGAGTAAAGCTCAGTAGTAGAACACTTACCTAGCATGTGCAAGGTAAAAAAGAAAAATTAAAAAACAAAGACAAGAATAAATGTGCAAAGCTACATGTGTATGGATATTCATTGTTGTTTGCATTTGTAGAAAACTGGAAAAATTCCTATTAATACGAGGAAGATTAAATAAAAGTGGTTTATTTCATTGTAGGCAGCAAAGCAGGCACTTGAAAGGAGATATTCCTGTATGCACAGACCTGCAAAAGCTGTCAATGATATACTGGTACCAAACTGATTCTATTTTTGATAAATGACTGCAGTCTTTCCATCTTTTTGTGTCCTCTTAAGTTAAAGAAGTCACTTAAATTCTCTATGATGAATGCAATTGCTATGTACATCTAAAATGTACCAGTAAAATTAGATTGAAGGAAAAAAAGAAGACACATTAAAAAGACCCTCCATGTATATGGAGTAGGAGAATTAATATTGTCAAAATGTCCATACTACCCAAAACAAAGAACAGATTCAATGCAATCCCATCAAAATACTAATAATTTTTTTACAGAGCAAGAAAAAATACTAAAAATCATAAGAAGTACACACGACCCCAAATAGCCAAAGCAATCTTGAGAGAAAGAGCAAAACTGGAAGCCTCACAATACCTGATTTCAAGACTAACTTCAAAACCACAGTAACCAAACCAGCATAGCATTACCATGAAAACAGATGCACAGAGCAGTAGGAAACAAAGGACAACTGATTCCCAACAAATTTGCCAAAAAATACACTACAGAAAGGATACCCTCTTCAATAAATAATTTTGGGAAAACTGGATAACCACACATTGATGATTAAAACTTGACCCATATAGCTTACTTTGTACAAAAATCAACTCAAAATAGATCAAAGTTCTTGGAGGGAGAATCAAAACTGTAAAATTGCTAAAGGGAAACAGGAGTAACACTTCAAGATATTGGTGCAGGCAATTTTTTTCTGTATAAATCTCCAAAAGCATAGGAAACAAAAGCAAACATTGGCAAATGGGTTTACTCATACTAAAAAGCTTCTGCACAGCAAGACAAACAACCAACACAGTGAAAAGACTACAGTACCTTCAGAACAGGAGAAAATATTTGCCACCTATTCACCTGATGGAAGTTTAATCTTCAGAATACTTAACTCAAAAACTTGGCAACATATAATCCAATTTTTAAAATAGGCAAATGATCTGAACAACACTTCTCAAAAAAAGAAATGCAAGTGGCCAATAAATACATGAAAAATACTCAATACAATTAACCACTGGGGAAACACAAATAAAAACTGTGTTGAGAACACATCTCACCCAAATTGGAAAGGCTATGATCAAAATAAAGGAATAAATAAAAACTGGTGAAATGTGGATAAAAAAGGAACTCTTATACATGGTTGGTGGGAATGTAACTGATGTTACTGCCATGGAAAAATCTGCCATTTCTCTGCCTCCATGGTCTTCTGTTTTCCATGCAGAACAATAACAAGGGCATAGTAAACTCAACTGTGACTAGTGGCTTTTCCCTTTCCAATTTCCTGTTTCTGCTGCTTATGAAAGAATCTCCTCTATGCTTATGTCTGTAGACCTGGAAATATAAGAGACAAATCTGTTGTCCATAAACATCTCTTTCTTAAAACATTAATAGGATGTTTTAGCTCAAAAAGCTAAAATAGAACTATCACATGATCCAACTATTTCACTCCTGGATATATATTCAGAAAAGTAAAATCAACATATGGAACAGATACTTGTGTGCCCATATTTATTGTGGAAATTTCACATAGCAAAGATACAAAATTCAACCTAGGTGCCCATCAGCAGATAAATGGATAAAGAAAACATGGTAAATATACACAATGGAGTGTTATTCAACCACACAGAAAAATGAAATTCTGTCATTTGGAGCAAAACGGTTGGGACTGGAGTACCTCACGCTAAGAAAAATAAACCAGATACGGAAAGACAAGTACTGCATATTTTCTCTCAGGCATGGAAAGTATAAAGAAAGTACTAGGCTTTGGGAAGAGTGCCAAGGGATGGGGCAGTGAGGGCGAGAGAAAGATGTACATATATGTATGATCAGTGCATACTGTATGTAGGCATGAAAAATCATAATAAATCCTATTAATATGTACAATTAATATATATGTCAATTTGAAAAAAACTTTAAAAATCTATTCGTGAAAACAGGAAATCTGCATAAACTCCACAGGTTAGTTGAAAATATTATACAAAAATTAATGTTTTTACTTTGCTTATTATATTATGATTATGTAAGGTTTTAACATCAAAGGTTATTGAGTGAAATATATTTGAAACTGTGTATTATCATTCTTTTAAGTTTAACATTTTTTTGTAACAATATGAATTCATGGTGAGGCAGGGATCATACTTATCCTGTTCATTGCCCTGCCACACAAGAAATAGAAGAGGCAATCAGGAGTAGTAATAATAATAGTTAAGATTTATAGTGTCTACCATGTGCCAGGTACTATCTTCTGGACTTAAGGTTAATGTAACTGTATAATATACTCTAAGTGCTATTACTGTCTCTATTTTATAGATGAGGAAACAAAAACACAGAAAGGGTAAACAGTCTACACAAGGTAACTAAGTGAGAGAGCTGGAATTGAATCCAGACAGTTTGGTTCCATACTTCTTTGTTATCTTGACTGACAGAATGAAGACATGAATGGATGTATTCTGTTCAAAGGAAAAAAGAGGCTTCTAGCTAAAACCCCAGTAAGTAGAAAAATCAATAAACCAGTCAAGTTCATTCCCAGAGATTCTGCTTAATCAAGGTTTTATAATTTATCCTTCATTACAAAGTAATGAGCTGTTTATATTTAGAACCTTCCTAATGCTGAAGAGACACTAACATTAACAGTTGTTGATAAGTGACTGGGAAAAGCTGAACATTTCAATTTAAAGCAAGTGAAAGAACTAATTGCCTGTAAATTAAACGGTGTCATCTGCCATTTCTCTGTCTCCTTGGTCTTCTGCTTTCTACCCAGAACAATAACAAGGGCATGGTAAGCTCAGCCATGACCAGTGGTTCTTCCTGTTCCAATTTCCTGGTTCTGCTGCTTATGAAATAATCTCCTCTATGCTTCTATCTGTAAACCTGAAAATACAGGAAAGAAATCTGTAGTCCAGAAACATCTCTGTTTCTTAAAACATTAATAGGATTCCTCCATTGGGGAAAAGGCTAAAGAATAAATCATGTTCCTGGAGTGGAAGACCTAAATTTTATTCTGTTTGTGTCTTTGCATCTTCAGCAGCTGGCAGAGAGGTTGGTACAAAGCAGGAGCTTTATGCAAGACAAGCTATTCTGTCAGGTTAGTGGACAAATTAATTTTTTGGTGCTGGAGATAGAACCCAGGGCTTTGTGCATACTAAGCACAAACCCTATCACTGAGTTAAACCCTAGCCCTTAGAAATATTGATAGTATGAAGTTCTGTGGAAAATAAATATTCTCTAGTTAATATTTTCTAAAGAAAAATATCATTTATTCAGCTAATTGATTCTATGTACTTACTATGTGCAAAGAACTATGTGCACAGTACAGGGCAGTACAAATGCTCTGTCTTTATGATACTTAGAATCTGAGAGATGTACACACATGTATCAACACTGTGAATTTAGAACAAGAGAATTTTGTAAATTCAAAGTAAATGAAAAGCAGTGGCTCTTTCCTCCTTTGTTTTGAATCCTAAAATACAACTCAGGAGTAATTTTGTGGGTATGCAAAATTTGCATATGTGGTTAAACTGCATTTTTGTGATACATGTGGTACTTCCTTAATGCAATTGAGTGTGATTTCCTAGCATACAGTGGGTTGGTTTCTCAACACACCATTGAGGCTAGATCTGCAGATAAGCACCAGTCCATGAGAAGAAAGGAAATTTTTTTCTAGAGAAAAAAATGTTAGCCCGTTGGACTGAACAAGTGACATATATGGGGGGATGGGAGAAAATAGGGGTGCTTAAATTAACAACAGTACTGGATGCCTGATCCTTTACAGTTTTAACAGAAAAAGTACACAGCGCTAAGTACTGAGACACAGCACTGTGGTAGAGTTAGATAACTGGACAAAATTTGGAGTATTCACACTTCTGTCACACCATTCTCACTTTGTTCTAACCAGAAATATTAATAATTCATTGTTTCTTTTTCATGAATTTTTGAGTCTTTAGGAAGACAGCATAAAACTGTGTTAAGAGGAGCAGGCATTGGTGGTAGATTAGCAGTGTTCCAAATTCAACTGTGTTACCATGGACAAGAAAGTGTTTTGTGGCCAGAAATATATTAACTGGTTAGTTTAAGGTTAAATGAGATAATATAGGTAAAATAAATAAATTCTAGCATTCAATAAATGCTAGCATTTGCTGTATTTATCATCCAGTTTACCCTCCTTAGAGCTCTGTTTTAGGAAACAAAGACTCAGAGCTGGAAGCATTCTCAGAGCAGGACCAAGATCAGACTTTAGTTCACATGAAGCTCTTGCCCAAGAACATTTTCCAGGGTAACATAAGGGTTCTAGGAGATATACTCTGTACCCAAGATAGAACAAAGATTTAGCTGAAGAGGCCATAAAGCCACCCAACCCCCACTGCGTGAAGGAAGAACTCCATTCAAATCTGGCACAGTGAGACAGAGATTCCTTCTCTTTCCTAACGTGCGTATTAGAAGTAGGCATTCTTTTCTGGTCTTCTCTCTAGGCACCAATGATCAAAGAGCACAGAGAGCTTATAATGGTTCTTTATGTGCCCAGAAAACTCTTGGCTGTCCTCAGAGCTGTGTATGTCTGAAATTAAAGACAGTAAAGAATGTGGAGTCATTCTCCATATTCCTCTTGAATCAGCCTCAAGAATGCTGCAGGACACTTCATTCAGCTCTGTGATCACTTGCTGACTGTCTCCTTGTAGGCATCTAAAGAACCAATGGGACTGAATTCTGTTTCTGTTGATCCTCTTCCCCATTTCCTCATTCGCTTTCTCCTTCTTCCTCGCAAATGGCACTTATTCAGACTGTACATGTTTCCTTCACATGCCCACGCAGTCAACTCTATGTTTGAGTTTTCCGTATACCTGGTCCATGGTGTAGGTCTTACGCTTGTCCAGATGGGTATCTGTGCAGCTCTAAGTATAGTGTTTGCCAGAGCCTGCATAGATGTGATCTAGGTATGTAGTTACTGAAAATGTAAACAAAAATAATAAGGCAAATGCTAAAGGAAGCATGCTGATTTGCTGAACTAAGGTAAATATAGAAGTGAAGCTTCCTCGGAATCAAAGTTTTAAAAATTGCTTATTTCAGCTGAAGACAAATAATAGCATTAAAAATAATTTCAGATTTAAGGTAGGTAATACATTTATATGATTCCAAATTTAAGAAATATTTAGCCATATGCTTATTTTCCACCCCATCATCCTTGCATTCAGTTCAATTTCACTTTCCCAAACCAGTAAGCATGTAAATATTCCCCATGAATTATTTCAGAGATATAAATATACATGTACTTTACAAATAAATACAAATTAATAATTTGACTTGTTCCTTTTTATGCAAATTAAAATACTACATGCATATAATTATACAACTTACTTTTTTCATTTCTTAATTCATCTTGGAAACCTCCCAGTATTAATGCCTCAGAAGTGCCCCCATTCTCTCTTTATAGGTCTATAGTATTCCACAGTATGGATGTAGAAATCTATTTTAAAAATCCCCCAATGATGAAAATTTATGTTGTTACCAATTTCTTTTTTTATTTTAAAGGGAAAAAGCCATGAAAATGATACAGAATTTCAAAACAAGATGACAGAAAATTAATGATGGCTATTATATTGCATACTGTTATCTTCAAAGTAGTTGCTCACATTACCAGATACAGATATGCAAAATTGATCAAATAACAAGCACTACTGGTTCCACTCAATGAACTAATAGAAAAAAGTAGTACAATTATTTTATATATCTTGTATGTGTATGTATATATATATTTATATACATATGTATATATATATATTTATACACACACACACACACACACATTTTTTCCCTTTCCTTCTTTTCTCCTTTCCCCCACCCAGGTTGTTCGTTCCTTTGGATCAGTTTCTTTCACTTTCACAATATCTATTGTGCTTTCTGGATCTTATTTAATCTTTCAGTTTCTTACACTAGGGAGACAATATGATATTTACATATGCAAGTCTGATTTATTTCACTTATGAGTATGGTCTCTAGTTTTATCCATTTACCTATAAAAGTCTCAAGTTTATCTTTCTTTATACCTGAGTAGTACTCCATTGGATAAAAATACTATCTCTTTTTGATCTATTCCTCAGTTGATGAGGATTTGGGTTGTTTCTAAGATTTAGCTATGACAAATTGTGCTGCTATAAACATGGATGCACATATATTGCTATGGTATGACATTTCAATACTTCTGAAAAAATACCCAGAAGAGGAATAGCTGGTTCAAATGAGACCTCTAATCCTAATTTTGTGAGGAATCGCCAAACTGATTTCCACACTGGTTGTAGCAACCTCGACTTCCAGCAACAGCCAAGGTTCCCTTTTCCTAGCAGCCCAACCAGCATCTGTTATTGGTTGATTTCCTGATGATAGTCATTTTTTCTGGGGTGAGATACAATTTCAGTGTTAATTTGCATTTTTTGAATGACCAATAATATTGAACATTTTTTCATTTATATGTTTGAAATTGGTATTTCTTCATCTTAGAAGTGTGTGTTCACCTCAGATGCCCATTTTTGGATTGGGTCTTTGAATTTGGGGGCCTAGTTTTTAAAAATTTTTATATGTTCTAAATAAAAGTCCTTTGTCTGAGGGACAGGAGACTAAAAGTTTTTGAGGGTTTACTTTTCACTCTGTTGGTGATTTCTTTTGATGTGCAAAACATTTTAATAAGATGAGATCCCAATAGTTAATTCTTTGATGAATTTCCCCTGCAGTTTCATTTTGTTTATGAACTCTCTGCCTACCCTATATCTTCAAGATTTCTACCTACTTTCTCTTCCATGAGACTTAGTGTTTCTGTTTTAATATTTAAATCTTTGACCCACTTTGACTTTAGTTTAGTGCATGGTGATAGACATGGGCCTAGTTTTAGTCTCTGGCATGTGGAAAGCCTTAATTTCTGCTCTTCATAATTTCCTCCATTCTTTAGGCTTGATTTGCACTTCTTTTTCTAGAAACTTGAGATGCAGCATTAGGTTGTTTTCTCTGTTGTTTCTGTTTCCCTGATGTGAGAATTCACTGCTATAAATTTCCCCCTGAGTACTGATTTCATTGCATCCCAAAGGTTCTGGAAAGCTCTTTGCACATTTTTGTTTGATTGTAGATATTGTTCAACTTCTTCTTTAATTTCATCTGTGATCCCTTGGTTATTCAGGAGGGTGTTATTTAATTTCCATGTGTTTATGGAGTTTTTGCAATTTCTTTTGTCAATAATTTCCAATTTCATTGCACTGTGGTCTGATAATAAGCATGAGATTATTTCAATTCCTTTGCATTTTCTTAAGCATGTTTTATGGGCTAGTATATGGTCTATTTGAGAGAATATCTCATGTGCAGCTGAGAACAATGTGTATTCTGATGTTATTACATGGAGCACTCTGTAAAGGCCTACTAAGACCATTTGTTCACAAGTTTGGTTCCGTTCTGTTATTTCTTTGTTGATCTTTGTCTAGTTGATCTATCTCTTTGTAACAATGGGCTGTTAAATTCCCTTGTTACAGTTGTGCTATTGCTTATTTGATTTTTCTTGTCTATTACTATTTGTCTCATAAAGTTGGGTGCTCCCATATTTGTTGCATATATATTTATGATTGTTATCTCCTCCTCTTGAATTTTTCCCCTAACAAATATGTAGTGACCTTCTTTTTCTCTTTTGAACAGTCTTGGCTTGAAGTTCACATTGTCTGCGAACAGAATAGCTACCCCAGCTTTTTCCTCAGTTCCCGTCACATGGAGTATTGTTTTTCATCCTTTGACTTTCAGTCTATGAATTTCCTTTTGAGTTAAATGTGATTCTTGTATAGAGCATATTGTTGGATTTTGTTTCTTGGTCCACTTTGCCTGTCTGTTTCTTTTGTTTGGTGAATTGAGCCCATTTACATTAATGGTTATAACTGATACATACTGGCTTATCTTCATCATGTTATTTTCTTGCTGTTGGTTCCATACTTTCCCCCTCTATTAACTGCTTGCCCTGCTGGTGGTTTCTTTCTGTTGTTGTTCTTGGAACTGTGGTAATTTTCACCTCTTTCTAGAATATCCTTCAGTACCCTTTGTAGGGTTGGTTTGGTGGTCATGAATTTCTTCAGTTGTTCTTTCTTATGGAAGTATCTTATTTCTCCATTATTTTTGAAATATAGTTTTGCAGGATACATCAATCTTGGTTGGAAGTTGTTTTCTTTCAGGCCCTGAAATACTTCACTCCAAGCTCTTCCTAACTTGATGGCTTGAGTTGAGAAGTCTGTCATGATTCTGATGGGCTTTCCTGTACAGGTGTTCTGTTTCTTTTCTCTAACAACTTTTAATGTTCTGTTCTTGTGCTGAGTTTCTGGGATCTTAATTATTATATCTCTGGGTGTAGATTCAGTTTGCTTATGGCTAATCAGAGTTCTATATGCCTCATTTCTCTGTATTTCAGATTCTTTTCCCATGCTTGGGAAATTTTCTGCTATTTATTCTGCAAATAGCCTTTTTGTCATTTATGTTGACTCCTGCTCTTTTTCATTGGCACCTATCAGTCTTGTGTTGTTTTTCATTGCATCACCTTGCAGTTGTTGAATTGTCATTTCTAATACCTTGTTATTTTAAAGAGATTTTTCCTTTTATGATCACTAACTGCAATCCTTTCTTCAAGGTCTCACAGTCTTTGTTTAGTTTCATTCAAGTACTTTTGCCAACTTTCAATAGAATTTTTAATTTCCTAGATATCTACTGAATCTGTTTCATGCATTCTAATTCTTTCCTATAGTGCTCATTCAAGGCATCTGTAATTTTCCTATGCTCCTTTATCTTTTTATTTGTGTCTTCTTTAGATACGCTGAGAAATTTTTTCATTATGGTCGTCATTCCTTTTTTAATCTGAGAGATTATTTCTGATCTCATTGCCTCTATCATCTCCTGGAATTGTTTCTTTACTTGAGTTGGTATCATTTCAGAAATTTTAGATGTGTGGCTTCCAATTTCATCTATGTCAATGTCTCCTGGACTTGTTCTGGGTCAGCTGGAGGTCTGAGATTCATTTTGATTGTTTGTCTTGTCATTTTCTATTTCAAAAAATTTTTACTTTGTTTTCTGTGATGATCCCTGTGAGTTTTAGTAGTAGGTAGCTATACCACTAGTATCAAGGCCTCTCTTTGAAAAGCCTATTCTTCAGAGATATCTTTTTTTGTGTAGGAGATTCTTGGTTTGTGTCTGTCCCAAGACACTACCTTTCCAATTAATTGAGAGTGGGATGTTTGTTTCTGTTTGGCTCAATCTTCAGTCTTTAGTGTAGAACTTTTGGAGTTATTACCCTAGAGCTTCCCTATATTGTTACCCAAGGGAGAACAAGTGATTACAACAAATATGACATCCCAGCTACAGTAGTACAATTAGCAATAATGATAGCATCAAGCACAATTTAGAACATGACAGACTATGGTAACTATTGATTTTGTACTATAGACCAGAGAAGCAAAGTCTACACTTATACAACAGAACCAATCATAAGTTAGGCATTTGCATGCAAAGTGTTTCCCCTCGTTAGAGTGTATTTACCCACCTCTTGGCTCATATTTCAGAATTTTCCTCCTGCTAGTCTTGCCTGTTCATCATGTACATCCTAGTCCAGGTACTAATGTGTGGCTCTTGGCCCCAGTAACCGGGTTCCAAGGTGTAGGGGGATGGGCCAAGCACCTGGGTTCCTGTGGCTGAGCTGGTTGCCTACACCTGGGTGCTTCCAGTGTTGGCTGCCTATCTCATGGTATAGGTGGATGGGCCAGGAACATGGGTTTCTCCAAATGAGCCATTTACCAAATCCAGGACACTTTACCAATTTCTTAATACAGCAAGCAGTATTACAACAGATAATCCAGTTTGATTGCTATATTGCCCACTTCTATGTAGCACTGTCTTGGTTACTTTTCTCTCATTGCTGAGAAAAAATACCCAATGCCCAAAATTAAGAGAGGAAAGGTTTATTTAGCTTACAGTTTGTAGAGGTTTCAGTCCATACTTGGCTGGCTCCAAGGTAGAAGGTAGCAAAGCAACAAGAGCAAGGGGGGGAATGGCAGCTGAACAGCAATGCAGCCAGAGCAAAAGGGAGGAATGGTGGCAAGCAGCCTCTTTTCCTCCCTTACATTGTAAACAGGCTACCCCCACCTAAGGGGCTGTAGCTCTCACATAATCTCCATGCCCTCCTCTTCCACAGGCTCAGGATGTATACAAAGTAAGCACCCTGGCTTCCTGCTGAGTCACTTAGCCAAACCTGTAGACTCCCCAAGTTGACACCATGTATCAACCATAACACGCACCAATGACACCTGCAACAGTAGCATGTGGCAGTGCCTATTTCCCCTTCTTTGCATTAGATTGTATAATGTTTCACTCACATTTTCACTAGTATGATCATGAAAATATTATCTCATTCTCTTTTGAATTTGTTTCTCTCAAGAGTGAGATTGACTACTCATATATGTAAAAGCTGTTTATATTTCCTCTTTCTTATTTATATTCTTTGCCCAATTTATTCTGGATAATTGGTGTCTTTAAGGCAAGTGTTCTACCATTGAAATACACTCCCAGTCCTTTGATCTTCTTACTGATTTATAGAAGCTCTTAAAATATTAAGAGAATTAAACTTTGTCTGTGAAATTATTTGTAAACAATTTTCTCCCAATTCACCATTTGCATGTTGATTTTGCTTAGTTTCTGCCAAGCAAAGATTTTTATTGGATTTATTTTTAAAATATTTTCTCCAGTGAATTTTACAATCCTAGTTAGAAAGCTTCCCCACTCTGAATTTATGCAAGAACTTTCCTTTTAGGATTTACATTTTACATTTAATATTTAATTCATTTGAAATGGATCCTGGTTAAATGCACAAGGAATAGATCCAGCTTTATTTTTAAAAATGAACCCATATTTGTTCTAACATTATTTATTTAATAGTTCTCATTTTCCCTACTGATTTGAGAAGTCAACTCTATCATATGCCAAATCTTTGCATATATTTGTATCAGGTTAAATAACCCTTAGTTATTGTAGGCTAATCAGGCCCACAATCTCCCAAGTGAGTGGATGGCGAAGGCTTAAATAAATGAGACAATGGAAATGATTTCAAGGCTCCAGGAGGGACTAACTCTCTTACAGCTTTGATATTATCTGAGTTTAGTCCAAGACTTCTCTGGGCCCCCTTTTTTATTTGGTTTACAAACAAAAGAGGCATATGAATGAATTTCCACTGTTGAATTTTTAAATTCTGTGCAATTGATGTGTCTACCACACATTTTGTTGTTGATATGTCAACAACAAAATTTATGTTTCTGTTTTTTGTTTTTTGTTTTGTTTTGTTTTTCTTCCAGTACCAGGAGTCAAACTCATGACCTTGTGCTTGCCAGGCAGGTGCTGTGCCACTGAGCTAAATCCCCAGCCCCCAAAATTATGTTTCTAAATCACTGAGATATCAGTCAAAATGGATATATAGAAAGAACAGACAACTTTGTGAAATTAAAATCATACTTAACCAGACACATTCTGCAGGAATTCTTGCCTTTCACAATTCCAGTGTGAGCCTAAACAGTAGGGCATGGAAGGAGGACAGAAGAATATTACTCTGTGATGGGAGGGCTGGAATCAATCACATTCAGAAGATTCTTGTGGCTTTGCCGTGTTATTCATATGCATGGCTCATCCAACAGCAGGTTAGTTTCTGACCCAAAAGAGAAACAATTTGAGCCCTTATTGGGAATTTGTAAAACTACAAGAGAAACAGGCAGTTCTTGCTGAAGTTATAAAATGTAAACCTCAGAATTTCCATGGGCCTGGTTTCCTTCCACAAGAGATAATCAAATAGCAGTGAAAGAATAAAGGTAATACTGAGAAAAATCAGCAGTGATGAAATACTACTCAGAAGTTAAAAAGGAATTAATTATAAATAGACACAGATCAATCTGAGAGGAAGAAGACAGATAAAAATAGGTATATACTAGATTCCTTTTATATAATTCTCTTGAAAAAAGCAAACTAATTTATATTGACAGAAGCTAGATCTATCCTTGCTTAAAAGGGAGGAGAGGAGAGGCAGAGTGGAGCAAGAGGGAAAATTACAAGGAGGCATAAGGAAAATGTGGGACATGACCACAGTGATGATTGCATAGGCATGGCCATATTTCAATTTTAAAACGTCAAATTACACACCTTCAATATGAATGGTTCATCTAAGTCTCTAATTTATTGGAGACCACTATAAAGTGGCTCTGAGCTAGATTTAATATTAACCAATTGGCTTTCCGTGTTTACTTGTGAGTTGTCCGAAGCTTAGGCACCTTGTCTGAAGATGGGCAGTGGACTCATAGTAAGTAAACCTCTGTGAGTCACTGGTCAGCACTGATGCCTGTATTGTCCTGGGAAACTGTGACACCTCAAAGGACAAGATAAGGCCACAGCTGAGGACGTCTGGCTCCAATCCCAATTAACTTAAAGGAGACTGTAGCTGCAGGCATTTCACTCCTGCTGTGAAGGCCTTCTTGGAGATAAAATAATTCTCCTAAATTAACATCATGTATTACTTGGAAAAGTCCTGCCCAGATTCCTGTGTTTTCTTGAGGAGTATACCCCTCTTTTGTTTGTAAACCAAATAAGTAAGGGGGCCCAGAGAAGTCTTCGGCTAAACTCAGAGAATATTGAAGCTGTAGGAGAGTTAGTCCCTCCTGGAGCCTTGAAATCATTTCCATTGTCTCATTTATTTAAGCCTTCGCCATCCACTCACTTGGGAGATTGTGGACCTGATCAGCCTGCAATAACTACGGGTTATTTAACCTGATACTAATTTGTGTAAATGTGGATTTTGTTTTGTTTCATTTTGTTTTCCTGTAAAAGCAATCCAGATCCTCATATATGGTAGGCCAGAACTCTACTGATAGTGACCTTTTGGTTTCTTGTGCTCTGTCAGAAGAATGATACAAAAGGCATGGTGGAACAAGAATAAAGCTTTATATTCTTATGCTCAAACACAACAGGGTTATTATGTGTGGGACAGATGTTCCAGGATAATGCTTCTGCCCCGCAAAAGGCAAAGGAATATAGTTTTTATCACATCTACAGAGTAGTCAGGGACCTGGTCTCTTGATGTCACTGCATGTAAAAGTTAAGTTTTTAATTGTGTCTGTGCTCTCCTTTATCATGCTTCTTCCTGCAAAACATGTCGTATTACCATCTTAATAGGCTCCACCTTGGACGTGGTATTTTTACTACATATGCTAATAAAGCAAACAGCTTACTTAAGTGACTACTCTATACATGGATTTGTCTCTTGCCACATGGAGTTTGTTCTTTATAATCTGGAAAATTTCCAAATTTGGTTTTTGAGCTGGACAGATCCCCTGTCATGTGAGTTTGATTTTAATGATCTTGGAAACTTTTCTTGGCTCTAGCCCCTTGGTATCACCACTGACTACAGAGTCTTCAGAGTTAGAGCTCACTTCCTATTTCCTGGTGTATCTTAATTTTATAGCCTTCAAAACTGGTCTACTTTTTGACTCTTAATTCCTTTATATGTTTGTTAATGCCATAAGAATAAGGGCTCACTTACCTATCTCATTACCACTGACTGAGCCACACTCCCAACCCCAGATTTTTTAAAAAGTGAAGACAAGGGTGAGGGGAACTAACAGAGAAAGAAGCAGAAATGAGTAGTATAATTATAGGAGGGAAGGCAAGCAAAAGAAAAAATTAATTTAGCTTAGATCCATTTTCTGGTGCCACTTGTCCTACTGCATCTCCAATTGGGTTTCTTAACAAAATGTACATTTGAATAATATGCTTAGTGTTTTGCCCAAGCTGAATCTCTGAACATGGAATAACAGGTTCCCCACCTACATTTTACTAAAGAAAAATCTTGGTATCCATTTTGGCTCCTCCTCTTCTTTATCTCTCACACTCAGTTTATCACTGGTACAACCAACTCTACTTTCATCATTTCTTTGAGAAGACATTTGTTCTCTTCCATTCTGATCTGCTGAGTCTAGGCTCTTATCCTCCTCCAGGTCTTCTAAGACTTCCAAACTCTTCCTTCTTCTATCCTCCCTGTTGTTTCCAAAGTTATGTATGTAAAGAGCAGTGCATCTCAATGTTCTAGAAAGAAAAGAACAATCCAGGAAACAAATTATAAAGATCAGAGCAGAAATTAATGAAATTGAGACTAATCAATGATAAAAAAATCAATGAATCAAAGATTTGGTTCTTCCAAAGAATAAAAAAAATACACAAACCCTTAGTTAATCTTGTCCCATGAGGAAAAGAAAGGCACAAGTCAGTGCAATTGGAAATGAAAAAGGTGAAATCACAAAGACACTGCCAAAACCTAGACAATTACTAGAAACTGCTTTGAAAAACCGTTTTCGAAAAATTTGGAGAATCCATAAGAAACGAATGGGTTATTAGACACATACACATTATCAAAACTGAACCAAGAAGATATAAAAACACTGAATAATCCAATAACAGGCAACAAAATTGAAACAGTAATAAAAAAGTTCAAAAAAAGTTTCAGGACCTGTTTGATTCACCACCAAATCCTGTAAGTACTTCTTGTAAGTACCAAATCCTGTAAGTACCAAATCCTGTAAGTACCAAATCCTGTAAGTACCAAATCCTGTAAGGGAAGATGAAACACCAATCTGTTGTTATGGTTGATACACTGTGTCAACTTGGGGAGTCTAGACGTTTGGCTAAATGACTCAGCAGTTCTACATCCTGGGGTGAAAAGGACATGCCCTTCCTACTCTAAGATGTTATTCATTGTGTCAATGTGAGAAGTTTAGGTTAACTATATAACTCAGCAGGGAGCCAGTGTGCTTACTTTGTATTCATCCTGAGCCTGCGCAAGAGGAGAGCATGGAAATTATGTGAGTGCTACATGCCCCTGGGTAGGGGTAGCCTGCTTACAATATAAGGGGGGAAAAGAGGCTTCCTCACCCTGCCACTCCTCCCTTTTGCTCTTGTTGCTTTGCTGTTCCGCTGCCATGAACTGTTGCCTTTTGCCATGTGCTACTCTGCTTTGGAGGCAGCCAAGAATGGACTGCAACTTCCACAAGCTGTAAGCTAAATAAACCTTTCCTTCCTTCATTCTGGGCTTTGGGTGTTTTGTCTCAGCAGCAAGAGAAAAGTAACCAAGACAACTACTCAAACTCTTTATTGAAATTGAGAGGGAAGTAGTACACCCAAAATTTTTCCAGGAATTGAGCATTACCCTGCTTCTAAAACCAGGTAAGGACCTAACTCTTTAATGAAGAGGCCAAGTTTATTAGTAAAGAGAGATGCAAAAATTCTGAACAAGATACTAGCAAACAGAATGCAAAAAAAAAAAAAAATCATCAAAAAGATCATACATCATGACCAAGAACAATTCACCCCAGGGGTGCAAGGATCATCCAGTGTACAAAAATCAATAAACATACATCACATAATCAGAAGCAAGGACAAGAATCACATAATCATCTCAGTAGATGCAGGAAAATCTTTGCCAAATCCAGCACATATATATGATAAAAACTGAAGAAAATAGGTATAGAAGAATCTTATCTCAATCTGCTAAAATCAATTTATGACAAATCTATTGACAACATAATTCTAATGGGAAAGAACTGAGCACTTTCCTTCTAAAACTGGAATCAAGATAAGGATGTTCACTATCACTACGCTTGTTCCATATAGTACTCGAAACATTAGAGCACTCAGGCAAATAAAAGAAAAAAAAGGGATACAGATATGAAAGGAAGAAGTTAAATTATCATTATTTGAAGATGACATGATCTTCTACATAGAGGACCCAAAGGACTACACCAAAAGATTCCAAGAATTAATTAGAAAATTCAGTAATATAGCAGGATATAAAATCAACACAAAAATCTATAGTGCTCCTACTCCAATATTGAAGTAAATAAGAAAGAAATTAGGAAAATGATACCATTCACAATAGTACAGCATCAAGAAAATAAATAATTAGGAATTAAACTAACAAAGGAAGTGAAAGACTTCTACAGTGAAACAGCACTCTGAAAAAGAAAATTTTAAAAATCAGGAAATGGAAAAATATCCCTTGTTGGTCAGGCAGAACCAATATTATCAGAATGGCCATATTACTAAAACTGAGACATAGGCTTAATAGAATCCCAGTCAAAATTCTATCATCATTCCTCACAGAATTAGAAAAAAAGCCTAAAATTTATATGCAATCAGAAGATATTCAGAACAGCAAAAGCAATCCTATGCAACAAAAGCAAGACAGGAGGCTTCTGGATTTCAAGTTATATTACAAAGCTACAGTGATTTAAAATAAAAAACCAGCAAGACACTAGCACAAACATAAATATGTGGATCAATGGAACAGAGTAGAAGATTCAGAAACAACCTCAAACACATGCAGCTGTCTGATCTCTGATCAAGGTGCCCAACACACATGCTTGAGGAAAGATAACCTCTTTAGTAAATGGTGCTGGGAAAACTGGTTACCCACATACAGAAGATTGAATGTAGACACATGTCTTTTACCATATACTAAACAAAAATCAAAATGGACCAAAGATCTAAATATTAAAACAGAAATAGTTAATCTGATGGAAAATAACATAGGTAAAACTCCTGAAGATATATATGCATAGACAAGGTCTTTCTGAACAGAATCCAGTTATACAAGAAATAACAACAAGAATCAAAGGAAACAATCAACAAAGTAAAGAGACAACCTGCAGAATGGGAAAAGCATGCTTACCAGTTACTCTTTGCACAGAAGACTAACATCTAGAATATATAAAGAAGTAAAAGAATTAGACTCCCAAAATAAAAGACCCAAATGGGTAGCAGGGGATTTTGAGGAAGATAGCAGAGTGGTGATCAGCAGAGAAACAGATTGGACACAAAAGATTTCCAAGATTTAGTGTCCAGACACTGGAATATAGCAGCATGAGGAAGAGAAGGAAATAAGTGGGTGTGAAGAAGCCATCAAGGATCTGAAGTGAGAATTGGAGTCCATAGGGAGGGCAAAGAGACAGACCTCAACATAAAAGAAGGAAGTGGCAAGTTTTACTTTCTTCTTGAGCTACAGCTCATAGTGTGGGAGAGGCAGCTCAAATCTGCAAAAGCACAGTAATTACTGACCACTCCCAGAGCTCTTCATTAAGAAATGCACCATTGATATGGAGTAGTGGACACAATGGGCTGAGTTATTTGGGTTCAGACACCCCACACGATTGGATGATTTGTTGGTTGCCATTTTGGAGAGGGATCAACTGAGCTCTGAACTCAGAGCAGCACTGGGATGGCTCCATCTAGCAGCTCCCAGTGTCAGGCTGAGGTGGAACTCAGTTTAAGCTAGCAGAAGGTCAAGGAGACAAGTTCAAGCCTGCAGGGAGCCAAGTTCAAGCTGGAAGGAGGCACAAGGACTGTTGCAGGCAAAAAAAGGTCAGATTCCAGCCTCATAGCCAGAAACCAGTTAGAACTTCAGTGTAACAAAAGGTTCAGGGTTGCTGGGACTCTCCACTACCCCACAATAAATCTACTGTTGGGTTGCTGGGATTAATCAGCACAGATCTAGGCTCTGTCTTCCCTCTATTTCCACCAGTGACACCAGAGACACACTGAATTTTAAAATTTTAAAAATTTCTTCCTGTTTTTAGAGATTGTTTCTTCTAGTTTTTATATGAGTGTGAACATTATCTCTAGTTTTTTTTTTTGCTGTGTTGTTCTGTTCTGTTATTATTTCTTCCTTCTCTCATTATCTTCTGTCTTCTTAACCAGTTTCACAAAGTTCAGGTAATCTTCCTTTACTCTCCAGTCTTGTGTCTAATCTCTTCCTCTTCTTCTGTTTCTCTATTTTTTTCCTCTAGCACTTTTATGTTTTTTCCTCTGAGGGCAAAATTATCAAATTGAGGACATATTTATTGCATAATTTTCTGGTTTGTTTTAGATTTGGTTATATAACCACAAATCCAATATGTCTGGTTAAAGATAGCAAATTAATAATTACCACAGTTTGGCATTGTCTAGGCTGTGTTTGATGCTATCATCATTACTGATTGTACTAAGCCAAGGTGACATAATTGTTCAAATCAGTTGTTCTTCCTGGTGTGCCAAGACTGAGATTTCCTAAGGGTCATAAATAATAAATACTTTAGGCCAGTGCCAAAGACCCACAGGCTAGGCCAAACAGGCAGCAACTTATCTCCAGTAGATTGAAGAGGTAGGACCTTGCAAAAGCCATATACTTGGAAGTCATCTCTGAGAACAAATCATTTCCTAAGTGTTCTCAGTACTAGTAATAAAGCTACCTACCATAAGCAATTTACAAGCATCAACCCAGGAAACAGACTTGAAATAAAAGAAAAGAAAATGAGAACACACAGAAGCAAGATGCAACTCCAGATTTCCAGCTCACCAACCCAGGTGGCATGAGGTTGAAAGCCATCCACCTGGACTCCCTGAAGTGGTGACAGTGGAACAAAGCAGATGAATGAGGCTCTAGGAAAAATTCAAATCAGAATTAATTTCTCAGATAACTATAGAGATGGTGACCATAATGAAGGATAGTTTTAGTGAATCTAGAGGAGCTACAGATAAAATATTAGAGGAGCTTAGGAAAATTAAGGAAACCATGAACATCCAACATAGGAAAAAAATAGAACCCTTGAAATGGATTCAAACACATATCTAGGAGGTTAAAAATTCCACTGATAGGGTTGGGGATACAGCTCAGCAGCACAAGCACCTGCCTGGAAACACAAGGTCTTGAGTTTAATTCCCGGTACCAAAAAAAAAAAAAAAAACCCCAAAATTCCACTGATAGTATACACAGCAGAATGAGCCAATGTGAGAACCAAATATATCAGATATGGAGAACAAGATTTTGGTTAGCTAGCATGAAAAGAAAGATCTCTTAAAAGTAGCAAGTTACCATGAAAAATCAATTCAACACCTGCTAGATGATACAAAGAAGAATAACAAAAGATTGATTGGAGTCAATGAAAAAGCAATGCAAATGACATAAAAAAAAAAAAACCTGTTCTCAGAAGTAATGGCAGAAAACTTCCCAACCATGGCAAGAGAATTTGACATACAGCAAGTGAGGCATATAGAAGTCTAATTAGCCACGACCTAAAATATCTACTCTGAGTCTTATAATAGTCAATATTTGAGAAATTCAACATAGGAAAAGAATATTAAATGCTGTTAGAGAAAAGAAACAAATTACATATAAAGGAAATCCCATTAGAATTACATTAGACTTCTCAACACAATCTCTCAAGTCAAGGGGAGCTTGGGGTAAAGTATTTCAATCCCTAAAAGAAAACAACCAGAATGATGTACCCCATAGAACTATCTTTCATAATTAATGGAGAAATAAGATAATTCCATGGCAAAGAACATCTGAAGAAATTCATGACCACCAAAGTGGCACTCCAAAATTTTCTGAAGAACATTCTAGTAAGAAATAATAGGACAGCTCCATAAACTCCAACAGAATGAATCTACCAGGCAAGACAAATAACTAAACAAAGGTGGCAAAAAGGGATTCAACAATAGAAAATAATATGACAAGGATAAACCTTTACATATGAGTTATAATCATCAATATAAGTGGTATCAATTCACCAATGGGAACATATTGGCAGAATGGGTCAAGAAACAAGGTCCAACAATTTGTTGCCTATAAGAAATACATTTAACTCAAAAAGAAATTCATAGACTGATAGTGAAAGGATGGCAAACAATACTTCATGTCACAGGAGTGCAGAAAATATCAGGCATAGCAATTCAATTTGCATAGAAAGTGGAAAGGCAAGACTGATTAAGAGAGACAAAGAAGGTCACAACAGCCATCTAAAGGGAACAATCTAAGAGGAAGAGGTAACAATCATAAATATATATGCACCAGATACCAACACACCCAACTTTATGAAACAAATATTCATTCCGTTTGTGGGATGGAGAGGCCTCACTTGGCCTCATCTAGCCTCCTCATCTTCCATGGCAAGTGGAAAGCCATGATATCTCTTCCTCCCCCTACTTCCTCTTCCTCCTGTACCTCTCTCTTCTAGGTCTCCTTCACAAGTACTAACTACTATACATTTTTTCAATCCTAAAAGAAGCACAAGCCACACACAAACTGGCAGCCACACCCTTACCGAAGGAAACAACTGTGCGGCTACTCTAGCCATGCTGGCCTCTAGATTGCCAGTAACCTGACTGGCCCATCTGCAGAACGGGAGACAAGAAGCGAGTACTGGTAACCAGGCAGTACATGGCATGTCTGGACGCTAGGTCGGTGCTTGGTATCCGGCAGGACAGCAGATGAAGCTTGGCTGGACTAGGAAGTACTACTGTCAGGCTCTGGGACGGTCAGGGTGCGGGGCTTGGCCCTCTGAATCCTTCCATTTAGCGATCACATCCCTGGGGAGCGTGGAGAATGAAGTTTGCAGGTTCTCCTCCGCAGCTGAGGTGAGAGCAGGTCAGTGGTGCAGTACTTCCAGGCCAGAGGGCCCATGTGGTCTGAGGTCTCTGTGGCACGAGCTGGAGGAGAGCTGGACTCAAAGCCTGCTATCACCGGAGAGCGCAGAGCTCCTTCTTCAGGTGTGGCGGGCAGGGTAGAAAACGGTGTGGAGTCAGTGTTGTAGATTCGGGTTCCTTGAAGGTCCTGTTAGCCAGGGATCGGGAAGCTCTGGGAGCGCCGCGGGGCCCTCAATGGCGGAAGCCAGGGCCACGTGCGTGCGGGTGCAGCTTCCCTTTTCCTAGCGCTCCCTCCGGGTCCGGGACTGAAGGAGCCGCCTAGAGCTCGCAGCCCCTGCTTTGTTCTCTGTCTCCTGGTGGTTCCAGGGCAGCTATGAGGGAATCTGAAGCTGTAGAGGGGACTGCAAGAAATGGACCGCAGTATAAACTCCAGAAACCAACTTGAAGCTTTAACCACTGACCCATTTTATAGGTAAGATACACAAGTGCTAAATAAATGAAATCATTTATCCAGGATCCTGGAGTTGAAGTTAAATCATAAGAGCTCCTGACTTGCATTACTTACAGCCCAACAAGTAATTAAAATACGGACATGTATGTAGGCCCCTGCTCCTTGCCGTGTGACAACCTGCAGTGAGTTCTATTACGGTAGGGGAGGGTCGAGCAGAGAGTAGTAACTCTGGAATGGTGGAGTGATCAAAACACAGTTTTTTGAAACCAAGCCGCGTGGTTTCTGTCTGCTACTTAGAGTGAAACATCTCTTACCTTCCTCATCAGAAAAACCTTCATGACTGCTGCATGAATTAAATAAGAACGTATGAGTGATTTAGAAGGTGCCTGACATGTGATTTTTGCTAAGTAAATATTCACTACTATTATAACTAAAAGATGGAACTGAAACAAAGTGGTCAAGATATCTTATCCTACTTTTTAAACCAAAAAGGAGCTGAAAATTGAAGTGAAGCATACTGAACTATTTCTTTTTCAAAATGAAAAATCGAGAAAGAAAAAACAAATTTGAAAATTCCAGTTACTCTGAAATATTTTTATCTTCTGCCTCTGTACAATGTTTGTGAATGATTTACATTTTTCTTATGCTTTACTGTATTTTGCAAATTTTCTTCATTAGATATGTTTTACTTCTCATATCTCAGAAAATATGAACAACACTTATGAGAGTTTTTTGTAAAGTAAAGCACTAGACTGATATCAAAATTTTTTTTTTGTTTTGCCCATTTGATGGTTGAATTCAAAATTTTTCTCTTTAAGTTTGGAATGTTTATTCATATATTTATTAACTGATAATGTATATAAATTTCTACCATTTCTTTTAAAAACCCTTTTTTCTATTGGGTCACCTTAATTTAACTTCTTTATGTGTGTGTCCTATATAATTTTAAAAATTTGTTCAGTGTGGTTATGTCCCTTTTCTATTGCTATTGCTAAAATATGTTAGACTTAATCTCTTGCATAGCTTTTGACTTTACTTTTTGTTTTATTTATTCTACAAATTTTTCTCTTCTTTGAATTTTTAGCCCCCTTTTTTTAACCTTTACTGTATTTCTGTAAGACTACCAGCATGATATTGAATAACAGCTGTGATGATGATTGTCTTCATTTTATTCCTGACTAATGTAAGTGCTTCTAATATTTCATTATTTGTTTATTTAATTAATTCTGGTGCCAGGTTTTGATAGATAGCCCATACCAAACTGAGCAAGTTCTTTTTTAGTCCTACTTTGCTAAGCATTATTTCTCCTCCCCAGTGTAGTGATGAAATTTTATTGAATTGTTTTAAGTTATAGCTTTCCACTAATTCATCTGTTAATATGGCAGTTCATATCTACAAACTTTTTGGTTATCCCAGGGATAACCTCACTTATATACTACTGCTAGATAATTTTAATGTTTTTGCATCTATAACCAGAAGTAATTTTGCCCTGGAGACTGTTTTTTTCCTTGTGTGTCAAGGTTACACTAATCTTGCAGAAAGAGATGATTAGCTTCTCATATTTTTCCTGCTCTGTAATAGTTTGGTTTTAATAGAAATTACACATTCTTTGAAGTTTTATATACAATTAATCTTTAAAACTTAATGGAGCTGATATATGGAGCATAAGGAGGGCTGGAGATATAGCTCAGTGGCATAAGCGCCTGCCTGGCAAGTGCAAGGTTGTGAGTCTGATTCCTGGTACTGGAAAAAGAAAACAAAACACCACGTCCGGCATGAGGAGTGAGGTGTATTAACATGTCCCTCTGGGAAGATCTTTATTGTTTCAATTTTTTTATCTACTTAATTCATCTTGGGATTTTTACTTCTTGAGCCTACTTAGTAGTTTGTATTTTCCTAGAAAATTGTTCAGTTTATCTATGCATTTCTATAACACTATTTGAACCTTAAAGTATTTAAAAATCTCATATATTTCATTTGCTATTTTGTTGATCTTTTCCCAGTTTCTTTCCTTCTTTTTTTTTTTTTTTTTTTTTTTTTACTACTGAGGATTAAATCCAGGGCCCCAGCATTCCCCACCCCCTCAGATCTTGCCACCTTGCCCTGGATAGACTTGAACTTTGGATCCTCTTGCCTCAGCTTCCCAAAGTGTTGGAATTTAGGATGACTATCACACACCCCTCAGCTGTTTTTCCCAACTTCCTAATTAAATGATTTTTATACATTTCTAAATTGTTTAGACTGGGTTTGAATTTGCAATCTTCTTGCCTCAGCCTCCTAGAATACTGGGATTCTGGGCATGTGCCACCATGCCCCACCACACCCTGGATAATTTTCTGCATGAAGTACTTGTCATATTTCTGTCTGTCTTGGAGTGGCTCTTTGAGTATCTGTAGAAGTCTTGCTTTATAGTATCAAAAGACACCTTGGCTTGAAATAGACTCCTGGGTCCATACTTATTTTCCTTTAACGTTTTGCATTTGGCATTTCTGGTAAGAAGCTTCATTACCAGTCTGATACATGTTCCTTTTAGATAATACATGTTTTTCTTGAAGTTTGGAAGACTCTCCTCATTTTTGGTATTGTGAAGTTCATCACAGATTGTCTGGTGGCATGTATGAATCTGCTTGGACTAGAGGGTTTATGTGTTTTTCAGCTTGAGATATTTTTGATCATGATTTGTTCATCTGTTTTACATTTCCTCTTATCTCTTTGCTCTGTAATGTCCAAGAATTACTGAACTCAGTCTTCAGGTTACCAGGCTTTTAAGTTATATGGTTCTTCAGAACAGTCCATGTTTAACTGCTTATTTTTAGGAATTGTATATTATTTCATGGATGGGTTTTCCTTCTTTAGACTTTGAGGATAACAAATATAATAGTCATTTAAAATTATTGTCAGGATTCTTTTTTCCCCTGTATGTTTTGAGCTTTACAAATATATATCTTTCTTTATTGTTTTCCTTACAGAATGTCTCATGCACTGTGGACCAAAAGATGGAGTTAGTTTTAAAAAGATACTGTGATGCTATATAGCTATAAATACTCACTTGATGAAGGTGCATAGACCAAACTTTTGTTAGGACTAATAATCTGTGAAAGTTTCTTCAACCAGTTTCTATTTGAAAATTCAAGTTTCAAAGAATATTGTTTTATGTTTAAAATGGCACGATTTATTTTGTCTGAGGACCGCAGATTTTGGAGACAATTGTTGGATTCCAGTTATACTCTCATCAGAGTGATTCATATCATTCAACCTTAATAAACTTTATTTTGAAGAATTTTATATCTATAAGCAACATCAAAAGATGGGAGAAAAATGGTATGTTGAAGAACGTATGTTAAATTTTATGTTTAGAATTTATAGACAAGCTATATTGTGGAATATATGAAAGTTTTTCTTTGTAAGTGACTTTTCTGAATTAGAGGGAATAAGGTTCCAGTTTTGGTAGTCTTTGCAGTTAATTGTTAATCAGTAATGTTAGATAAGAGCTCTGATGGACTTTAAATTGTTTTTATTTTTTAATGGCACTGGGGATTGAACCCAGAGCCTTCATACAGATCTAGATCCCAGGCCCTTTTTATTTTTTATTTTGATATAGGGTCTCACTAAATTGTCCAGGCAGGACTTGCATTATGGTCCTACCTCAGCCTCTCAGGTGCCAGCATTACAGCTATGTGCCTCTATATTCAGCTTCTAATGTATGTTTCTTAAAAATAGACTTTGCTTTTTAGAAACAAATAGTTTTATAGTAAAAGGGTAATTCAGAGAGTCATCATATGCCTAGCACTCAGCTTCACCTGTGACTAACATCTTACATTTGGATGGTACTGTTAAATTAACAAACCTATATCGATACATTATTAACTAGCATCTATAGTTTATTAATGCTTACATAATACTTTATTCCAAGAGTCTATCCAGAATATTACATTACATTTACTTTTAATGTATCTGTGACACTTATTGATTCTGTGGGATTGGAAGTACTGTGTGATTTTCTCAGGACTAGACCGGGGTTATGGGTTTTGTGGAGTATGCTCACAGAAGTAAAATGCCATTTTCATCACGTCATACTAAACTTTATCGCCTGGTTTATGTAGGTTGGGTTATCAGTTTTCTCTTCTTTAAATTACTTCTTTTTATTTTCTCCTATTTCTTACTGTACCCTTTGGAAGGAAACCATTATTTTCACCTCATATTTAAGAAGTACTTCCCCTCCTTGAGAGTAGGAGATCTACATGAATTATTTAGAATCCTCCTGTGAGAGAGATTTGTCTTTCAGTCACCTGTTCAGCCAGTCATTTATATATTTATAACCAGTGGATATATGTTTTATACTTTCCATTATAATCCAGTACGACTTTCCTGATTTTGTTGCTTAAATTGTCCCCGGCTTGGTCATTGGGAGCTATTTAAGGTGGCTTTTGTGTTCCTTTGACACACTCCCATCAGTACGAGTTTTGAGGAGTAAGGTCACAGAGGTAAAATGCTAGTTCATCACATTGCGTCAAGAATACATGCTTGATAATGTAGGTATACATCAGTGTAGGTATTTTTTACTTGTTTGCTTTTGTTTTCTAACACTTTATTTTCTAATAGTAGAAGATACTCGGGGCTCATATATGTTTCTTATGCCAGTCCTTGAATCAACCATTTCTTGAATGAGCTCTGGTTCCTTTTGTTAGAAACCAAGATCTGGGAAACTGGGTCTTAATGGGTCTCTTGCTTATAGGCCCTCGCACCTGACAGAGCAGGAAGTACTTGCTTACAACATGTATAAATGCACATATTTATAAATATTTGTAAATGTGACAATCCATATCAAACTCAGTCAGAATTTGCATGATGTTTCCAACTCTAGTCCATTGCTACGTGGAACACTGCAGTCTTGTTTCCTTGCTTATCTGCAAACTTCCATTCCAGTAATCAGAAAATCGGTTCTCACTACCTGTCATCCATTTACTAAATTGATCAATTCTAATCTATATTATAGCATTTTCAGAATTATAAATCCTTTCCAAAGTCAGCACCTTTTATGCCCACTAGTGAGGTCACTTATACATTTATAATAGTTACATTCTCTTTACAGACTGCATTTCTTACTGACTTCCTAAACTGTTTTTAAAAAATTTATATACATTAAGGTTCATTCTTTGTTCTTTAAAATTATATGGGTTTGACAAATGTATAACATTACAGAATTATACAGAAAAGTTTCACTGTCATAGAATATTCTTGTAATATATAGATTACTATAAAGATCCTCACACTTCACTGGCATGATCTTGGCCAGTGGTCCTCAAACTTTTCTTGGTCTCAGAACTTTTATACTCTTTACAGTATTGAACACCCTAGAGAATTTTTGTTTATGTAATGTCTGTTGATACTTAACTATGCTAGAAGTTGAAAGTAAAAAGTTTCAAATACAGTACTTGGCTCATTTTTAAGAAAAGAATAAATGCAATATGTTAAAAGTAGGAAAAAGTAACTTTTCAGATGAAGACATTATTTTACATCATTACAAATATCTTAATACCCGGCTTAGTAGAAGAGAAATTCTCATATTTGCTGCTTCATTCAAACTACTGGGTTATGTTGCCTTGGGTGAAATACAGAAAGACAATGAAGTTTTACACAGGAAGTTGGAAAGGGGGAAAGCACTTTAATGGCTTTTCATACAATTGTTGATATTTTTCTATTATGTTGCCAAAACTCAACAAGTATTCATACCTTAGAAGTTAGTTGGAATGTGAAATCTGAACTCATATTGATTTTTACAGTTACATTAAAGTCTATTGGTTTATTTTACACTTGGATCTTTTCCATACATGTGATTAACAACGTCTTGTGACGTCCACTTATAAAATACTGGTTCAGTGAATTGTTGACAGGTTCCATCATACAATATAAAAAATTACATTTGTTGCTATTCCTACTGATGTCGTTTAAAGGGTGATTCATTATTGACAAACTTTCCGTCTTCCCATGGCAAATATAAGGTTTCCAAAATTGTAATTTTCATGTGATAGCTAGAATTTTGTCATTAGCAACAAATACTGTTAGTTTTGTTCTTAAAAGTGATAAGCCTCGCTTTTTTTTTTTTTTTTAAGGAAAATGTTTGCCAAACACCCACCTCTGAAAATCCAGTCTTATGAGTGATTTTTTAAAAAATAAAAAATGGTTTCTAGTTTCAAAAAGCTAATTGAGATTTTCTCTGTGGACTTATGGGCCCTGCAAGCAGAGTGAGTCCCTGCCAGGTATCCCTCCATTCCCTTTGTGGGGTGGTGGGGGCCTGACAACAGAGTGAGTCCTTGCACCATGCTTTCTCCATTCCCTCTCTGGGACAGCAGGGCCTGCGAGCAGAGTGTGAATCCACACTCTGTGCCTCCTCCATTGTCTCAGGGATGGTGGGGTGTTTGAGAGGAGTGTAAGGACACATGCCTTTCGAGTAGACTGACAGAAACCCCAAGACTTGAGACAACAGATCCCAGGTGCACAGTCGCACACACACCCTTGAAGGGCAGAGTAATTGGCGGGACCAGCAGCATGGAAGTGTCTGACACAGCAGCAAGGAGCCAGTGTGTGAACTCCAGAGAACTCCACCAACAAGAGTTCAGTCCCGGGCCCCACATCCAGAGGCCAAAATCAGCTCCATACCCAACACATTTCTGGGATTAAATATGGACACTGTCACAGAACTGTAAGCATCAGAGGTATTTTACTATTTTCATTCTCCCTTGTTTGATTGGATATCCCTCTCTTGTCTGATTGGATGTCATCTTGTTTTCTTCTGTATTCCGTAGTTATTTTTGTATTCAGGGTTTTTATTTTCTCTTTTTCTATTTTTCTCCTCTTTCTCTCATCTTTTTTTCCTTTCTTTTTCTTCCTTTGGTTCATTTTTATTGTCTTTCTCTTTTTCCAATTTTTTTCAGTGTTTAGGTTTCTTACTTTTTTTCATTCTCTTCTATAGGCACATTTTCTCTCTTTCCTCTACTACTTCTTAAATTTAAACTTTCAAGTGAGTAAACATTGTCTCTGCCCTTTCTGACTACTCTTTCATATTCTATTTATACTTTCCCTCCTGTGTCCTCCAGTTTCCCAATCTTGGGTGATCATCCTTTAATTTCCAGACCTGATTCTACTATATTTGACCTCACTCATCATGTTAGCCTACCCCCTAACCATCTTAACCCTCCTGCTCCCCAAAAAAGGGTAAAATCACCTGACTAAGGGGGAAATCACTACATACAAGCACACAGTATATGTTTGATTTTTGTTACATAATTTTAGAATTTACTGCCATGGTCAGAAGTAATAGGTTAATGGTTACCATAGTTTATGAGTGGTTAAGCTGCACTTGAAACTATTGTTGTTACTAACTGTACTACTTTAGCCAAGATGTCATACCTGCTGTAAATAATTTTTCTCCATGTATGACAGCACTGTGACTGTATGAGGTCATAATCACCACCACAGCCCAGTATCAAAGGACTAGGAGCTGAACCAAATAGTAGTCTTACATCCTTTACAAATCGGGAAGCTGGGGCCTTGGGACAGCTATAAGAAACCACGTACATCTAGAAGACATCCCTGAAGAACACACACCCTCTGGGGAAACCTAAATACTAACTATAAAGCTATATATCATAAGAAACTAGCAAGTATAAACATAGAAAACAAAATATAAAAGAGAAAATAGAAAATGACAAGACACAGAGGTAAAATGCAACTCCAGACCCCCAGCCCATCCAGGATGAACACAGAACTCAAGAAGATAGATTAAATTGGAAATCAAACACTGGAACTTTCTGAGGTGATAGCAGAAGTGGAAAAACAAATGCAAAAGGCTATGGAGAAAATAATCTCTTAGGAGCAGAAAGAAATGATGCTTAAAATCAAAGATATTAGAGAAGACCCAGATAAAAGAATAGAAGAGCTTAGAAAAATGAAGGAAATAAATAATGCCCAGCATATGAAAAAATGGAATCCATGAAATAACCAAATAGAAATCCAAGAGATTAAAGCCTCCATTGAAAGTATATGCAACAGGTTGAACAAAGGAGAGGATAGGATTTCAGATCCTGAAGACAGAATTACATACAGTCACAATGAAAAGAAAGATACATTAAAATTAGCAAGAGACAATGTAAAATCAACTGAACAGCTACAAGATGAAGCAAAGAAGAATAACAGAGTTGATTTGGGTCATTGAGAAAGCTGGAGACAGCACAATGTCATAAAAACCTCTTCACAGAAATAAAGGCAGAAAACTTCCCAAGTGTGGATAAAGAATTTGACATACAAATGAATGAAGAATTTAGAACTCCAAACATTTCTGACCAAAATAAAACTACATCAAGACATATAATAATCAAGATTCCAGAAATTCAGCACAAGAATAAAATACTAATAACTGTTGGAGAAAAAAAAAAAAAACAGATCACCTATAAAGGAAAGCCCATCACAACCGTGGCAGGTTTCTGAACACAGAATCTCAAGTCAAGGAGAGCTTGGAGCGAAATATTTCAAGTCATGAAAGAAACCAGCTTCCAGCCCAGATTCATGTACCATGCAAACTATCTTTCAAAATTAATGGACAAATAAGATACTTCCATGAAAAAAAATAACTGAAGAGGTTTCTGAACACAAAACCAGTGCTACAAAGAGTACTAAAAGATCTTCTAGGCAGAGATAAAAGGGACCATAATTATGAGAACAACAACAGAAAGAAACCACCAGGCAGGGCAGGCAATTAAACAGAGAGAAAAAACAGGGAACCAACAGCAGGAAAATACCATGACCAAGATAAATCAATACCTATTAGTTATAACCATCATTGTAAATGGCCTCAATTCACCAATCAAAATAAACAGACTGGCAGAGTGAATCAAGAAACAAGATCCAACAATATGCTGTATACAAGAAACACATTTAATGCAAAAAGAAATTCCTAGACTGAAAGTCAAAAGATAGAAAAAAATTTCCATGCAACAGGAACCCAGAAAAAAGCAGGAATAGCTATTCTTTTTGCAGATAATGTCAACTTCAAACCAAGAATGATCAAAAGGGATAAAGAAGATCACTACATACTTGTTAGGGGGAAACTTCAACAGGAAGAGACAACAATCATAAATATACATGCACCAAGTACAACAGCACCCAACTATGTAAGACAGTTATTGATAGACATAAAAAATCAAATAAGCAATAACACAATTGTAATCGGAGACCTCAACACCCCATTGTCACAAAGAGATAGATCAACTAGAAAAAAAATCAGCAAAGAAATAACAGCACTGAACCAAACCTGTGAACAAATGGAGTCAGTAGATGTTTTTACATGTTCCAGCAAACATCATCAGAATACCCATTCTTCTCAGCTGCACATGGAACATTCTCTAAAATGGACCATATATTGCCCACAGAGCATGCTTAATTAAATACAGGAATTGAAATTATCCCATGCATAATATCTGACCATAGTGCACTGAAATTAGAAATTGATTGCAAAGCAAACTGCAAAAACTCCATAAACATATGGAAATTCAATAATACCCTCCTTCTAAACAGCCAGTGGGTCAAAGATGAAATAAAAGCAAAAATTAAATAATATCTACAACTAAATGAGAATGCAGACACAACATAGTGGAACCTATGGGACACAATGAAAGCAATCCTAAGAGGGAAATTTATAACAGTGAATTCTCACATCAGGAAAGCAGAATGAGCACAAATAAACAAGCTAATGTTACACCTCAAGTTTCTAGAAAAAGAAGAGAAAGACAAACCCAATACCCAGTGAAGGGAGGAAATTATAAAGATCAGAGGAGAAATTAACACAGTGGAAACCAAGAAAACAATACAAAGATAATGAATCAAAGAATTGGTTCTTTGACAAAATAAAATTGAGGGGCTGGGGATTTAGCTCAGCGGCAAAGCGCCTGCCTAGCAAGCGCAACGTCGTGAGTTCGGTTCCTGGTACCAGAGAAAAACCAAAAAAAAAAAAAATAAAATAAAATAAAATTGATAGACATTTAGACAACCTTATGAAAAAAAGACTCAAACTCATGCATTGAGGAATGATAAGGAATAAGGTCATCATTACCTACTTTGAAAATCTTTACTCTCATAGGATGGAAAACACAGAGGAAATGGACAGACTTCTGGATACAAATGAATTACCAAAGCTGAATGAAGAAGATAAAAAGTTCTGAATAACTCAATATCAGCAGGTGAAATTGAGAATGTAATTAAAAACTTGCCAATGAACAAAAGCACAGGTCCTGATGGATTCACAGCTGAAAAGAAGAAAATAGAAAAAAAATTGAAGCAAACTTTTGTAAATAAGGAAGTGAAGAGAGTTTGAAGGGAGGGGAGGTGAATGGTAAAATAAAGAAGCAAGATATATCATGTACAGGTACAAATTCCCTATCATGAATGTCATCAGTTTACTAAGTTAGTTTCCAAAAGTGTTAGATGCAAGAATAAGTATGTCTTCAAAGTACAAGGAGTCTGGCAGTTCAGCCACAATGGTTAAGTGCTTCTCTTGAAGAATTTAATTTAAACTTTTGAGTCTGTGATCTTTAGTTCCAGATTACCACTTTATAAAATTGTTTCAGACATTTTTTCTGTCTTGCTTTATCCAAAGAGATGCCATATATTAATTTTTTCAGGCAAATTTATTTTATGTTGACAGGCACTGACAGGGAATCAATGACCCTCAAAATATCAGCCTCTGAAGGCTCAGGGAGGGAGGTTTTTATGGGGTTTGCAAGCAAACAGCAGAGTACTTTGATTGATTCTTACAATATGCTTCATAGTGACCATATATTAAGTCTTGGTGCAGTTTTATAAACAAAGCTGGTACAATGTAGAATTCAATAGGCTGCATTTAGAGCCCATAGAAAGCATTCAGAACATTTGTGACGTATAGAATTTATAACAAAGATAAAACTGAAGTGATTTCATTGCATTTGTGGGCAAGATGAGGGCATTGGCCAGATGATATCCGAGGGTTTGAAAGTTTATGTATTCTGGACAGATGAGAACAATTTATGAGAGAGGTAAGTTATCCTTTGCACAAATAAATAAAAGAGTATGGTAACCAATCTCAGAAAGAAAACTTTAAATATTGTCATCATGCTTTATTATATGCTCAGTTTTACTTTTGTAGTATTTTTCTTACTAAGAAATGCCACAGTATGAGGTTTTGAGTGTAATTCAGTGTTATGTGCACTTGTGATCTCTGCCATAACTTTAAGACAAAGACCATAGGACCAACAGTCATTTTGGTGAGGGCTACAGGGCTAAGTGAGCCTGTGCTAGCTTCTAAATATGCACAGAAACAGGATGTTTTAAAAATTCAACTTATAGGGAGAAATTCAAAATGTGTTTGCTCAAACCATCAAGGTTACGCAGTTACCAGGCTACATTCCAAGGACTTGCTTCACATAAATACATGTATATGTAAACATGCCCTAAATATAGAAGGATCACTAAAATTTTATTTTGCATCCTTAGCATCTTTTACAACATCATTTTCTAGGAAAAATATTGGAATCCTCATTCTCAGCTGCGATTCTTTGGATCTATCTTCCCCCAGTCCAGCAGCACAAGCAGACCTGATGGGGAAGTTCCTGGACAGGGATCAAAGCAGGTGATCATAGTCACACACAGTACATCCAAATTTTACTTCGGCCTACCTAAACGCAAAATGTTTCTTAACTGGAGAACAAATCAAAGTATCTTGAAAGATGAGTGTCAATTCTTCCTATTTAAAATATGCTGCAAATTAAATATTCACACAAAGCTGTTTATCATATTCGTTTAGAATCCTAGTTTTTGATCATGATTGAGGACTCAGAGGTATTTTTGTTCTTTGTTATGATTAGTAAGTGGTTTTATCATCTTTGATTATGATAAATTTGTTTTTGAAATTCATTTTAATATCTAAATTGATCATTATCACAAATGGGTATCAGTGCTTGGCTGTTGGTATTTTTCTTTTAGCAGAAAAAATTGAACTACCTTTGAATTAATATCTTGTGGGTTTCTTTTTTAACTACTGGAAGAGAAAAACATAGAATGATTAAGTATATTTTGAACCAAACATGAACTCAATCATTCATTCAACAAACAGTTATTGAGTATCAACCATTGGACTAAGTGCTTTGAAGTATGCAATGATGAATAAATCATAATTTCTGCATTCATGGAACTTACAAATTTAGGGAAATGAGACAGATAAGTAAATAACTCTACAGCAGCTAAAATGAATAAATGCCTCACAAGATGATTAGAGCTCTTTGTGTTTCAAAGGGGGGCAAAGTACATTCAGCTGAATCAAGATAAGTTTCCAGAGAAAGTGGCAGATACTGTACTTGTAGACTGATCCTTGTTGGAAGGGCAGGATCTAAAAAATGATGGAAGTGTTCCTGAGAGGGGAGAAAATGGAAAATCACTGATGGTTTTAGAAAAGAGAAACATGGGTTACCTGCGTGGTTGCAGATAGCACACAGATATACTCTGTGGCTACTCTGGTGGTTCAAATGAAGTCTTAATCCCTGAGTCTGGTAAGAGACTGCAGGTGTGAGCAAGGCCCAAAGGTCTGAACAGAGCTAAGGAAACAGTCAAAACACTTCGGGAATCCTTTGGAAACAAGAGGTGGAAACACAGACTTGGAAATCAGCTAAGGTCATTATTGAAACCCCAAAATAATGGTTCTCCAAGCAGCACAAGAATTACTTGCTTATTTAAATGCAGAATTCAGGCTCACTATGTGGAGAGAGAGATTGAATATTGGGCCTAGGAGTCTGTATTTTTAAAAAGCACCAGAAAAATATGGATGAAGGTGGTGCACTGGTCACAGTTTGGGAAACTTTGCTGTAGAAACATAAGTTGCCAAGAAAATACAAGAAGAACAAAAAGTGCCTTAGGATGGCTATGAATTCCCTATACTCAGGAGGTGGAAAGAGGAGAAAAATCTTTATCCCATGAGCCATGATATGGCCTTTGGACAAACATCTTGCCTCTTGTAGCCTATATTGTAATGGAAAATAATACACAAAGCAGACAAACATATTAAATAATTTTTTGAGACAGGGTCTCACTGTGTATTTCAAGCTGGCCTCTAACGTCCAGTGACCCCCCTGACTCAGCCTCCCAAATACTGTGTACAGAGACCTGTATCACTATGCCCTAAAATAAATAACATGGTCTTAAATTTTAAAAATGCAACAGAATAAAGCTAGACCGATAGAACAGGTGGCTGGTGAAAAAAGAGATTCATTGACTAGGAAAATCCTCTCAGGATGTGAGAAGCAGAGAAAAGGAGAGGTCTTAACAAGATATAGAGGAAAAGCATTGCAGAGGAAGGAGATTTGTGAAGATTTTGAGTGGAGGAATGTTTTGTCATGTTTGGGAAATGGCTGTGGGGCCAAGGCCCAGCTATCAGTGGACCTGGAACAGATTAAGGGGAAGAATGATAGGAGGTGGCTTTTTAGTCATGACGCTGTAGGCTGTACCAGAGATCTTTGAGTTTATTCCAGCATCTTGTGGTAAACTCATCAGAGGCTTTGAGTAGCATAGGGGCATGATCTGACTTACTTTTTTTAAATGGCCACTTAGCCTGCAGTGGATTGTAGAAAATAAATATGGGAGAGGTCAGGCTATTGAACTGGCTCGAGGCAGCTTGGGGAATTTTGGAAGGTAGAGATGACACAATTGGTTGATGGGTGGGCTATAGAGTGAAAGGGAAATTTCTAGTTGTTTTTAAATTTTAGTAAAAGGAACAATTAAACATTTAAGAGATGAAGATGATTTAATGGGATAGAAGCCAGAGGAAAAGAGGACTTCAAAGTCTTATTTGTCCTGGTTCATTGCTCTTTTTAAGGAGATCATTTTAATTGTTTTTTTTTATTACTAGTGCCTGTGAATTTTACAAAATACTGGGTTTCAAAGAATACATTTTGATCACATCAATCTACTTGTTCCTCTCCCTCATACCACCTCCCCTTTCCTGTTACCTTTTCCTCTTGCTAATAATAGTCTTCCTTCTACTTTCATGTAATCTTTTTTAGATTTTGCAGAATAGGGACAACATGTGATATTTGTCTTTCTGAACCAGGCTTTTTTTTTGCTAAACATTATTATCCTCCAGATCCATCCATTTCCTCCAAATGACAAAATTCCATTCTTCTTTACAACGGAATAGTACTCCATTGTGTGTGTATATACCACCTTTCCTTCATCCATTCATCTGTTATAGCACATGGGCTGGTTACATATCTAAACATGGGTATACACACGTACCTAAAGTAAGTATGCTGTTCTAATTCCTTTGAGTATATGCCACAGAATGGTATAGCTGAATCATGATTGTCTTATTTTTTAGTTTTTTGAGGAACCTCCATATTGTCCTCCACACTGACTTCCAAATTAACTGTACTAATTTACTCTCCCAATAGTAGTGCAAAAATATTCCTTCCATCCCACCCACACATCCTTGTCAGCATTTATTGCTTTTTGTATCTTAATGATAATCATTCTGACTGGGATGAGATGGAATCTCAATCTAATTTTGCTTTGTATTTTCTTACTAGCTAAAAATATTCAGTATTTTTTTCACATGCTTCTTGGTCATTTGTTCTTTTCTTGAAAAGTTTCTGTCCATTCATTTACTCATTTATTAGTTATGGTATCTAACTTTTGGGGTGGTTTTTTTCAGTTCCATTGTAGTCTAGATCTAAAATGTTCCTCAAACTGAAATGTCCCCCCAACTCCCTCATTTGGAGGTGGGGCATGGTTAGAAGGGATGGGTCACTAGAGACATGACTTGGAATGGTGTATATTCTCTTTCTCAGCTTCTCCCTTCTCTATATGCCTCCTGATTGCCATGATGTGAGTGACCTTTCACCTGCCATCTCCTTCTACCTTGCCATTCTGCCATGCACTTTCTACCTTGGAGTCAAACCATGGATTGAACCCACTGAAATTGTGAGCCAAAATAAACCCTTCCTCCTTTGAGTTGTGAGTGTTGGGTACTTTGCACAAGTGATTGAAAAGTGACTTTTTACCAGTGATTGGAAAGTGACTAGAGTGGCCCTAGGATTTTGTGAGTAGTGCTTGATGTGTGATACTACTCAGAGCTCAGAAGACCATAACGCTGCTAGGAATGCTAACAGTGAAATTCAGGCCCAGGAAGGTTCAGCTGGCTATAAGAACAGCATTGGCAATTGAATCAAGACTCTAGCAGAAAATGTGTCATATTTTGCTCATGTCCTGAGATTTACAGGAGACTGAAATTAAGGGTGGTAGACTAACTTGGCAGAGGAAATTTCAAGGCAGTTTCATTTAGATTGCATCATGAGTACTGCTGCATGCTTTGAGCCAGATCTACAGTGAGAATCAGGAGCAAATGGGAGAGCTAGACAATTTGAAAAGTTTGCAGTTTCTCCACCTGCAAAGAAATACCCGGAGCAAAGTTGGGGCAAAGTACAGTGTTACTGCTGAAAAGACTAGCATTTAAAAAGCCAAGTATTTTGAACAGGGACAAGATAAAAGATGCTTTGATGGCATCTCAGAAATCACCTAGATTCCAATGACTGCAGCTTCAAGGTTATAAAAGTATAAACCTTTCATTTGAGGAAAAAAGGCTCTGGACCTCCTTCTCAATAAAGTCTACATAGGAGTCATTTCCCTGTGCTCAGACACCCAAGCACTCAGAGGCCACTTGAGACACAGTCCAAAGAGGCCTTGTTACCACTCAAGTTGGCAGCAAACCTTGGTGTTAGCTACATGACATTGGCTTCTCAGGCATGCAAAATGAAAGAGTTGTGGGGTCAGAGTTCTCCACCCAGATTTCAAAGGAGGACAGGGAGACCAGGCAGTGTGTCCTGAGAGAACACTGAATAAAGCTGAGACAGTGAAACTGAAGGTTTAGCAAAGACCCAGGAAATTGGGGATGCCAGAATGTGGAAGTCTGTTGAGGAAAGGTTTATTTTGAGGATAAAAGCTGCAAGCAGTCAACAGAGTCAGCCTAGTACAGAGGTCATGTGAGCTGAAACTGTAGGGGTGTTTCTACAGCAAGGCTGTAGGGGTGGGGCAGCCCAAGCATTTTGGAGCACACAGCTCACCACAACCTCTTCCATGTGCTGGACATAGAGAACTAGCTATAATGTTTGTTCTGCTGGGTTTTGGTCTTGCTTTTGCCTGATTTGTCTATTCCCCTATTTCTCCCTTTTGGAATAGGAGTACTTACCTTGCGCCATTGTGTGTTAAACATGTGTAACTTTCTTTTTATTTTTATAGGGACTTGCAGATAAGAGTTTACCTTAAGTCTCAGAAGAGAGTTTAGACTTAAAGTTTTTCAGCAGTGTTGGAACTATTAAGACTTTGGCAACACTTATGGATGGGTTAAATATATTTTGCATGATGAGCTACACATGAACCTTTTGGGGATCAGAGATGGAATGCTATGGTTTAGAAATAAAATGTCCTCTAAAGGAAAACTGGTTATCTGCATAAGATTAAAACTTATCCCTCATCATATACTAATTTAAAGTTAAAATGGATTAAAGTTCTACACATTAAAACAGAAACATTAAACTTTCTGGAAGGCAAAAGAGATAAAACACTGGAAACCATAAGTGTAGGAAAGGATTCTTCAAACCAGACCTCAATCACACAAGAAGCAGCAATAAGAATCAATAAATAGGATCGTATCAGACTACAACCTTCTGTAAAGCAAAGAATCAATCAGTATAATGAAGAGACAACCTACAGAATGGGAAAAAGTTTTACCAGCTATTCCTTAGAGGACTAGTATTTAGAATATTCAAAAAATGAAAAAGAAAATTACAGCACTTAAAATGAGAGACCCAATCAAGAAATGGGCAAGAAGAGCTGAACTTGGACAACTTTGGGAATGCTGGTGAGCTGCAACCACCCCTCCCCTATGAGCTGGGGAGTGAGGCAGAGCCTCAGACAGCTTGAGGGCCTGGGGGCACTCCCTGCACCTCCTCCCCCCTCTGTTGGAGCTGAGCTGAACCTCCTACAGCTTTGGGAACACCAGTGAGCCACCTCCACCCCTCCCCCGTAAGCTTGGGAGCCAGACAGAGCCCTGGACGGCTTCAGGGGCCTGGGGGCTACTTCCACCCCTCGTCTCTTTCCCTCCCCACCCCCTGGTTGGAGCTGAGCTGAATCTTGGACAGCTTCAGGAATCCTGGTGAGCCAGCCCCACCTCTGCCCCAGCAGCTTGGGAGCCAGGCAGAGCCCTAGAAAACCTCAAGGACCTTGGGTGCCACTTCCTGCCCCAACCTTGCACCCTCAGGGGAGCTACTCAGATAGCTTCAGCTGCCTCAGTGACTGTGCGCTCACCCACCATCACTGGTGTGGGAAACAGGCTGGGTCCCAGGCAGTGTCTGGAGCCTCAGTGACCATGGCCTGCCCACTACCACACCCCAGTGGAAACAGGGCTGAAACCCAGACAGCTTTGGGAAGCCACAAACAGCTGTGGGAGCACTGGTGATCACACCTTGCCCACACACACCATTGGGGGAGCCAAACTGAGCACTGGGGACCTTTGGGTCCTTGCTCCATCACTCCAACATTATCCTGGGAGTGAGGCTGAGCTCCAGGGAGCCACTGGATCTCTGAAAATGACAAAATGAAGGAGCAAAATGCAATCACAGACCTCCACCCCACTCAGAACAAATCCAGGAGATATTGACAGAGAAGAGCTTGGAAGTCATACACCTGAAATTTCTGAAATGATAGTAGCTGAAGTAAATAAACAGCTCCATTAGGGCAACCCCATTAGGGCATAGATGACATCAGATCAGAAATAATCTCTCGGCTGCAAAAAGAAATGACAACAATAATAAAAGAATTGCTTAACACATCTAAAGAAGACAAAGAAAAGAAAATAGAGGAGCCTAGTAAATTAATGGAAATTTTGAACAAATAATATAGCAAAAGAACTGGAATGCATGAAACAGATTCAAACAGACATTTAGGAAATTAAAACTTCCATCAAAAGCCAGCAAAACTGCTTGAATGAAGCTGAAGATAGAATATCAGATCTTGAAGACAGCATTGCTGTGAATGACTGTGAAAGGAAGGATCTCTTAAAAATAACAATAAACCAAGAAATAAAAATTCAACAGCTGCAGGATGAAGCAAAGAAAAACAATGTGAAGTAATAGGTATCAATGAAATAGCAGGTGTCAGCACAAATGACATAAAAAGACTTTTTGCAGAAGTAATACAGAAAATTTCCCAAGCATGGAAAAAGAATTGGACATCCAGTAAGTGAGGCATATGGAACTCCAACTAACCATAACCAAAATAAATCTACACCCAGACATATAGTGATCAAGATCCAAGAAATTCAACAAAAGGACAAAATATTAAAAGCTGTTACATAAAAGAAACAGATCACCTATAAAGGAAAGCCCATCAGAATCCCGGCACATTTCTCAACACAAATCATCAAATCAAGAAGAGCTTGGAGTGAAATATTTCAGGTCCTAAAGGAAAACAACTTCCAATTCAGATCGATGTACCCTGCAAAACTATCCTCCAAAATAAATGGAGAATAAAATATTCTCATGATGCAGGTCAAGTGAAGAACTTCATGAGCACCAAACCAACCTTATAAAGAGTACTAAAAGATATTCTAGAAAGAGATAAAAAAGAAGACAACTTCAAGAATAACAACAGAAAGGAACCACCAAGCAGAGCAAGCAATTAAACGGAGGGAAACAAGAGGAACCAAAAACAGGAAAACAACATGACAAAGATAAGCCAGTATATATCAGTTGTAACCATCAATGTAAATAGTCTCAATTCACCAACCAAAAGAAGTAGACTGACAGGTTGTATCAACAAACAAAATCTAACAATATACCACATATAAGAAACACATTTAACTCAAAAGGAAATTCATATACTAAAAAACAAAGGACAGAAACCAATACTCCATAAAACAGGTACCCAGAAAAAAGTGGGTGTAGCTATTCCTTTTGAAGACAAGGTGAACCTCAAACCAAGAACAATCAAAGGAGATAAACAAGGTCACTACATACTTGTGAGGGGAAAATTTCAAGATGAAGAGGTAAAAATCATAAACATCTATGCACCAAATACAGGAGCATCCAACTATATAAGACAAATTTCAACAGACAAGAAAAGTGAAATAAGCAGCAACACAATCATAAAAGGGGACTTCAATACACCATTGGCAAAAAGAGATCAACTAGACAAAAAATCAGCAGAGAAATAACAGAACATAACCAAGCTTGTGAACAAATGGACTTAGTATATCTTTACAGAGTGTTCCATCCAATAGCATCAGAATACACAATCTTCTCAGCTGCACATGGGACATTCTTTAAAATAGGCCATATGCTAGCACAAAGAACATGCTGAAGTCAATGCAAAGGAATTGAAATTGTCTCATGCATACTATTAGACCATAGAGCAATGAAATTGGAAATTAATGACAGAAATAACAAAAACTCCATAAACACATGGAAACTTAATAACATCCTCCTGAACAACGAATGGGCTACAGATGAAATTAAAGTAGAAATTAAACACTATGTACAATCAAATGAAAATGTAGATACAACTTACAGGAACCTGTGGGATGCAATGAAAACAGCCCTCAGAGGGAAATTTATAGCGGTGAATTCCCATATCAGGAAAGCAGGACAAGCATAAATAAATAATCTTATGCTGCACCTCAAGCTTCTAGAAAAAGAAAAGCAAGTCAAACCCAAAGCCCAAAGAAGAAGGAAATTATAAACCCCAGTGGAGAACTTATCAGAATGGAGAGTAAAAAAACAATGCAAAGAATTGATGAATCAAAGCCTTGGTTCTTTGAAAGAATAAATAAAATAGATAAACCCCTAGCCAACCTTATCAAAAAAAAAGAAAGAAAAAACTGAAAAACATGCAATAAGGAATGAAAGGGGTAAGATAAGGACAGATTTTGTAGATATTCAGAAGATCATCAATACCTACTTGGAAAATCTCTACTCTCATAGGATGGAAAATAAAGAGGAAATGGACAGATTTCTAGATACATACAAATTACTAAAGCTGAATGAATAAGGTATAGAAATCCTGAATAACTCAATATGAGCCAGTGAAATTGAGAATGTAATAAAAAACTTGCCGATGAACAAAAGCACAGGTCTTGATGGATTCACAGCTGAATTCTACAAGAAATGTAGAGGTTTAACACCAATTCTTCTCAAACTCTTCAATGAAATTGAAAGGGAAGGAATTCTCCCCAACTCATTCCTGGAGGCAAGTATTATCTTGATGCCAAAACCAGAGAGAGACCCAACCAAAAGAAGAGAAGTACAGGCCAATATCCCTAATGAATATACATGCAAAAATTCTCAATAAAATACTAGCAAACAGAGTACAACAAATGACATCAAAAAGATTATATCCCATGACCAAGTGGGATTCATTCCAGGAATGCAGAGATTGTTCAATATATGCAAATCAATTAACATAATATGCCATATCAATAGAGCCAAAAACAAAAATCACATGATCATCTCCATTGATGCAGAAAAAGCCTGCAATAAAATCCAACATTTATTCATGATAAAAACCCTACAGAAAATAGGAATAGATGGTCTCTACCTCAGTCTGATCAAAGCCATCTATGACAAACCAGTGGCTAACATTATACTAAATGGTCAAAAATTTGAATGTTTCACTTTAAAATCTGGAACAAGACAAGAATGTCCACTGTCACCACTCTTATTCAATATAGTTCTGGAAATATTAGCTACAGCAAGTAGACAAGAGAGAGAAATAAAAGGAATAATGATAGGAAAGGAAGAATTGAAATTATCATTATTCGCAGATGACATGATACTTTACATAGAAGACCCCCAAGCCCCACCAAAAGGCTTATAGATTTAATAACCAAATTCAGTATTGTACCTGGATACAAAGTTAACACTCAAAAATCAGTAGCATTCCTTACACAAACAACAACCAGACTGAGAGAAAAATTAATGAAACCACACCTTTCTAAAAAGATGAAATACTTAGGAATCAATCTAACAAAAGAAGTAAAAGATCTATACACTGAAAATTACAGTACTCTGAGAAAAGAAATCAAAGAGGATTTAAGAAGATAGAAATATATTCCTTGCTCATCGATAGGAAGAACCAACATTGTTAAAATGGCCATACTTCCAAAATTGTTGTACAGATTCAATACAATTCCAATTAAAATACTATTAGTATACCTCACAGATCTAGAGAAAACATTCCTTAAGTTCATCTGGAACCAGAAGAGGCCTAGAATAGCAAAAGCAATCTTGAGAAACAAAGGAAAGGCAGGAGGCATCACAATTCCTGACTTGAAATTATATTACAAAGCTACTGTGCTTAAAATCAGCATGGTACTGGCAAAAAAAAAAAAAAATCTAAAGATCAATGGAACAGATTAGAAGATGTAGACACAGCTACAAACACACTCAGCTCCCTTATCTTTAAGAAAGGGGCCAAACATATTCATGGGAAGAAAGATAGCCTCTTTAGTAAATGGTGCTGGAAAAATTCACTTTCCACACTCCCAGGAGTACAACTAGACCCATGTCTATCACCATGCACTAAACTAAAGTTGAAATGGATCAAAGATCTAAATATTAAAACAGAAACACTAAATCTATTGGAAGAGAAAGTAGGTAAAAATCTTGAAGACATAAGGGTAGGCAGAGAGCTCATGAACAAAAACCAAACTGCATGGGAAATACATCAAAGAATCACCAAGATTTCATCTTCTGAAAAGTTCTTGCACATCAAAAGAAATCACCAATATAGTAAAAAGAAAACCCAAGAACTGGGAAAAAGTTTTAGCCAACTTCCCCTCAGGCAAAGGACTTCTGTCTAGAACATATAAAGAATTTTAAAAATCAGGCCTCCAAAATTCAAAGGCTCAATTTAAAAATGGACATCTAAGGGGCTGGGGATCTAGCTCAGCGGCAAAAACGCCTGCCTGGCAAGCGCAAGGTCGTGAGTTCGGTTCCTGGTACCGGAGAAAAACAAAAACAAACAAACAAACAAAAATGGACATCTAAGATGAATACACACTTCTCAGATGATGAAATACTAATGGTAAATAAATGCATAAAAAATGTTTAACATCATTAGTCACTTGAGAAATGCAAATTAAAACAACACTGAGATTCCATCTCACCCCAGAAAGAATGGCTATCATCAAGAAATCAACCAATAAATGCTGGAGAGGCTGTGGGGAAAAAGGAATAATATTGCACTGTTGGTGGGAGTCTAGATTGATGAAACCACTGTGGAAATCAGTTTGGAGATTCCTTACAAAACTAGGACTAGCAGTCCCTCTTAACCCACCTATTCCCCTTCTGGATATTTTCCCAGAAGAATTAAAAACATCATACCACAGCAATACATTTGCACCCATGTTTATAGCAGCATAGTTTGTTACAGCCAAATCTTGGAAACAACCCAAATGCCCATCCACTGAGGAATGGATAAAAAAGATGTAGTATTTTTATACAATGAAGTATTACTCAGCTATATAAAAAAAAAAAGATAAACTCGAGGCTTTTGTAGGTAAAAGGATGCAACAAGAGACCATACTCATAAGTGAAATAAATCGGACCCACGTGAGCAAACATCATATTGTCTCCATGGTGTAGGAACCTGAAAGAGTAAGTAAAACCCAAAATGTACAATACATGACATGAAAGTGAAAGAAACTGCTCAAAGGAAGGAACAACTTGGATGAGGGAAAGAAAAAAAAAGAAAGAAGGAAGGCAATATACGTATATGTTCATACATATATATGAATGGCTATGATAACTGTACTGCTGATGTCTGATGGAATATTGAAAGGACAGTTAATGTTTAAAATTTTTTATAATCTAACCAATTTCACATGCTTTTATCTGGTAATCTGTGCAACTGATTTGAAGGTTAAAATATGCAATGGAATTACCATGGTGAATTCCTACCATCATGTCTAGTGAAACTCTGTATTATCGCTAATGTTTTATCTAATAATTTTTTTTCCTCTTTAATGGTTTGAACAATCTTCCATTCTTACATCTGGTAATCTGAGCAATGTAGTTGAAGATAGTAATATGTAATACAACAACCACCGTTAATTACTATCATTTTGTTTTGAAACCCTGTATCACTTTTAATGTTCTTGCTTTGCTTTATGTTTGTGATGTTGGTATGCTGCTATTGTTCTTTTTTTCTTTTACTAATCTCTTTAAAATAGAAAAGAAAAAATATATAAAAAATAAAGCAGGGAAAAAAATTAAAAATGTGGACTATAGATGGATCCATTTACCTAAAAACTTCTCAAGTTTACCCTTCTTTATGGCTTAATAGTATTCCATTGAATATTTAAAAAAACAAAAAAAACAAACAAAAAAAAAAAAACAGATCTTCTTTATCCATTCATCCATTGATGGGTATTTGGGCTGTTTCCAAGATATAGATATTACAAACTGTGCTGCTATGAACATGGATGTGAATATATCACTATGGTGTGATGCTTTTAATTCTTTTGAGAAGATACCAAGACAGGGAATAGCTGAGTCAAATGGAACCTGTAGACCTGATTTTTTGAGGAATCTCCACAATGATTTCCACAGTGGTGGCACCAGCTTACACTCCCACCAAGAGTGGTGTGATGGATTAACAACTGGTTGTCAACTTGTAATGCCCAGCTGAATTGAACCAGCACAGTGCTAGGTGTGGAGGGCCCACCTGAGGATTGTTGCCAATAACATAAAAAGGAGAACTGCAGAGGTAGAAGTGGGGCTGTTGGTTCTCCTGGAGGAGCTTGTCATGCTGGCTTTCCTGATATGAACTCAGCTGTCCTCATTGTCAAAGGAGCTCAGGACCTTGTCACTGAGAATGGCTATGGTTCACTTTGGAGGAGCTCTGGTTCTTACTTGGAGCATTGCTTTCTAGCTTCAGAGGGGAACATGGTGTGTTGTTGAATCTCCTGGAGAAGCTTGTCGCAGTGGCTTTCCTGATATGAACTTGGCTGTTCTCACTGGAGGAGCTCAGGACCTCGCTGTTGCTGAGGAAAGCTATGGTACTTTTGGGGGGAGTTCTGGTGCTTACCTTGAGTGTCACTTCCTGACTCTAGTGCTGAGTCTTCAGTTAGCTAGCAAAGATCCTTTATCCCACTGGCATAGACTTTCTTGCTTCTACCGCTGACCTTTGGGGCTTCCCGATGCAGATCCTTGAAACAGGCTTGCATGAGACATTGTTGTAGGCTCTTGGCCTGCAATTGGACTTATGATGGGCATTGTTACTGGCTCTAGATCTTCAGCTGGACTCATACAGGACATTATTATGATATCCAGGCCCTCAGCTAGTTTCCTTGGGTCTTTAGTGTATGAACAGATTTTCTGCACTCTTTTGTATTTAACTCTTTGGCTGACTATTAAATAATAATCTTATAAAGCATATGTCCTGTAGTAAATTGTTTCCTTTGTAAACCCTGACTACAAGTGGAGAAAGGTTCCTTTTTCCCCACAGCACCACCAGCATTTGATTTCTTGATGATAGCCATTCTTTCCAGAAGGAGATGGAATCTCAGCATTATATTAATTTGCATCTCTTGAATGACCAGTGATGAACATTTTATACAAAGGGCAAATATTCTTCTTCATCTGAGAAGTGTGTATTCACCTTAGATGTCCCCTTTTGGATTGGGCCTTTATATTTTGGGTGTTTGACTCTTTTCAGCTCTTTCTGTATTCTAGATATCAGTCTTTTGTGTGAGTAATATCTAGCAAAATCTTTTCCCAGTCTGTGGGTTGTCTCTTTACTCTTGGTGATTTCCTTTGCTGTGCAAAAGGTACTTTTAAAAAGTTAGGATCCCAGTTGTTGATTGTTTGTAACATTTCCTGTATGGGCAGGGTTTTGTTCATAAAGTCTTCACCTACACCAATGTCTCCAAGAATCCTACGTATTGTCTCTTACAGCAGATTTAGTGTTTCTGTTTTAACATTTAGATCTTTAATCCATTTCAGTTTTAGTTTAGTGCATAGTGAGAGACATGGGTCCAGTTTAAGTTGTCAGTGTATAAAGCCAATATTTCCACCACCATTTATTAAAAGGTCTATCTTCTACTGAGGGTGTTTGATCCTGTTGTCAAAGATAAGGTGGCTGAGGGTGCTTGGGAATGCATCTGCATTTTCTGTTCTCTTACACTGATCCTCAGACCTGTTTTTTTGTTTTTTGTTTTTTGGGGGTTTTTTTGGCCAGTACCATGCCGATTTTATCACAGTAGCTTTGTAGTATATCAGCTCTGGGATTATGATGCCCCCTGATTTGCCTTTGTTGCCCAGAATTGCTTTTGCTATTCAAGGTCTTTTCTAGTTCCAGATGAATTTCAAGAATGTTTTCTCTAGGTCTGTGAGGTATGTTAATGGCATTTTCATTGGGATCACATTAAATCTGTATAGCAATTTTTGGAGTATGGCCATTTTCACTATATTGGTTCTTCTTATCCAAGAGCAAGGGATATCTTTCCATTTTCTGATATCCTCTTCAACCAACTTTTATAGGGTACTGCAGTTTTCACTGTACAGATCTTTTATATCTTTTGTTAGATTGATTCATAAGTATTTCACTTTTTGGATAATACTGTGAAGGGTGTGCTTACTCTAATTTCTCTCTCTATGAGTTTGTTGCTTTTGTACAGGAATGCTATTGGCTTTTGAGTGTCAACTTTTTACCCTGCTACACTACTGAACTTGGATATTAAATCTAGATGTCCTTTGGTGGAGTTTTTGGTGTTGTTTATGTAGAGTATCATGTCATCTGCAAATAATGATAATTTAAAGTCTTACTTTCCTATCCTTATTCCTTTTATTTCTTGCTCTTGACTAATTGCTCTGGCTGTTATCTCTTTCTAAAATACCCTTCAGAACATTTTGTAGAGCTGTTTTTGTGGTCATAAATTTCTTCAGTATGTATTTGTCATGGAAGTATCTGATTTCTCCATTAAATCTGAAAAATAGTTTTGCAGGGTACATCAATCTGGGTTGGAGGTTGTTGTCTTTCAGGACTTGAAATACTTCACTCCAAGCTCTCCCTGACTTAGGGATTTGTGTTGAGAAGTCTGCTGTTATCCGTTGGGTTTACTTTTACAAGGACTTGTTTCTTTTCTCTAATACCTTTTAATATTCTCTTTTTGTGCTGAATTTCTGGAATCTTGATTAATATATACTTTGGTATATATTTATTTAATCATAGCTAATTGGAGTTCTTTAGGCTTCATTTGTCGATATATGAAATTCTTTTTCCGTGTTTGGGAAGTTTTCTGCCCTTACTTCTGTGAACAGATTTTTTCATGTTGTTTACACTGGCTCTTGCTTATTCACTAATTCTGTTCAATCTTATTTTGTTCTTCTTTGCATCATCTCATAGTTGTTGGAGTGATTTTTCATGATTCCTTGCTATTTTTAAGAAATTTTTCTTTTAATTATACCTAACCACAATTCTGTCTTTTATATCTGATATTCTATCTGTTCATTCAATTTTGCAAGCTTTCAATGGAATTTTCAATTTCCCAGGTATCAGTTTGGATTTGTCTCATGGATTCCATTTCTTTACTATGTTTTCATCATTTTCCTAAGCTCTTCTTTTCTTAATCTGTGTCTATTCTACATTCATTGAGAAAGTCCTTCCTTATGGTTGTCATTACTCTATTGCTTTGTAACCTGAGTGATTATTTCTGATCTGATTTTTTTTCTATAATCTCATTCCTCTGGGTGGTTTTTTTTTTGTTTTGTTTTGTTTTGTTTTGTTTTACTTCTGCCTTTATCATTTCACAAAATTCAGGTGTGGCTTCTAATTTTCCCTATATCATTGTCCCTTGGATTTGTTCTGGATGTGCTAGAGTCCTGGGATTGTTTTGCTTCTATATCTTTTCATTTTCTACTTTGTAATTTTAATTTGTTTTTTGTGTTAATGCTTGTAAGTTTCTTATGTTAGGTAGCTTTATCACTAATGTAAAGGCTTCCTTAGGAAATGTCTGTTTCTCAGAAATGTCTTTTACATGTAGCTGGCTCTTGGTCTTTGTGCCTCTTCCAAAATCCTAGTTTCCCAATTTATTAGGGATGGGGTAAGTTGCTATTTGGCTCAGCCTGCAGCCCTTAAGTACCGAAATCTGATGATGATTATGACCCCAGGCAGTCACAGTTTTGTCATATAAGGGTGAACAACCGATTATGTTAGGTATGGCATCCTCGCTAAAGTAGTACAATAGCAATAACCACATCAAGCACAGTCTAGAAACTGACAAGCTTTTATATCTGTTAATTTCATACCTTTAACTGTCATAGCAAGATTTATAGTTATAAAAAAAAAATCCAACATAAACCTGGAACTTGTTTGCAGTGTGTTTCCCCCTTGGTAATGTGATTTTACCCTGTGGAGTGGAACTTTAAGAGGGCTACGGGCAAAACAGAGCAGTAACTGAAGAGAAACATAGTGGATGCAAGGATGACAAACAGGGATCACTCAAGCATTAGGAACCTGGAGAAGAGGACAGGAGAGAAAGGCTGAAACAGAACTCAAAAGAATGTTGAAGTGAGCCAGAAAGACTAGAGACGATGTTCATTCCCTGTAAATATCAAAGAATCTAGAAGGATAGTTAAGCAAAAAGAGAAACAGACCAGACAATACAGAACAGACAATGAATGTCAAAACCTAAGCAACTCCCCCTCAATAAAAAGGGAAAAAGAAACAAACTAATAAACAAAGAGAGAAAGAAGAAGAAAGAAAAAAAAAAACTCTGCTAATGCCCACAGGTCCTTGGTAATGGCCAAGCCAAAGCCCAGATCTGTGCTAACTAACCTCACCAAGTTTGCAATAGGCTTAGTGCTGGTTGTGTGGCTAATCTTGGTCTCTGGATGTGGGGGCTGGGGCCAGAGTCTTCAGACAGCAGCTTTCTGAACGATCTGCCCATGTCTCCTTACCCTGATTGTGTCAGCATCCCTCTCCCAATTGCTGTGGCACCCTCAGACAGAGGTAGCAGAGGCTGCTCCCAGTCCCATGCACAGTTGCCCCCTCAGGACCTTGTGCATCCTCCTCTGTTCCACACGGCTGGCTCCTCTCATACACTGGTCACAGAGGGTTGGGGATGGTGTCAGCTACCACTCCTTCTTCCTTGTGCCCAAGACTGTTTGTGCCACTGGTCACAGGGTGGGAGAGTGATGGCCCACTCCTTATCCCTTCATATCCATGACTGTTTGAGCTGCTGGTCACTGTTTCTTTAATTCTTTACTGATACTGAGTTTAGGATCACCAGGAGATGCATGTTCCTCCAGAGCAATGACATGGCGTGTCATGGTGTGGTGCACCCCTGTCCCCAGATGTTACTTACAGTCATGGCCATGGGAAAGTGACCAAACCCATCTTTCTATATTCTAGATATCAATCCTCTGTCAAAAGAATAGCTGGCAAAGATGTTTTCTGTAGGCGCTCTTCACTGCATTATTTCCCTTGTTCTGCAGGAACTTTTTTATTTGATATAGTCCCATTTGTTGGTTCTTGCTGCTATTTCTTGGGTGTTTGGAGTTCTTTCTAGGAAGTCTTTACCTGTGTCTATGTCTTCAAGTGTTCCTCCATTTCTCTTATACACTGGATATTTTGTCCATTTTGTATTGGCTTTTGTATAGGGTGAGAAATAAGAATCTAGTTTTAATCTTTCACAAGTGGATATTTGGTTTCTCCAGCACCACTTGTAGAACAGGCTGTCTTTTCTTCAACACATATTTTTTGGGTTTTTTTTTTTGTCCAAAATCAGACAGTTGTAGTTTCATGGGTTTGTTTCTACAACCGCTATTCTGTTCCACTAATGTATGAATCTACATTTGTGTCAGTATCATGCTGTGTTCGTTATTATGGCTTTGTAGTATAATTTGCAAACAATTTGAAATTGCAGATATTACAATGCCTCCAGTCTTTTTCTTTTTGTGTAGGATTACTTTGGTCATTCTGGGTCTTTTCTGTTTCCATATGAATTTGAGATTTTTTTTCTAGTTCTGTGAAGAATGTCGTTGGTATTTTGTTGGAAATTTCACTGAATGTATAGATAACCCTAGATAATAACATTAACAACATTAATTTTTCCAATTCATGAACATGCAGATCTTTTCATCTTCTATTGTCCTCTTCAATTTCTTTCTTCAGCATTCTAAAAATTTCATTGTAAATGTCTTTTACCTCCTTGGTTAGATTGATCTCTAGATATTTTTTAAACCACTGTGAATGGAGTTGTTTTCCCGATTTTTTCTCAGTCCATTATTGATGGATTCTTTAAAAGCAGTTAATTTTTAATTATTGATTTTACATCCTACTATTTTGCTGAATTTTTTGATTGACTCTAAAAGTCTCATGGTGGAGTCTTTAAGGTCTTCTAAGTATAGAATCATATCATCTGAAACAAGAGTAATTTAATTTCCTCCTTTCCTATTTATACCGCCTTTACTTCTTTCTCTTGCCTAATTGCTCTATTTAAAATTTCAAGAACCATACTGAATAGGAATACTTGCATCACCCCTGAATTTAAAGGAAATTATTTTAGTTTTGTCCCTATTCAGAATGTTGTTGGCTGTGGGTTTGTCATTTATGGCATTTACTATAGTGAGACATGATCCTTCAATACCTAGTTGCTTTTTGTTTAATCATGAGGAATGTTGAATTTTGCCAAACACTTTCCTATGTCATTTAGGTGATCATATGATTTCTATCCATGGTTTTATTTATGTGATGCATTTTTAATTGATTTGGTTATGTTAAGCCATCTTTACATCCTTGGAATGAAGCCACTTGATCATGGTGTGTGATTTTTTCATATGTTGTTGAATTCAGTTTGCAAGTACTTTATTAAGAATTTTTGCATCTCTATTCATCTAAGATGTTAGTCTACAGTTTTCTTTATTGTCGTGTCCTTGTCTAATTTACATATCAGGTTGATATGGGCTTCTTAGAATGAGTTTGGAAGCATTCATTCCTTTTCTATTCATGAAATAGTGTGCAAAATACTGCTGTTATTTTCTTAGGGGTCTGGTAAAATTTAGCAGTGAACCCGTGTGGTACTGGGCTTTTTCTCATTGTGGGAAATTTGTAATTACTACTTCAATCTCATTATTGCTTAGATTGATATTTTTAGTTTTTTTAAACATCCTCTTCATTCAGTTTTGGTCTAGAAATGTATCAATTTCTTCTAAACTCTCCAATTTATTGGAATATGGGTTTTCCAAATAATATTTAATAATCTCTGGATTTCAGTGGTGTCAGTTGTAATATCCCCCTTTTATCTTTAATTGTATTGATTTGTGTCTTCTCTTTCTTTTAGTTAGTATGCCTAAGGGCTTATCAAGTTTGTTCTTTTCAAAGAACCAATTCTTTGTTTCATTCATTTTGTGTATTGTTCTTTTAATTTCTAGCTCATTACTTTCATCTTTGATCTTTATATCCTTCCATTGTATTGTTTTTCTGTGTTGTTGTATTTCTAAGACTTTGAAATGCATTATTATGTTATTTGTTCAAAATTTCTCTGAAATTTTGAAGTAGGCACTGATCATATAAATGTCCCTTTTAGATCTACCTTTGCTGTATTGCAGTCTTTCATAGTTATACTGTCATCTTCATTTAATTCCAAGAATTTTTAAATTTCCTCTTTAATTCCTTCAATGACTCACTGATTGTCCAAAGATAAATTGTTTAATCTCCACATGTTTTTATATTTTCTGTAGTTCTCATCCTGCTGATTTCTAATTTCATTCCATTGTGACATAAGATGCAAGAAATTATTTCATTTTTTTATATTTGTTAAGGCTAAAATATGTCCTATTTTTGAGAATGGTCCAAGAACCAATGAGAAGAATGAGATGGAATGTTCTATAGACATCTGTTAAGTCCATTAATCCACATAGTAAACCTTTAACAAATATTTCTTGAAGGAATTCTTGGCTGGCTCAATACTGCAGAGAAATTAAGGCAGTATGAACTGAAAAAAGTCATCACACTGTACACTTAAGGGGCTGTTAGGAGATGAGGTGGAGCATGGTATTATTAACCAAAAGAAGGACATGGATGCAGTTTGGGAGCCAGAAGATAATATGATGCAGAGGCAATTAGGAAAGTCAATAGTGGAGAATGTATGTCGATATCACTTAGCTCATACAGAAAGGAAAGCAGGAGTTTGTGCTTAGGGTTATAATAAAGGCCAACTGAATTTCTGACCCCTGAGGAAGCACCATATACATGGACTAAATGATTCTTTTCATTCTGTTAGGAGAACATGTATACTTGTGTAGATAAGGAGTGAATCCATGAGAATAATATTAAATATCAAAGAATGTTTATACTTATCGGGATATATATTTGTGCCAGCAAATTGCAGTTTCTTAAACAAGTTTTTTTTTTATCCCCTTGCCTTTTCTTTTCTTGCTTTCTTTTTCTTTCCCTTTTTTCTTCTGTTCTTTCTCATCTATTTTTCCTCCAATGATAATTTTTATATTGATTACATGTTACTACTTTGTCTATGTTCAACTTAATACTATATTTTAAAAATTATTTTCACTTGTTTCTTTTTACTTACTTAATGTGACTACTAGAACACATAAAAGCATACACGTGACCACTGTTACTTCCCATGAGCCAGCGCTGATCCAGGCCCTCATTCTCGCTCTGCAGCAACGTTCCGGACTGATTTTAAAGGCTTGCAATCAATGAGCTAAGATAATCCCTTAGAAAGAGGTTCTAATATAAATATCCCCTTAATCAAGAAGGGAGCAAAGGAATTCTGACCAATGTCAAACTTCAACAAGTCCTGGGAACAAGTGGGAGTGGATATCATATTTCTAGCTTCACTTGATGATGCAAACTATGTTCCTAAAGTGTTCAGGTTTCCTTTCCAGCCAATATGTCAATATATGGTCCTTGATGGAAGCATTTCTAAGCATAAGGAAACCTTGACTTCCCTTCCATATGAGTCTACTTTGAACTGTTATAGTCAGAAAATATAGTTCCAAAAGACTTGCTCCATTCCAATCAAAGTGTCCATTGTTACTGAATAGGTAGAATCCTGAAAAAGTAGCTCGTTTGCATAACATTTACTCTGAGTGGCCCACTGAATTAGTTTTAAAGATCTCATAAAAGAAACCCATATTCCAAGTCTGTGTTGCTATAAGATTATCTTTAACAAAATATCATAAGAACTTTTTTGTCTTAATAATATAAACTATCAATTTAGTGTAATTTCTTTTATTTCAGCAGTTTGTCATACCTAATAGAGTGATAACTTAAATAATTTTTTGCAGTGAGGGAAATTGACCTAAGGCCTTATACACTCTAGGCAAGGGCCCTACAACAGAGTTATACCCCTAGCCCAGAATAATAGCTTTTATATGGTAAAACAATCTCACTATTCTTTATAAACTTCTAACAGCACAGCTACTACCTCATCAGACTAGTGGCTCACCTGCTTTTAAAGACCTTATGTGTACAAGTTTTTGTGTACACTTGTTTTCAACCTTGGGACTTATATACAAAGGAGAGAATTTCTGGATTGTGTGATAATTTTATGTGTAGTTTATTGAGGAATCACCAATAAATTAAGCATCTTTTAAAATATCCCTTCTTTTTAGGAGACTTTTTAAAACTGTCTTTTTCCTCATAACTCAAATTATTCTTACTTCTATGTATTCCTGCTTTTTGCAACTCAGACATCGCTCCTTGTTATTTAACTTGAGTTTAATAAATTTATATCACCTTCCTCCTATCACTGGATTGTAAACCTCAAGAAGGCAGGAGACAGGCCTTAATTTTCTTGTTTCCTCCAACAATCATATACTTTTGGGGAATAGTCAGCTCTCAATAAATTTTTGCTGGGCAAAAATAAAATAAATACTGCCCTGTGTGCAGAAATGACTCAGCTTCAAACATTTGAGGAACCAAGGATTTGAGATGTTATAGAGTAGTAATTGTTGTTTTTTAATGTAATTGTTTGGACCATTCTGACATAGCAAGCTTGCTATTGTATTTTTTTAGGCAAAGAAATAAATGTATATATGTGCAAAGAACAGGATGCTATATTTTGTATACTGTTGATGTTTGACAGTAAGATACATTTGCAAAATGTACCAGTCAAGTGACCTCAATCAGTGTGGGAAAAACTTCTCAGAATTTCATCTTTGAACAAAACTAAACTTTTGGTCTTCTGGCTACTATGCTGATATCTGAAAATGCTGCCTTTTATAAGGCATAGTTCTGCCTAGGGAGACTAGAAATTTTGGCAATCTTGCAAAATCACAACAGTTTCAATTAAATTGCTTTCAACATAGCTTTACTTAATGAGTCGTAGAACAAAATGTTGAATTAACACAAAAAATTTCTTAATGGAGTGAAAACAAATGGGAGGTAGCTTTTTGTGTGAGTCTCTTGTTATTGGAAACACCAATCAGAGGTGTCAGCTGAAGGCTCCCTGTTGGAATCCCTTTTGTCTCTGAGTCAGCATACAAAATCAAATGCTAAAAAGGAGTTGACTTGCCAAAGGCAAAACTGCAGAGGATCAAATAGAGATACATTTGGGCTTCTGAGCTGACAACCAACCTATTGATAGTTATGTTTATGGAAAAGTAACCTAACAAGGTATTACAGACAGGTTTAAAGGGAGAAAATAATGGATAAGAGAAATAAGGGAAGAGACTATTGAAATAGTTCAAAGAGAGCTTGAACTAGCACAGTGGCAATAGGGATATAAGAAGAGTGCAAGTGGGAGGTGGGCTCACTAAAGAAAATTAAATTTACTTTAGTAGTATATTTTTCAATGCTGATCTTAATTTTTAATTTATATATTTCTACTTCATATTCTCCAGAACCACTCTGTTAGACAGTAGAACCTCTAAAGAGCTAGAGCTGACCACCCAACACTATGATGGTTCCCAGTAATCATCTTGATGCCAGATCTCAATCAGTAATCATTTTTATGTGGAAGTTATCTTGGGGAACCTGAGCAAATTTTTCTAGTGAGTTCATTAGTGAGTGAGCTCTATGAAGGTAGGAATTTTGCAGTTCCCTCTGCAGTTCGCTTACCTATCCCAAATGCCTAGACTAGTTCAGCAGGTGCAATGAATGTCATGGATAATTATTTTTTACTTTTCCCTTTTTCATCGACCTTAAATCTTTACCAAAACTTACACTCAAGTGTTGATCTTACCACTTATTTCACTGAAAAACTAAAACTAATCTGAAAAGAATATCCACTTATTCCCCTAAGTCAACCAATCCAATTATACCCTTACCTACATATTGTCACCTGCCCACTTATCAAAATGGACAGCTTGTCCCACCTTCTATTTAATGTTAACCCTCCCAATTGTTCACTAAATCCTTTTTCCCCTGCCTCTTGACTCTGCTGTACTGTGCAACGTCAGTTTTTTATCCTCAATTGGATAATTCCCATCAGCATACAGGTACGTTTCCTCTCAACTAGGTAATTCCATCAGCTTCCCTTAGGAACCCCTGAGGCAGAAAAGCCGGGAGGTGGTCTGACCTGTGTCAGAGATAGGATGCTGGAAACCTGCACAGATACGTCCCCAAAGCTGCCTTTAGGTAGGCTACAGGTACCCAAAGCATCTGCTAAAAGAATATGGAATATAGTTTTTCCATAATTTTATGCCTGACAATTGCTAGGTGCTTGATAAATGCTAGCTGAAGAATGAATATCTCTGATCTTAAATTGTCTCTCCCTTAATCTACATCCTCATCTTACCTCTCTGCACCTTTTTATACCAAAATCACAAAAGCATTGTTTATAGGCTCACTGACTTCCCTTTCTATCCCATAGTCTTGCAACGGCAAGCAGAAACACCCAAACAACACCCAGGATTTGGAGGCATATTTATTTATGTTCACAGGCACTGATCAGGATCATTCCCAAAATATTAGGCCCTGATCTATGGTGGTCTAGGTCTTATATGGGATAAGCAAGCAGGAAGTACAGAGGCAGAATGGCTTGTCAATTGGGGATTGGTTCTTACAATGCATCACAGTGACCAGTTCTTTCTAAGAAACAAAAGTAACAAAAACTATAACTGTAACTATTATCTGGGCAACTAACAAACTGAAGTGTACTGGCTGGGGGGCATCTTCTGCTAAATTTTTTCCCTCTTTTAGTTTCCCCAGCAAATCTTTGCTGGGCATGTTACATGGGATCTTCTCAGACAAGGCCCAATTAGAAGCAGTTATACTGGGGCTGTCAGTGGTCCTCGGATGGGCCCTAACCAAGGTCCCCAAGACTGAAAATTCCCACCAGAAGTTTGTGGTTTGTTTCTCTTATTATGGGCTTTTTCCTAAGTTGCTAAGAGAGTATCCAATATGCCTTGGACACTTGTTAATCTTCATCATTTGTAAGGGCCATACCGGTTACTTTTTATTTGAGGGGAGGCAATCATCCATACAGCTAAGGCAAAGCAAGAACTGGGGTAAGCAGCCTGAAAAGGATCAAGGGGAATAGGTATGGAGCAGTCATGTGGATGGTGTCCTCAAGCTTCAGCCATGCAGGGACTGGTGAGCAACCAGAGTGACCAGAGCAGGTCTTTGAGTGTGTTGTCTCTTTAGAGTGAGTCCCAAGGCTGGGAATATAGCTCAGTGGCATAGTACCTGCCTGGCAAGTGTGAGGTCCTGACTTCAGCTCCTGGTACCCACACAAAAATAGAGTGAGCCCCAGAGGAGTCCAGGTAAACTCTGGAATGGTGGATCTAAAACTAGATTTCTGAAACTTTAAGAGCTCTAGAGGTAATTGATATGTGCCTGGGTTATATGTGTGTTTAGCAGTGTCTACAGGTTTAGCTGGTCTTTTAGCTAAATTTTTACGGAGCTGGTTACAAGCTGCTCCTGAGCTCTTTTAGAACTTGTATAATTTCTCACAGCAGGACGCCACAAACTTTTGTTGTCTTTTTAGTGCAGGTAGAGAATATCTTGGATCAACCTGAGTAGGTACAGGTGAGCATTAACAGATATTTGTAACCCCTGTAAGGCTTTATTTTTGTGAATTCTATCTGTATATCTTTAAATGAGGAAAGTCCACTATATGGCATGAGGTTAGGGCCAGTGAAATAGACTGTAAAGTCTGAGCTGGCTGCAGGGATACAGGTTCCAGCACTGTGGCTTGAGCTTGCAGAACAAACAGTGGGGACAGGTCTGGCTCTGAGCTTCCAGGAGTACTGGGTAAAGTTCTTTTTCCAGGTTGGGTTGATATTTCACTCAGTTGGATACCTGTAGAGGGCTAACGCCTCTGGACTGGATTATTTTGAGTGCAAGTTTGACATCATTGGTGGCAGGTTTCGAAGGAGCACCAGGAAGCAGTTTGTACAGATCATTCCTGCAGTAAAGTTTTGGCCAAAATAGTTTTGTCCAAGGTGATCACAGCATATCTAGCCTGTCAGACTCCATTTCCAACAAAGCCATTTTTATCCAGAAACAGGGTGTACTCAGTGTCATCAGGGGATGCATTTTTAAAGTTTGATTGGCAGGACTGAGTGGCACGTACAGCATGTGGCACCTGGACAGTTAGATCTTGGCCTAAGGTGAGATTGTCAGCTTTTTTCATCAGAAGGACAATGACTGTTAGAACACAGAGGCAAAGGGAGAGGAAGCCCTTACAACCGGATCCAAGTGTTTGCACATGTAGGGCTCTTAAGGGTACTCTTAAGGGCTGACAGTCTGAGTAAATACCATTGTTTTTGTGAACTCAAGGATTCAGATTCTATAGAAGACAGCAGCTCCAGGAAATTTGTGTTTTTTACTTGTAACCAGTTTCTGCCAGATCCTGTACCAGAGCTTTTGTGTCTTTCCAGCAAGTAGCTTGAGTGTCATTAATCAGAAGTGGGTTTTTTTTTTAATTTATTTTAAAGAGAGTAGTAAATGAGAAACAAACAAGAAAACAGAACAGTAGCAGCATAGCAGTATCACAAACATAAACAAATCAAAGCAAGAACATTCAAAGCGATACAGGGTCTCAAGACAACATAATGCAAATCAACAGTGGTTGTTACATTACATATCGCTATCCTCAACTACACTGCTCAGATTACCAGAGGCAAGAATGAAAGATTGCTCAAACCATTACAGAGAATAAGAAAATAATCTATGATAAAACATTAGAGATAATACAGAGTTTCACTAGACAAGATGGTAGGAGTTCACCA
>NW_004955435.1:20344233-20357893 GCF_000276665.1 Chinchilla lanigera | reverse complement strand
ATATATGGTGCATAGATGTTTACGATTGTTATCTCTTCCTCTTAAAATTTCCCCCTCACAAGTATGTAGTGACCTTCTTTATCTCTTTTGATTGTTCTTAGTTTGAAGTTCACGTTGTCTTCAAACAGAATAGCTATATCTGCTTTTTCTGGGTTCCTGTTGCATGGAGTATTGTTTTCCATCCTTTAATTTTCAGTCTATGAATTTCCTTTGAGTTAAATGTGTTTCTTGTATACAGCATATAGTTGGATTTTGTTTCCTGATCCACTCTGCTAGTCTGCTTCTTTTGGTTGGTGCACTGAGACCATTTACATTGATGGTTATAACTGATATGCACTGGCTTATCTTTGTCATGCTATTTTCCTACTGTTGGATCCTCCTTTTTCCCTCTGTTTAATTGCTTGCTCTGCTTGGTGGTTTCTTTCTATTGTTGTTCTTGAAGTTTTAGTCTGTTTTATCTCTTTCTAGACCATCTTTTAGTACTCTTTGTAGGATTGGTTTGGTGCTCATGAATTTCTTCAGTTGTTCTTTATCATGAAAATATTTTATTTCTCCATTAAATTTGAAAGATAGCTTTGCAGGGTACATGAATCTGGGTTGGAAGTTGTTTTCTTTCAGTACCCGAGGTACTTCACTCCAAGTTCTTCTTGCCTTGGTGGTTTGTGTTGAGAAGTCTGCTGTGATTCTGATAGGCTTACCTTTATAGGTGATCTAACAGCTTTTAATATTCTGAGCTTTTGCTGAGTTTCTGGGATCTTGATCACTATATAGCTGGGTGTAGATTTATTTCGGTTATGATTAACTGGAGTTCTATGTGCTTCACTTATCTGAATGTCTGATTCTTTTTCCATGCTTGGGAAATTTTCTATTATTTCTATTTCTGCAATAGAAATTTCTGCTATTATTTCTGCAAGCAGTCTTTTTATGTCATTTGTGTTGACATCTGCTGTTTCATTGATACCTATTAATCTGACATTGTTTTTCTTTGCTTCATCTCGTAGTTGTTGAATTGTTATTTCCTGATTCCTTGTTGTTTTTAAGAGATCCCTCCTTTCACGTTCATTAGTGGCAATGCTGTCTTCAAGATCTGAAAGTCTATCTTCAGCTTCGATCAGGCAGTTTTGCCAGCTTTCAATGGAATTTTTAATTTCCTGGATATCTGTTTGCATCTGCTTCATACCTTCTAGTTCTTTTCTATATTGTTCACTGAAGGTTTCCATGAGTTGTCTATGCTCTTCTATTTTCTTGTCAATGCCATCTTTGGATATGGTAAACATTTCTTTCTTTATTGTCATCATTTCTTTTTTCACCTGAGACATTATTTCTGATCTGATGTCTCCTGTGGCCTGATGAAGTAGTTTCTTTACTTCAGTTGCTATCATTTCAGAAATTCAGGTGTATGATTTCCAGGCTCTTCTGTGTTGATGCCTGCTGGACTTGTTCTGGGTGGCATGGAGGTCTGGGATTGCATTTTGCTCCTTCATTTTATCATTTTTGAAAATCCAGAGACTCCCTGGAGTGCAGCCTCACTCTCCTGACTGTGTATGAGTGACAGGGTGAGATTCTGAGGACCCCCAGCACTCAGTGCAGCTCCTGTGCTGGTGAGTGATGGTAAGGTGGCGTCCAGATGCTCCCGAACTTTCTTGCATTCAGTTGGCTCCCAGGGGTGTGTGGGAAGGGCTGGGGAGGCTCACTGGTGTTTCTGAGACTGTCTAGGCTTCAGCCCAGCTTCCACAAGAGTAGGGGGTGGTGCAGATCATGCTCAGTGAGGCTTCAGGTATTGCCCAGGACAGAGATTGTTTCCGACACTGGAAGGGGAGGGGTGAGGTGGACTCTCCAAGGCTGCTGACTCTGTCCAGGTTTCAGCTGAGCTCCCAAGGGGGGTGTGAGTTGTTCTGGCAGTGACCACCAAGGTCCCAGAAGTTGTCCAGGGATCCATGTGCCTCACACGCTAGTGGGGGAAGCACCAGAGTGGCTCACCAAGGTTCCTAAAGGTGTCTGGCATTCAACCCAGCCCTGGCAGACACACTATGGATGTGACAGGTAGCCACCACCAATGCCCTAGAGGGTGCCCAAGGTTTCACATGCATTGCATGCTGTTCAGGCAGGCACTGCCAAGCCTCACCAGGCTTCCTGAAGATGTCTGGGATTCTGCCCAGCTCCAGCAGATTCCTGTTTTTGTTTGTTTGTTTGTTTTGTTTTGTTTTTTAAAGGAAACAAGTATTTGAACCTCCGGGAGGTGAGTCCAGGTCAATTGTAAAGAGGGGCTGATTGACAGGTGCCAGTCAAAGGCAGAAGGCATTCTTTAGGCCGAGGCAGGGGTACCAGCAGGCTGTGGGTGACAGAAACCTGAGATAATGTATACAGGGGGCAATCATGGTGGCATTGGCAGCTCAGAGGTCTTGAACTGGTTTTACAGGCAGGAAAGGTGTATTTCAACAGTTTTACAGTTGTTATTTTTTCTCAGGAGACCATGACAGCAAGAAGGAGGGACAGAGAAACAGGCTGTCTTGAAGAAAATGTGCTAATGGCTTGACCAAATCTGTTGTTGGAGCCTCCCCAAAATAGTGGGAGAGTTTTTAAACCCTTATGGCAATTGAGTACAGGTGAGTTGGTCTTATCTCAGGATTTTCCCAGTTGAAGGATCTTATGGGAACAACTTGCAAACCAAGGAAGGCATCTTTTAAATCTAGACATGCAAACCAAGTGGCATCTCAATTTAACAGTCCAAAAAGGGTCTACAGATCAGAAACTGCAGAGTTTAAGGTGATTAGCAGTCCATCAGGATCTTGAACTACTATGTGCTGGTTGGATGCCAGTTTGTGCTTCCCATGACATCTGACAGCAATTGGGGGTCACAATGAGGCAGCATGGTTGATGGCCAGGCCTAGAAGTGAGTCTTTGGCTTATTCTTCTGGGAGTAGAGTTTTCAGAATTTCAGGATTGTGGTTATCTGTCTCAGGTTCATGCAGGTATCATCTTCCTCTCAGGGAAAGTGTAGATTAAGTGAGAGGGAGGCTGGCTGGTTTAGTGACAGAAATTTATGTTTGATGAGATGTCCTCCCAGACTGCAAGTTCATGCCTGGCAGATGTGAAAAGCGAGAGTCCTAGTTGCCCCAGTGATAGTAATTTTTTGACAGAGGGGACTTTTGAAGGCAGAAAGTTCCATTCCATTGCCTACCAGAAAAGTCACAGGTTTTCTCCTAGCTTTTGCAATGACCATGGGCTCTTAGGGCCTCAATTTGATAGAGCTTAGTCTATCCTATCCATCCAGGCCTGACAGGATGAGGAGAGGATTAAATTGAGGTGGGTCTGGATAGTCAGGTTTTTTGGCATCTCAAAGATAAGCAGGGCATTTATGTTTTGTATCCATAACCCCTATAACTCATAGGCATAAGGTATGGTTGTCTATCAGACTGGATTTTTTATAGACATCAGATGCTGTTTTAAAATCAGGTTTGTGCTAACAGTGGTTGATGGGCTTTTTGTTCTCCTTTGATGTCTTTGAGAAATGCTTGACTGATTTTATGGTGGGGCAACCTTTGGGAATGACCATGGCAATTCATTTATTAGGGCTAAGAGTCCAGTTTTTCCTCAGTCAAAATGTAGAACTTAGAAGAAATTGGTGACAGTCATTTCAAGTGGACATTAAATGATACCATCTGACCAGGATAAGCATAGCTGTGAAGCAAAAGGTTCAGGGTAGGGCATCTATGGATGAATACAGATATTGGTTAGCTAGAACCAGTTCAATTGGCTGGAAGTAGACAAATTAGGAGCAGGAGGTGAAACTACAGGTGTTGGTAGCAAGAGCAGGTGCCAATGAGGGTGCCAAGGCAGAATTCTCAGGAAGAATGGACTTCTTTTTCCTTTTATTTTCTTTCAGATGCAGGGAGTAATTTAGTTTCATTTTTAACTCTGTAAAAACCCTTTTTCCTTCAGTCAGGGACTGTGGGTTTTGACTAATTAATTTCCATCTCTGACTTCCTCCATGTGTGTTGTGTGTCCTTGAACAATGATGCAACAAGGGGTGGCTACCCCTCAGAAAGAAACCATTCAGATGCGCACCTGGCCATGGCCCTCATGGAGACTTAGGTGAAACTTCGCTAAGGATGGTGTGAGGCCTCCATTATGCCATGTGTTGATCACAAAGGAACTGCAAGTGAGGGCACAATCAGCCACTGTAACCAGTGCTTCCCGGTCTGGGGAACAGACAGAGCAGCCTATTGCTTATGCTGTCTATTCTACTCTCTCACATGTTCATTCAGTAGGCACTCAGAGGTTAAAATTCCAACCCCTCCTCCCTTGAGGGTGGCCTTAACTAACAAGAGTTGATCAAGCTCTTCTGCTGCTTGAACTGAGCAGAACTGACAGACAGACAAACTGGGGTGCTACCAAGGGTCTTACCAGAATCAGGACAGACAGAAAAACAGACAGAAAGATTGCATCCTCCTTAGAGGATAAGAGACAGAGAGACAAACTGCATTCTCCTTCTGTTGGGATCTGATGTGAGCCTCTCAAGCAAGGAGCTAGAAACCTCCTCCAGACCACCAAGGGGAGGAAATCCCAAGTGTGCACCTTCCTGTCAGGACCTGGTGAGGTCCTTGCTCCATACATGTGGGCTATGACCAGTAACCAAAGAGGTCAGCCCCTTTGGTATTCCCAGCCAGTGCACAAGATGCAATAGCAAGCAGAAACACCAAAATGGCACCCAGGATTTGGAGGCAGATTTATTTATGTCAACAGGTCCTGATCAGGGTCATTCCCAAAATATTAGGCCCTGATCTCTGGTGGTCTTATATGGGGTAAGCAAGCAGGAAGTACAGGGCGGAATGGCTTGTCAATTTGCATTGGTTCTTACGTTATGCATCATAATGACCAGCTATGCATCACAGTGACCAGTCATTTCTAAGAAACAAAAGTAACAGGAACTATAACTGGAACCATTACCTGGACAACTAACAAACTGAAGTATACTGGCTGGAGGGCATCTTCTGTTACAGTCTCTCTTGATCAGTGGGAATTGCACTTTTACCTCTACCACTCTAGTGTAACCACAACTTTGCGATCACCAGTGACCTCCATTTTGCCAAACCAAATTCTTAGATCTCAGCTAGCTTGACCTTTCAAGCTTCATTTGACTGGTGAATCACTCTCCTCTTTTCCTGACTAGACCATCCATGTCATTTTTATTTATTGGTATTTTTCCATCACGTTTGAGGTAGTTTCAATCCCCAATACAGAGGTTGCCAAGTCAGAACTCTCAGGAAGAATGGGCCTCTTTTTCCTTTTTTTCTTTGAGATGCAGCAAATGGTTTAATTTAATTTTTAACTCCATAATCTCAGAAAAGGTCTTTTTCCTGTAGTCAGGGCCTGCGGGTTTTAACTAATTAATTCTGTTTCATTAGTGAATGGAAAATCTAAGGTAGCATATGATAGTGCTCAACAAAGTGTCCAATTAGGTGGTTGAACAAATGAACTTGTTGAGATCCAAAAACAGAACAAATGGGATGAATTTCATGATTTGCAAGAAATAAAGCAGAGGGACCAGGCATGGTGGCACATGCCTGTAATCCTAGCACTCGGGAGGCTGAGGCAGGAGGATCGTTGCAAGTTCAAGGCCAGTCTGAGCTACAGAATGAGCTCAGTTTCAGCCTGAACTGCATAGTGAGACCCTGTCTCAAAAAGACAACGAAATAAAGCAGAGTCAGGTCCATCCTAATACTCAGTGTCTTCCATTTGCTCATCATCCATTGCCTGCTATAAGAAAAGCACTGTGGGGGGCTGGAGATTTAGCTCAGTGGCACAGCGCCTGCCTGGCAAGTGCAAGGTCGTGAGTTCAATTTCCAGTACCAGAAAAGAATAACAACAAAAAAGAAAAGCTCTGTGCTGGGTTCTATAAAGAATATAACATTACAAAGAAGGTACCTTGACACAAAGAAAGAGAGTAAAACACAGCACAGATGTCCATGGTACAAAGCAGCACATAACAGTTTACATGTATAGCACAAATGAGAGCTTAGAGAGGAAAGAGGAAGGGGGGCCCTTCCAGCTCAAGAAATGAGGGAAGAGGATTGAAGAAGCCAACATGGAAGAGGCTTCCAATGCCTTCAAAGAGGGCTAAAACTTTCCTGGGCAAGGGAGGAGGGAAGGCAACTGGCAGGGTAAGAGGTAGTTGATGGCTCAGATGGCTCAAATGTAGGAAATTCCAAGCCATGGGGCCAATAATCCTCTCTGTTCTCTAATACTTAAAAATTGGAAGCTTCTTTGGACATGAATCTCTCAAATGCCATACAACCTGCACTTCAAGTCAAACCCTGACAGAGGAAAGTGCTGCCTCTTTGCCTGTTAACTCTGTTAGCCTCAGGGGGTAATTTGCAGAAGTTCTATGTGACTTGTTCTACTTTTAAAACTGTAATGAGCCAGTAAATTCATTCATCCAAACCATGAAAGAGTCCATTGTACTTGGGAAATGGAGTGTAATATATATAGAAAAAGCTATATCCTTTTGATAAGAAATCAAAGGGTTGGTAGCTGAGTCTGATTTTAAAAGTCCAGGATCAAATAAGCAGGTGTAAAGCTTATCGCTACTAGAACCTTACAAATGAAGAAACTGAGGCACAGGAATGTAACGAGACTTCATCAAAGTTACTCAGCAGATAAATGTCAGAGGTGAAGTCCAATAATAAATGCACAGCCTCTGCATTCCTAAAATGACCTTCTAACTCTTCAGCAAGGGCTCCCTATATGACGCCTGGTATCCTCTCTCTTTAATTGAAAGCAACAAGAGCCACCAGCCAGCACATTTGCTGGGTCAGTGTCAGCTCTCATCTAATTGTAGCCACTGCAAAAAAGAATGCCAGCAGCTGAGTTAGATTGGTGTCTGTTTTCTTGTAGCTCATGAATGGCAAACCAAGAATAAACTATGAGCTTTATTGTTGGGGCAAGAGAATGATTTACAAGGCCCTGGCAGAGGTCACCAACCTTGGCTCTGATGGAAAAAAGAAAATACTCTAAGGCTGCAATTTCAGAGAGTGACAAGTACAGTTGTTACTTGAAAGCATGGTTTCCTCTTGCAGCTTCAATTTGACTCTATGTTTTAATTAATTTGTTTCCCTAACCTAATCAAACTAAATAATGACTTCCTGATAGTCTTCTAAAACAGTCTCTCCCCGTCCTGTATTGCAAGTGGCCCCAGAATTTCTTAAGGGCCTACATCCCTTTAACCGTTCAAGGGAAACCTCAGACTTTAGCTTGGAATGTGTGGGTTACCTTGAGACCAGAAGGGACTGAGATGAAGACTGAGTGTCAACAATGGTCACTGCAGTGTCATTCTGGAATCAGAACCATGATAAGAAATGACATTGTTCAATAGCATTACAGAAGGGCTATATATAGAATTACACAAAGCATGATGTCATGCCTGGAGAAGCTTCAAGCAAGTAAATCTTTATTATTTATTCTAAATATGATGACTTTTAACTAATGACAAAAGGATTCATGTTTCTGAATAGTAGACCACATGATTACAAGTCTCTGCTGCAAGCAGACCTACTTGAATCTTCTACTGATGATTATGAGAATTCAAGTAGTTCAAGTTCAGCCTATAAGTTCTGAAAGGAACCAAGTGTATATGGACATTTTGTTGATGCCTAATATCCTGACTGTGAAGGTCTTCTATAATGTCCAGTTTCAAGGTGAAACTTGGGAAGAATAAAACTGTAGTATTACATTCACTTTCAAATATCATTACAAATAGTTAAGTCCAGCTAGTATTAGACCAGGCAGAAAAGCTACCCAACTATTGTGATTGTGTGATGGATCTTAAGGGACACTGACAGTAGAAATGTTTTTGTTTTCCTAAACATCTCTGCCCAGCCGCTCCCTATGGCTCGCATTTTGGAGGCTAGAGTCACTATCACTATTCTGAGTTTTCATCTCGCCTGTCATTCACTTCATGTTCAACTTTTATTGAATAGTGGATTAGTGAGGCCAGAAACTTGTTTCTTTCTCAAGTGCTGGTTACTTATTCCTATCATTCTCCACATGGCTAAAAACATGCTCTATTTAATCATTTTTTTTAATATTCAACTTCAACCTACATATGTCCTGAGAGTGGTGATAATGATGGTATGTGTGGTTGTGGGTGACACATATTGTCTCATTTCATCCTAAAATCAACCATTTCCCCTTCTCTAGGTATGAGGAAATAAGATGCCCCAGTGAATGACTTAGTGGGCAGGAACCCGGTGAATGCAACTCTCACAAGCCATGATAGTCTAGCTGCAATGCAAAACTATTGGAGGGTTTTTACAGGTATGTGATCTCATTTATGCTATCTCTGTGGCTAATGATGTGTGGGTAACAGATACGAATGCAAGGATGCCATCAGAGAGCCTGAGAGGTATTTCAGAGTGTTCTTAGCCCACTCTGGCCCACTGCTAGTTAATGATCCTCATTCTTCCCTGCATCCCAGGAACATGTTAAGGAAACTTTGGTGCTGCTTGGGTAGCAAAATGCCAGTTCTTCTCACACATTCCCTCTTTCCATCTCTGCTTAAACTCCTGTAGGTGTAGCTAGAAGCAGAGCCCATAGAACCAACTGCTATCAACCTCTTTCCCATTAGACCCTGATTATACTAACAACCCCTTCTCAGGAAGCTCTGGAACTCAGAATATGTCAAGAGGTTGAGATGCTAGAGAGCTTGATTTTGTTTCGGTTTTGGTTTGGGGGAAGTAGAGTTATGGAATGGTGTGGTAAGGGGGAAAAGGCATTATGGGGAAAACTTGGGGTAAAAGCTGTGATGAACCATTGGGAGACAGAAGAGGAGACAGAGAAAATCACAGAAAGTGCTCAAGTTAACCAAAGATTCATACAATGTTACCAATTCAGGAACTGTGGAAACAGTAAAAGAGGATTTCAGCATTTGTCCACCTTTTGTAATATTTCATAAATGTTTAGGGCAGTAGATTCTGCTTCACCAAATAAGGCTGCCAAGCTACTGTTCCAACATGCTAGACAAGTACTCTACTATAGGGCTACTCCCCGAGTCCTCAAAACCTCGTTTTCCATGGCAGTCATTTGTTGAACAGGTACAAGGCTAAGGCATCGTATGAAATGCTGTGAGGGAACCCAAGAAAATCACTGTATGATGAGTCTTTTCTATGCATCAACTTTGACTAAGATTTTTGCACAATTTTTCTCATTTGAAAAGATGAATAAAGAAGTTTCTGACCATAAGGATGGAAATATCATTTAAGGAAATAAGGTATATATAGGGCAAATGAATTTTTCCAAGTGTATGACAACTATATTTTGAGCTTCTCCATATTACTGACATTAGGAGCAAATTCAAATGTGTATAAACTTCTGCAACTTACTTCATTTTAAAACATATCTTGGTTGGTTTTTCATATCATACATTAGCTTCTTTATTCTTTTTCATAGTTTCATAATATACTATTATATACATGGCTACAATTCACTTCTTTGTCTCTTCTTTATGGACATGTAGATTGTTACCAGTCCTTTGCTGTTAGAAACAATACCTCAGTAAATCACCTTGTGCATATATCATTTTGTTGTGTAGTATATTCATAAGATAAACTCTTGGAAATACAATTACTGGGTTAAACAATTTATGTTTTTTTTTTTTTTTTTTTTTGGTTTTTCTCCGGTACCGGGAACCGAACTCACGACCTTGCGCTTGCCAGGCAGGCACTTTTGCCACTGAGCTAAATCCCCAGCCTCCTTAAACAATTTATGTGTTTTTAATTATCATAACTATTATTGAATTGATCGCTATCAGGTTACACTTCCAATTGCAGTCTATGAGAATATCTGTTTCCCCAAAGCTTTGCCAACATGGCATGTGTGCCAATCTGATAAGTTAATATAGAATCTCAATATAGTTTTAATTTCAACTTATGTTATTATGAATGAGATCAAACATGCTTTTGTATAACAAGCTATTTGTATTTTCTCTGTAACATATAGCATGTTCGTATTGACTGCTACTTCTTCTACTGGATTGTTGGTCTTTTATATTTTATGATAAGGAAATTTACATAAGGAAATTTTTATATTAGAATTATATCCCTTGTGGCATGAGCTGAAAATACTTTCTCAATTTGGTTTTTCTTTTTTGTTTCGCTTATAGCATTAGATATTTTTTTTTCTGTATAATCAGTCATCCCAAATGTTATTGTCTTTTTTTGTGTGTGTTTTTGAGACAGTGTCTCACTATGCAGTTCAGGCTGGCTTTGAGCTCACTTTGTAGCCCAGGCTGGTCTTGAACTCACAACGATCCTCCTGCTGCAGCCTCCCAAGTGCTGGGATTACAGGTGTGCACCACCACACCTGGCTCCAAATGTTATTGTCTTGAAATAATAATAATAATTTATTTTCTCATGACATTACGGTTTGGGCTGGCTGAGGTGAGTCATCTCTGTCCCACGAGGTGTCAGCAGGGCTTACTTATACATTTAAAGTCATCCAGTGATTGCTGATCTCACTGTTATGGTTTGAATTTGAAATGTCCCCCAAAACCCCTGTGCTAAAGTCTTGGTTGCTTGTGGGCTTTGGTAGAGTAACCGGATCATGAGGGATCTAACTTTATCAAGTCATCTTAGTCTCGGACAAAAATACAGGACACTCACAACTTAGAAGGGAAGAGGTTTATTTTGGATCATGGTTTTGGTCCACAGTGGGCTGCCTCAGCACGGTGGAAGCCACAGTGGAAGAAAGACCCTCAACCCGTGACAGCCATAGAGCGGGAGCAGTGGGGAGGAGAAGGGAAATGTCTCTCCAATCAGGCCACACTCCTAACAGCCAATTTAGCTAGTGACCTCATCAATGGGAGAATCTGCTGGTGAGTACAGTGCTACCATGATCCAATCATACTCTAAACACAGGAGTCTCTTGGGGGATATTTTAGTTTAGACTATAACATGGGGATTAACCCATGGACAAGATCATACTTTGATGGTACTATTTGGAAGTGATGGAAACAGGAGGTGGGCACAGCTGAAGGGAGTAGATCATGGGGTTATGAATTTGAGGAGGACATGTGGCTCCCAGCCTCTTCCTTGGTGCCTGTTTCCTTTGCTTCCTGGCTGCCATAAGGTGAGCACCATTCCTTTGCCATACCCTTGTACCACCATATTTCTGCCTCACTGCAGGCCTAAAGCAATAGACCAGGCCCACTGTGGACTGAAACCTCTGAAACTGTAGGACAAAATAAATCTTTCTTCCTTTAAGTTGTTTTACTCAAGTATTTGTTCATAACAATAAAATGTGAACTGTTTACTAACACAGTTAGGGAAGCAAGTAGTCATGTGTCACTCCTCCTCCAATAAGCTAACTCAGAATCCTTCTCAGGGTGGTCAGCAGACAAGTTAAACAAATAAAATAAAACAAAACCAAAAAGCAGCTAGACAGCAAGCACTAATGCCCAACTTTTTTTAAGCCTCTACTCATATCATTTTTTTGTTTTTCCAATTGCCAAACTGAATAAGCTAAGACTGTAGTCGAGAAGAAAAGGCAATGTCTAGGAATATAAATAGGGAAGAGAATGCAACTTTTTAAAGAACCTTCCACAGTTATGAAGTTGGTTGGTTATTTATATATGTCCTTATTGCTGTGGTGGGGATTGAACCTAGGGGTTACACATGCTAGTAAAATGCTATACCTATATGTTACACACCTAGCCCAAGTTCTTTTTCTTCTTATTAATTTTTCTAGGCAGTTTTTGTCTAGAAATTCTATATGATAGAATTTGTCAATCTCTGCTTTCATAGATTCTTAATTTGAGTTATATTTAGAAAGCCTTTTCCCATTCTAAGTTTATGAAGACAATTACTATTTTTATATAGTATTTTCATGGCTTAATTTATTACTAGTAAACTTTGACTGACTTGAAATTTATTCTTCATTTACTCTACATTTTGATGTTTATTTTTTTCCTTCAGTGGTGAAGACTGAACCCAATCTCATGTATGGTAGACAAACACTGTATTACTGAGCTGCATGCCTATCCTATATGTATAACCTTAACTAAATCATAATTCTTTTTTACTTGGTTTGTTGTTGTATTTATCAGTATAGACAAAATTATGCCCAATAATAAACAACCCCTAAACCTCTGTGGCTTTTAACTAGCAAGTTTTTTTTTCCTAACTCATGCTACTTACCTATTATGATGCCAGATAAGCTCCATTCCACATCAACTTTATTCCAAGATCCAAGCTGATGAGTCACCCTTCATCTACAACACTGAGTTTTGCCTAGGAGAGTGAAAGATCATGATTAAATGTATAAGGCCTCTTATAGCTTTAGAAATATATGCCTTCTGGAGTGAGCGAGTGCTCCAAGAGCTGCTGGCCCAGCGATTCGAGTCTGTGCTTTACTCAGCCTGCCATGGTTCCCAGCTGAAACTCATGGAGCCAGGTATTTCCCATCTACTTTCTGAGGGCAGAGCAGGTGACCCAGGACCCCACCGTCATTACAGACTGAGTCTCTGCCCTCTGGGCACCCACAGCAGATAGGAGGCCCTCACTCAGAAACCCTAGGGACTTCTCTGGCTGGGGGTGGGGCATGTAGCCTCTCCCTGCACCCACATGCCCTGTGCTGAGGGAGCAAGTGCTCCAAGAGCTGCTGGTCCCGTGGTTCAAGTCTGTGCTTTACTCTCACCGCAATGGTTCCCAGCTGAAACTTGCAGAGAGAGCCAGGTATTTCCCATCTACTTCCTGAGGGCAGAGTGGGTGACCCAGGACTCTGCCACCATTACAGACTGAGTCTATGCCCTCCCTGCATTTGTGGCAAACAGGAGGTCTTCACTCAGAAGCCCCAGGGACTTCTCTGGCTGGGGAGAGCTCGTGTAGCCCTGCCCTGCACACCCTGCACCGAGTGAGCGAGTGCTCCAAGAGTTACTGGTCCCACAGTTTGAGTCCATGCTTTATTTTCACCTGGAACCCCTAGGGGTTCGCAGGCATGGGGAGTCTGTGATTGCTACCCAGCTGGCCTGCATCTGGTTCCTGTATGTGTCCTGAACTGACTGGAGACACAGAATCAGGTGGTTCACAAACTGTCGACCCTGCAGTTTGTGTCTAGGTTTTCCCCGTACCCTGAACTCCCTGGAGACATAGGTCCACCGGACCAGAATTGTCATACCAGTGCAACCTGAGTCTGGGCTGTGGAGATGCCCTGAACTGCAAGGGGATGCTGGATCAGGCGGTTGGCCATCAGCTGACACCAATGCCCATGTCTGAGATTGGGGATAACTAGATGCAAATCAACAACTGCCGGAAAACCCGAGACTAAGTAGTGCTTCTCCAAGGTCATTCAGGGACAAACCTGACCAATAGGAAAACTAGGGACACTAGCGGCCTTTGCTGTGCAGCTACTGAAGAGGGAAACTGAGCTTTCTGCATCCAGTAGCAAACATGACAAAATGAAGGACTAAAACACAATCCCAGAACTCCACCCCACTCAGAACAAGTCCAGGACACAATGACATGGAGAACTTGGTAAACATATGCCTGAATTAGCTGAAATGATTGCAATGGAAGTAAAGAAACAACTCCATAAGGCCATAGAAGAGATGAGATCAGAAATAATCTCTCAGCCAAAAAATGAAATGACAATAATAATGAAGGAACTG
>NW_004955435.1:20321079-20341138 GCF_000276665.1 Chinchilla lanigera | reverse complement strand
AAAGGAAGGAGTAAAACTATCACTATTTGCAGATGACATGATACTTTACATGGAAGATCCCAAAAACTCCACAAGAAGACTCCTTGAATTAATCAACAAGTTCAGCTGTGTAGCTGGATACAGTCAACATACAAAAATCGACAGCATTCCTATACACAGGCAACAAACAGACTGAGAGAAATTAAGAAAATCATACCTTTCACAATAACATCCAAGAAATTGAAATATTGAGGAATCAGTCTAACAAAAGAAGTAAAAGATCTCTGGAATGAAAGCTACAGTACTCTGAAAAAAGAGATTGAAGATTTCAGAAAATGGAAAAATATGCCTTGCTCATGGATAGGAAGAACCAACATTGTGAAAATGGCCACACTCCCAAAACTGCTGTACAGATTCAATGCAATTCCCATTCAACTACCATTAGCATACCTCACAGATCTCGAGGAAACATTCCTTAAATTCATCTGGAGCCAGAAGAGACCCAGAATAGCAAAAGCAATCCTGGACAACAAGGACAGGTCAGGTGGAATCACAATCCCTGACCTGAAATTATGCTACAAAGCTACTGTCATGAAATCAACCTGGTACTGGCTAAAAAACAGACCTGAAGATCAATGGAACAGACTGGAAGAAACAGCCACAACCAAAAACACACTCAGCCACCTAATCTTTGATAAAGGGGCCAAACAAACTCACTGGAAGGATGATAGCCTCTTTAATAAATGGTGCTGGAAAAACTGGCTTGTACCTGCCAAAGACTGAAAATAGACCCAAGCCTATCACCAAACTCAAGTCAAAAATGGTTCACAGATCTCAATATTAAACCAGAAACACTACATCTATTTGAAGAGAAAGTAGGTAAAAACCTTGAAGACATAGGGGTAGGCAGAGAGTTCATGAACAAAAACCAAATTGCAAGTGAAACACTTGAAAGAATCAACAACTGGGATCTCATCCTACTAAAAAGTTTCTGCACATCTAAAGAAATCACCAGCAGAGTAAAATGAAAACCCACAAACTTGGAAAAAGTCTTAGCTGACTGTCCCTCAGACAAAGGGCTTCTATCCAGAACATATAAAGAATTAAATAATATCAGCCCCCCCCCCCAAATTCAAAGGCCCAATCCAAAAATGGGCAGCTGAGATGAATACACACTTCTCAGATAAGGAGATACAAATGGCAAATAAATATATAAGAAAATGTTCAACATCATTAGTCATTCGAGAAATGCAGATTAAAACAACATTGAGATTCCACCTTACCCCAGTAAGAATGGCTAGCATTAAGAAATCAACCAATAACAAATGCTGGTGAGGCTGTGTAGAAATAGGAACTCTTCTCACTGCTGGTGGGAATGCAGACTAGTCAAACCACTGTGGAAATCAGTTTGGAAATTCCACAGAAAACTAGGTCTAGAGGTCCTATTCAATCCAGCTATCCCCCTGCTGGGTATTTTCCCAGAAGATCCAAAAACATCATAACACAGTGATATATGTGCACCTATGTTCATAGCAGCACAATTTGTAATTGCTAAATTGTGGAAGCAACCCAAATGTCTGTCCATCCACTGAGGATTTGGATAAGCAAATTGTGGTATTTTTATATAATGGAATATTACTCAGCTATAAAGAAAGATAAACTCGAGGCTTTTATAGGTAAATGGTCACAATTAGAGACCATACTCATAAGTGAAATAAATCAGACCTGCATGTGCAAGCACCACATTGTTTCACTAGTGTAAAACCTGAAAGAGTTCATTTAAACTAGGAGGTATGATAGACATTGTTAAACAACAGGAAAACACTCAAGGGTAAAGGGCAACTGGGATGTGGGAAAAGAGACGGGAAAGAAGGAGAAATGGTGTATGTATATATATATATATATATACAGGATAGTTAACATAGTTGTTCTACTGTCTTGTATTTCTTCGCTGAAAGAAACTGTGAATGAGTCCTTATTTGATCAATTTTGCATGTCTCTATCTGTTTTCATGAGAAACCACTTTGAAGATATCAATATGTAATACAACAAGCATTGTTAATTTCCTACCACTTTGTTTGCAACTCTGTATTGTCTGTACTGTTCTTTTGCTATTTTGTAAAAGGTTGTCTGTTAATGTTTTCTTCCTTTTATTTTTAAAATAAAAAAAAAGAAATATATGCCTTCTCATACAAATTTCATTGGCTACAGCCAGTCACATGACCAATCTTGGTGTTAATGAGATAGGGAAGTATAATTCTACCCTGAAGGGCAAAAAATTTTGGTAACAACACTTCATTGTCCTTTTTGTTGGTGAGCAGCTTTGGGAAAGTACACAAATAGTCACAAGGAGGGTGTGTATCTCAGTGCCTCAGAGAGGTCAACACATTGTGCCTGGCATGTGGTTATGAGTATCAGCCTTTCCTCCACAGATCTTGCATCTGCTTGGAGTAGAGGGTATCTAAATACTGTAGAGAAGCAGAGAGTGAAAGAGAGCAAGAGTGGATTCATTGGAGTTGAGTTTTGTCCAATCAATTCAGGTTGCCATCAAGAAATAGCATAAACTGGCTAAAACAAGATGCTTGGGAATCTGGAGTCCCAAAATTAGAGTGCCAGCATGATTAGGTTCTGATGTGGTTCCTCTTCTGGGATGCAAAATGTTGAATTTTGTTTGTTTCTTCACATGCCAAAGAGAGAATGTGAAAGCTCTCTGGGGTCCTTATACAAGGATGCTAACCCCATTCCTGCTGACATCCCAAAGGTACTCACACCCCAGTACCACCACACTGAGCTCAGTGCAATCATCTGAATGGGTCCTAGTCCAGTGTGACTGATGTCTTTTAAAAAGAGAAAATTGGGACACAGAAGAGAGCTACATATAGTGGTAAGATGAGGTGAAAAGATACAGGAATGAAGATGGCCATCTACAAATCAGGAAGAAAATCCTGGAACAGATTCTCCTACCAAACTCCTCAAAAAGAACAAGTCTTCTGATACCTTGATTTTGGCTTCAAACATTTATACACCAATAAGTGTTTGCTGTTTAAACCAGCTGTCTTGTGGTACTTTGTTACAGCAGCTCTAGCAAACCAGTGACATAGGAACTATCTCTAATTGCTTAGTAGGGGATGCTAGATCATTATTTTAACAGAATTTCTGGAGCCACACTCACACTGTCAGGAAAGTGACCTGCAACGAATTAACAGTGTCTTCCATGAATATGGGGTGGGTATAGCATTGAATTTAGAGTCAGGTGACCAGGAATTTCACCCAGGCTCTGGAACACTCTAACTTCATGATTACAATAGAGTTAGATAAACCAGTGAGCCCATGGGCAGGGATACCAGGAATCCATAGCCGAGGGCTTTTGACTAAAGCACAAAAGTGTGGAGATGGACAGAAGGCCTGGCATCACCTCAAACACTGACCCCCAGCCTAGCCAGTGAGGAGGCAATTAGTCTTTCCCTAAGAGAGCCACCAGTAACTACCAGAAGTAAATCAAATTCTTGGAAAAAATGATAGCTCTTTAATATTCTCTAGATTCTAGCATCCTTCTCTATTAGCCCCTTTGAAATTTACTGTCTGCTCTTCCGAGGTAGTCTGAGCATCGTAAGACCTCTCCTCTAAATATGGTTGACAACAATTAATCAAATTTTTCAAAATAGGTGGTAGAATTTTGAATGTTCCCCAATACAAATAAATGATATATATCTGAATTAATAAAAATGTCAATTACCCTGATTTGATCTTTATACATTGTATACATGCATTGAAATGTTCCATTGTACTCTATAAAAATGTGAATCTGTATACGTCATTTTAATATCTCTTCTCCTATAGCAGAAAACCGTAAGACTCCAAAACTTTGTTAACCACAAGGTATTTTTAGGTCCTAGATCTTACCTGTGTATGGACAAAAACCTGAAATATTAATGAAAAGGTGGAGATAGGGTGTAGTACTTACTTTTGACAGGTGAAGGAACCTCTTTATTGCTTTCCTCTAGACAGATTCAATAACAAAATTGAGGTATGTTTTTAAACTCTGAGACATCGGTGTGCATGTACATGAGTGTGTGTGTGTGTGTGTGTGTGTGTGTGTGTGTGTGTGTGTGACGTCTTAGCACACTGATGTTCCATGGGATGCTATTTCAGTCTGGAAGATAGCTAAGCATGTTACGGTTGATTCAGCAGGCCCCACCAGTAGAGAATGAAATGACATCCGTAATAGCCATAGAAGCAATGACCAGCAAAGAGAAACATGGAGCGGAATAAGGCGAAAGAGCAAAGTATCAATTATCTGTTGCTTATGTGACAAATCACCCCAAAATACAGTGGCTTAAAACAACAACAATTTTTTCATGATTATGTAGATCAGTAATTCAGGCTGGGCTCCCCTGGGTGATTCTTCCTCTTGTTTGAGGTCATTCGGCTGCCTGGTTGGCTGGTGGTTTCAGGGATCTTAGCTGGGATTGCTTATCTTTTCTCCCTTTTGCACGTGGTGGTGGAAGTCTTTAGTGGCCAGAGAGGGCATGCCTAAGTGCACAAACACTTTTCAAGCTGCTTCTTGTACACTTTTAGTAATGTTCCCGTAGACAAGCCCAGAGTCAGTGGAGACAGGAACTGTACTAAGGCATTGGTACAGGGAAGCATGATTCCTAGGGGACTACTCTTAGTGGAAGAATTCTCCAGAGCTTGCTTTTTTGAGAACTTTTGTATCATATCCTAAGACTACCAAATGTAAAATGTGCAGATAAGCTAGAAGTGTTTCTTTAAAAATTAGGTTCAAGAGCTGGTGAAATCTTTATTTTTATTAATATAACCCTATTTACACAGACAAGTAAAGCCTGGTAAAGCTCACATTAGTTGATCCTGGAAGTCCCTTAATCTCTGAGACTTAGTTTCCCATTTGTAAGATGCTCTTTACTGAACTCCTTCATCATTATTTTAAGGATCACACGAGCTCGCGCTTTTTGTGAACAGTGTAGCGCTCCACACAGCCTGGGTGTGCCATGATTCTGGGAAACTTTAAACCTGGTGACCAGAAAAATATGCGATATGCAATGAGAAAATAAAAGCACCAACTGACTAGACTGTTTCAATAGCACGTATTTTTAAAAATTCATAAGAGAGTCTTTTGACTCTACATACATTAAATTTGCCTTTGTCTCTGTCCTTCTCTTTGCCCAAGATTAACAAGGAAAAAACAGATTTGATTTGTTTTGAACATCTGCTTTACCTTTTGTCCTAATTTTAAATCACTCCTCTATTTCAAATGCACCTTGTTCTCTCTACCTCTAATATATCAATCCAGTTTACAAGCCTTCTCTTCCAGAATGTGTTTGATTGATTACACTGCAATTCGATCCCTGCTTGCCCATCCATCAGGAGTTACTGAACTCTTTTGATGTCTGGGTTAGTGCTGGGACTAGATGCCAAAACAAACTAAACCAAACAAATAAACAAAGAAAAACATGAATAAAGCATCATTTTTTGTCCTCCAGGACCTCATGGACTAGCAATGAGATATGCATACACAGGAAACAGTATTATCATTGTGTGCTGAGAAACAAAACTACACATTTATTCAACAAACATCTAATGATTGCTTACTTGGTGCATGCAATAAGCTGGTATACAATACAAAGATGGATGTCTTTTCTATTTTTAAGGCTGATCTAGTGAAGGAAACAGACAAGGCAGAAGTCACAGTTCAGCACCAGGTTTACATGGAGCCCAGAGCATGGCCTCCGCCAGATGGAAGTGGTTGGGAATTTTTTCCATAGATTACATATAAGACAAGAAAAGGGTAGGGGTAAATTTCAGGCAGAGAGTGCTTCACAGTGTGGGAAAGCATGACTTTTTTTAGAGATATCCAAATCAGTGCAGTATGACTGTTCTACAGAGTGAGAAAGGAGGACAAGAGAGAAAAATCTAGAGACAAGCAGAGGTCAGACTGCAGGAGAGAAGTAGCCTCCTCAGATTTGCACTGTAGGAGAATCACTCTAGCAAAACAGGGTGAAATGTTATGTACAGGCATAGTCAAGTTACAGGACAACAAAGCTAATAAGTAATTTTAATAACTTAAATATAATTTAATTCAACCAAGAAATGATGAGAGATTGAATTTCAGCACAGTATTGGAGGGACAAGCAATGGGTTTAGAGGCATAAGGTAGCAGTACGGGATGAATTACATCTCAGAAACTCATGTATTGAAGTACTAATCACATGTACCTCAGAATGTAAGCTGTAAGGCCTTAGAAGAAGCAGTGAAGTTAAAAAGAAGTCACCAGGGTGGCCCTAGACTGGTGTTCCTATAAAGAAAAGAGTTTATAGCACAGACATGCACAATAGGTAGACCCTGCAAAAACACAGGGAGAAAACAGCCATCTACAAACCAAGGAGAGAGGCCTCAGGAGATACCAAGCTTGCTAATACCTTGATCACTGACTTGTAGCTCCAGAATAGTGAGAGTAAAATTCTGTTTAGATGTCACCAACCTGTGGTATTTTGTCGTGGCCCTACAAACTAATCGAGGAGGAAGAATCAGGAGAACTGGTGAAATCAGGGATGAAGTGGATAAAAGAGGAGGAAATATAGGGCAACTCTGAGGTTTCTGTCTCATGCAACCTACTTCTGGGGCTCAAATAATCATACCCCCAAAGTACAGTGTGTGGGGGTATGCTAAGCCTTTGACTTAAAAAAGAGCTTACACTACTTCTGCCTACCCAAGCATAAAAATCCTGGAATTCTCTTCTCTGCATTAAGAGCCGACTGCAAAGGGAGCATAGACTTCCCTCTCCCTAAAATCCCATTATCTTTCTCAGAAAAGAAGAGTATGGAATGTGACTGCATCAGGACAGATTTCCCCTGCAGGAAAATGTCTTTCCTTTGGTCACATTTAAATTCCAAAGAGAATGTCTTGGGGATGAAGCAGTTCCCTAATAAGAAATTACAAGCCCTCAGAGCGTATTCCCCCATGTGCTATTGCTGTAGTTTTCTCCTTTTGCATGTTAATAAATGTGTGTCTTTTCTCTTGTTTAATCTTTGTCAGTTTATTCCCATGACCCTTTAAAAGACAGAGAGGAAATTTCCCTGTGCCCCTGCAATAGTATGTGATGCTGCTGTGCTCCAAGAGGTAAGACCACCGGCTGGCAGTGATGCTTTCTAGTTTTGTGGTCTTTGAAGAACATCCAACTGATGGTGACCACTACACTGTCTACAAGGAGCTGGAGCCCAGTCAAGAGGCATGAGCTGAGGTTACAGGTTTGGGGATCTCCAGGTACAGGAGCAGGTGAAGCAGAGCAGTGGTTGAGGTCACCTGACGGACATATGTGCTGTGAGAACAGGGTGCAGAAGACAGAGCTGGGAAGAAGTCCTTCCCTGTGGAAGAGAAGAAAAGCCACCTGGGCACAGGACAGAGTGGAAAACATTAGCGGAAGTCCTCAGAGATGAGAGTCAAGAGAGTCAAAGGCTGTTCAAGTTTTAATGTCAGAACCACGGTGATGTCTGATTTTTCAGAGACAGAATACTTTCCAGCTTTATGTTCCTGTCAAATAGTGCCTGCCCTTGTGGCTGGTGGGCTCTTTATCCCTCCCTGATAGATGCTACTCCTTGGCTATTTTCTCTCTCACCTAGAGGACTTTCTGAAGGGTCATCAGGTTTTCTTCCAGGGCCCTCCTTGTATCTTCCTTAGTAAAGCCAGATGGCTGGAGGTAGTGTTTAAGGCGAGGCTGTTCTTTTTAGGGCTCTTTAGTGGGTAAGCAAACCCTGTGCCCTTGGTCAGAATGTATAGGAACTATGAAGTCATTGTTCGGCTTCCCCAAGCCTGAGAAGAATCTAGTCTTTACAGATACTGAATAGTTAAAAGGCATCTTTCTTCACTTACTTTGGAGAAAGGGAAAGGCACATGGATCCTTTCTCTAACCAACCAATCCAACAAGAGAGGCCTAGAAGAAACATAAGGGATTTCCCCCAAAACACTCAGGATTTGGCCCTGGCTTTGCCCGACTTTATCTTGCCTCTGTGAAATTGTCCTCTTCTTTGCTATCGTCTTACCACTCAGTGCTCCTTCCTTCTGAAAGGTGCGGAGCACTTTCACCATAAACACTCAGCCAGCAGTCGTGAACATTTCCTATCCAAGCACGGGGGGAACAACACAGAGATAGCCAACTTTGCACCTTAAGAAGCATCTGCTTAGTCGCACATCTGAATGCTGGATGCAGTTTGAAGATCATGTCTGCTAACTCAATCACCTTCCACAGCAGTAGTCCTAAATAATGTACACTTGAAGTATTTTTGTTCTCTCAATATAAAATTTTGAGATTGGAAAAGCCGGCCCCCTCACCCTCTTGTTGAAGTGAAACTAGAAGAGATTTCCCCACCCAGCCGTGCAGACTCTTAGGTGACAAATTCAGTGCTCTGGTCACTTTCCCTCACGGCCTCCCTGAGTTCTTCAGCATGAATCACCTCCATGAGAGACCCCACTAGGGGTGACTCAGCCTCTGCCTGAGTGTCAGCTACCAGAAGGGAGGGAGATTTCCCAACAATGAACTGTCCAGTTCTTCCTTGTTTTGAGAGAAAATCTTGTCCAGAGCTCCCTTTGGCAGTTAGGAAAAGACCTATGCTGAATACAAGCCCTACAGCAAGGGCCTGGGAAGCTTCTCCTATTCACACTCTCACCAGGTCAGGGCTTAGGAAGGCGGCTCTGGCCCTGGGCTTCACTGGCTGACTGGATGCCGGCAGCCACAGGCAATTCTGCACCGCAGTCTGTTTCCGCATACCTGAGCCAGCTTTCCCAGCCTGCACTGTTTAAGGTGAGCACACTGGAGCTTACTGTGAGTCACAGCACTCAAAAGGCCAGGACTCAGGAGGGCGGCAGCAGCGCCACTCAGCCCAGCTCCTGGATCCGGCTGTGGCAAGGAATCCTTCCCCTCGCCATGGCTTCCCTGGGGCAGATCATCTTCTGGAGGTAGAGTACCCTTCTTCCTATCCTTAAGATTAAGAATAGGGATGAAGTCTCTTATGAACCTGAAGAACTGCTGGGCTGTTTCATGTGGCCCCACTTGTACTCTTATGATCCAGCATTAGACCAGTGAGAGCCTCACCAGACAATAACCTACCTGAACTCAACATCACACCCCGGCCACTTAAAGCACCCAGTCAGGGATGGGAGGTTTTTGGTGGTGGCCTGCCATGGAAGCCTGGTGCCTGCTGGGGTAGCACTGAACTGAGGAGAGCACAGGGTACCAGGCTAGGAGCTAAACAGAAATGTAAGTTTCTGAGTGCTGTAGGGACACTGAGTGGCGTGGCCCAGGAAACAAAGGGAATGAGTGGAGACTGGTGGGGTGCAGGAGCATCTCTACGAGCTCTCAGGATGAAGGAGGAGGATATTCTTTGACTCTTCTTTGTGGGTATAATTTCTCTGTATTCCTGAACAGTTCACTCCAACAGCCCCACCTCATTGCGAGCTGGGTCTCTAGTTTTCCTGGGAGCTCTTTGGACAGAGACCCTGGCAGCTGCTATTGCTGCTGCTGCTACCTAACTTCCCAGAAATGAAAGAAGCAAGTCCCTCCCCTCCCTTTTGCTCCTCTCAGTTATACTCTAGTTGCCTTTACCCCTCAGGATGTCATTTACTTTCTGGAAAGGAAGAGCTGGAAGACAAAGTATTTTTCATAGAATGGTTGCTGATTCAATGTCAGGCACAACTCATTACAGTGTTAGGAAGACATATTTACTGGTTCTAAGTATTCTTTGAAGGACCAACCTTCAAACAATTTCTAGTGTCTATTTCAATGTGAAGAAAGAAAGAAAAAAACAGAAGGAAGAAAAAAGGGAAGAAAGGACAGGAATCCAGATTAATAGTGAAAAGTTCGTAAAGAGACTGACAAAACAATGGGAAATTCTTTTCCTTGAAACAGAATGTCAGCTCCTCACTTGTGTTCAGCTGAAACCACCAGTCCTGCATTGACAGGGTCTTGGTGGGCTCAGCAGGGCTACCTGGGCAGCTCTCCTAGCCCTGTGCCTGACAAGGACACTGTGCTCCATCAACTTCTTGGAAGAGCAGTAGGCAGTGGTGGGCTTTCATCCATTCCTATACCCTAAAAGAATCCTCCTAAGAAGCACCTGCATCTAAAGTGTTAACATTTTGCAAGCTTGTACTTCGTGCTTTACAGTAGCGTGTCCTTTAAGTCTCACTCCCAAGCCCTCGTGAAGGTTCTTTATCACCTCAAGGTAAGAATGTCATTTGCTCAAGCCTCAACCCATGTGTGAGGGGCGTTAAGCCCAGTCTACTTGACACTAAAGGCCCAAGCGCTCTGCCCTGTGCCATCCTTGCCTCTGCTCCCACTGCCCCAGTTCCCCTTCCCCCTATATTCCAGCTTGCTCCCATGGATGGGAAACACGCAACAAGTGACTGTTGTTCCAAGGACGGGCGTGTGGGCTTTCTAATAATACATTACAACCAGCCTGACTGGTTTTGCTGGAGGATTAGCAAGAGGTGGGTGTTCAAAATGTGAAACCCCCACCCTTCAGAGACCCACTGGAGTCAACAGAGGCTCCCCTTGTTGGCCCCTGTTGCCTGGTTAGCTATTCATGCTCTAGTTGCAAAAGCAGGAACAAGCTGCAAGGGTGGCAGATCCTTTGTGCAAAGACGTCACCAGGAAGAGGGAAAATGGCCAGCTTCAGTGGTAAGCAGGGTTTTCCTGGTTGTCTTAGGGATTCAGATGGAGCCCACTTGTGGGGATTCAGTGTTCTCTCTTGGTCTTAACACACTTACTCCCTTTGCCATAATTTTATTAATTCACTATAGTACGTCTTTTGGGAATGCTCAAGGCTATGGTGATGGTCATAGTGTAAGAGTCTGCCATCTTTTGCAGAAACAGTGCATTATTCCTTTAACAATTACCAAAGAGCTTAATACCTTCACACACTACAGAATGCTGCTGAGGATTTGCAATTTCTACCATACCAACCCTCCTCGGCATATTTAGGAGCTGTGTAATCAAGGACTTCCACCCTTGTTCCCATCACAGCTATCAGTAGCAGCAGCATTCATTCAAGGAACATTTGTTGAACGCTGCTTGGAGTCCAGTGGTAGAAAAGTTACACTCCCTGCTCTGAAGGGGTTAAATTCCAATCAACAATATTAATAAAGTATCTATTTTGTGTTGAGGGCTGCAGTAGGCACTGAGGCAAATGTGACTAAAATGATAATGCAACGGCCTAATGGGAGATAGATTCCTAAACAGAGATTTCTAATATACATTCAAAAGTAAGATAATATTATATTGCATTGTGTTATCTTCAGTGTAGTTGCTCAGATCACCAGATACAGGCATGTAAGAGTGATCAAACAATATAAACACTAACTGGTCCTTTCAGTGAACTAATAGACATTAGTAGCACAATTATCTTAGCTATCTTGTATATGATTTCCTATCATCTTGTTTTGAAATTCTGTATCATTTTTATTGGTTTTTTTTTATTATCTTTAAAATAAAAAAGTAAGATAATAGGCACAAGGTGCACTAGAAACACTTCCTTACCTGAGACTTGAGGCATGTTTCCTGAGCCGGCTGCCGGCCGGACCGTCTTGGAAATGAGTTAGTGTTACCGGAGCGAGGACACTTGAGGAGGAGTCGCTAAGGAGAGGGAGCAGAATAAAATAAAACTCATGAACTAGCGCACTGTGCTGAGAAGCTGCAAGTTACTTTATCCTATCAGCACATGAAGTTTGACACAGAAAGTTCTAAGAGATGAGGCTGAGATCACACCAGATAATGTGGGACCTTATTTGTTGTTTATGAAGAGGAGCCCTTGAAAGCCCTTGAAAGCTCTTACTCAAGGGAACCTTGGTGGGTTTTATCCTCGGGGAGCAGAAAGCCAAGGCAAGGAAAAACAGCTAGAAATGGCTTCAAACAGAAGTATAAAGAATGATAAGGACCAGAAGTAGAGATCCACAGAAGGGAAATAGATACAAGAAACAGTCAGAATTTTAAATTGGTAATAGGTGATAAATGATTGGAGGGGAGGAGGGGTGGTGCAGAATTGGAGTGGATGAGGTAAAGGGTTGATAAAGCCCAGGCTACTTCTGTGTTTCTGGATTGGACAGAGTGAGTAGAGGGAGAGGAAAGAGAAGAGTCAGCAAGCTGCTGTATTTCATCTAAAATCACTAGTGACAATGGGACTGACGAGTCCTGTCAAGAGAACGAAGCAAGTGTCCTTTTGCCCAAGGGTGGACAAACTAGAGAATAAGAAAGACTTGAGTGAAGGAGTCTCAGGAGCTTTCCTCTGCAATCTTTGACTCCCATTCCCCACAAGTTGTCAAGCCTGTGCCTGGCGTAGACATCCCAGACGTTGATGGTAAGAAAAGTTATCAGGGTCTGGCCTGGAGAGATCTCGGCACAGGTCGTGTTGACACTTCAACTTCACTTGGATAAAAGTTGGGCCTAACCTGCAGTCTCTCTGAGCCTAGAGACTCTGAGACTCCAGGGCATTTAGAGCTCATCCAATGAACATGGCTGGAATTCAGAAAGTAGAATGAATTATGCATTGAATGGAATATTTAAATTGATAGCATCTTTGTTCCTGGACTCCCAAGAGAATATTATCTTCTGAGTATGATACCCTTCCTCATCTTTACCTGCTGCAGCATTCAGAGCACATGGCACTTCCTCGTTGAAGTTTTCCTATATGCCATTAATTGTCTCCTTTATGTTCACAATTGGACACATTCATGAATGTCTATTAGCAGTGCCTGTCTGTTTCTCTCACTAGGGTTAGGCCCCTGAGGTTCTGGACTTGGTCTTGCTCATTGCTGTCAGAAACAAAGATAGTGCTGCTGCTATGCATCTGCACTCTGGGATTAAACTGCCTGGGTTCATATTCTTACATCATCATGAATGCTTTATGAGCTTCAATTTCCTTATCTATAAAATGTAGCTGATAACAGTACCTAACCACTAGGGTTTATGAATGACATGTGGTCATTATGAGCCTGCCAGCGTTAGCTCTTGCTCTTGTCATTATTTGCAGGTCCTTCTATGATGACTTCTACATGGCTGGCTCTCCACAAAAATTTAACTTCAATTCCAGGACCCCACTGCCTCTTCTGTTCCTGACATGAATGTTCTAGAGAGGGCACATAGTAGAGTAATTGCCACTGGGTCTCTTAAAGAAAGTTAACTCTAACAAATCAAGCTCAGGAGAGTTCTCCAGACTCTTGTTTTGAAAAGAATTAAGTCCATCCCACCTTTTTTCTATGAATCTGAGACTTAATCACGCTCCAGGCTTGAGGATGGCATAGTTGAAATAGTTCACTGAATGTCTTTCTTCACCACTAAAGGGTGGTACTAAAGAGTATTGAGGTGGTGAGGTGAACCTGGAAGTTCCTCCTGTGCAGAGCTGAGTAGCTAGGCCTTCTGGTCAGGCACTGCAGACATCAAAATCAAAAACCCTCAGGGTGCAGTTGAGCTATGTAGCTATGACAAAACACTCAGTAGTAGCTAATGAGCTAAGCTGTCTCACATTCCTAATTATCTCCATTTCATAAGTGCAAATATTGAGGCTAAATAATTTGCTCAGTGTCTCTCAGCCAGTCAGTGGCAGGAACCAAGAAGTTCCTACCTGGTCTTCCATATTTTTATTTTTTTTTAAGAATCTTTCTAATAAGCTCTGCTTCATCTCTTGCTATTTAAAGCAGAACACAACTCATCATCAGCAAAAACTCTCTTCTTCAGAGACGAATAACTGCCACAGTCAAAGAATTCTTATCTGGGGAGCCTGTAAATTGCTGGCCTGTGTTGTATCAGGGAGCTGCTCTATAGGAGTGAGTGCATCAGTAAGGAATGACTAAACTCAGTAATAACTGTATACTTTCAGAGGTCAAAAATTCAGAAAGTCAGTACCTTCTTTCATTTTATCAATGAGATAATCAAGCAAAATGATGTAGCTTGCCCAAGAGTAATATGCTAAAGAATGGTACAACAGGGCTTTTTAAATAATCCTACATTGCTCAGCGACCTTAGCCAAAAGCTGTGTTGGACCCCAGAAGAGCATGTGTTACCCAAACATCAGGGATCCTCAAATCTGAGAGACTAAAGCTTTATCTATGCTTATGTTAATATGAAAAAATAGAAATAATGTAGGTATTAGAACTCGTCCGATCAGTGTATGTAGTTCATCTTTCCACCTCCTGGCTTTGTGACCTCAGTGAGTTACACAACAGCTCTGTCTATTTCTTACTCAGTAAAATGGGCATTAATGACAGTACCTAGCTATTAGGGTTGTTATGAAGACTAACTGAATTAGTCCATGTGAAAACCGCAGTGCAGCTTTGTGCACATGTTTAGCACTTTGTGTTACCCTTATTGAATTATTTCCTCCTGATATTTTTAGGGAATAACAAAGTGAGTTGGAGGGAGGAAGGAAGGGAGAGAGGGGAATAACAAGCCGAACAAGAACCTTCACGTCCTAAATGTTTTGGGATTTAGTGAATCTGAGATATTTTTTTTTAGTCTGTGTTCTATGAGATACAGGGAAATCTCTGCCCCCTGGGGTGGTGAACTAGATGAACTCCACCTGCCCAAATGCTCATCTCAAAGTGTGGTCTCCTGTCCAGCAGCATCAGTACCATCCTGGAGCTGTTAGAAGCACAAATTCTCGGCCCCCCTCCTGACTTACTAAATTGAAAACTCTAGGGGTAGATCTAGCAATACATGGTGGAACAGACCTTCCAGGTGGCTGTAATGCTACTCAGATTCAAGAAACACTGCACTAGCAGTCTCTCTGGGTCCCTGGGTGCCCCAGAGGAAGTACAGAGATTGAATTCAGATGCATATAAATTTCATCTGGGAGTATTTACCACTCCATTTCCTATAAGAAATGTTTTAAAGAGAAGTGGATAGGTCTTGATGAAGACAGAGGAAAAAACATGACATTTCTACAGACGAGAAACCCGCATTATATTTCTTTTTATATTAGCTTCTATTATCCCAAACCATCTGTCTGGAATACTTCAGATTTACTATTTCATCACTTCTAAATGTATTCCTACTACTCCCGGCACAGCAGTAATGGGAAAAATGGCAGACAGTTTTCCCCTATCTTTTTCTGCAGATTTTTGAATGAAAAATTTCATGGAATAAAAACCATGAAAGATTTGAGAGACAGAGAGAGCATCCATAATATTTAGGTGTATGGAATTCTCTTACCTATCTGTCTACCCTCCTCATTGTGTTTTCTTTCCACCGTCCACTCCCAGAGTGGCCATTTCACACCTCTCTTCTCCTTTCAATCTTACAATCACCCACCCCTTCTCCCCTTCCCCATCTCAGTAATTACCTTACTTCATCTTTCACAGAGAAAATAAAACCCAGTAACCAGGTCCTCCTTTACCTTTTTATTTCCCACCTGCCCAAGGGCTCCTTGGTGACCTCTTTCTCTGCCTCTCTTCTGGATCCAGAGGATTTGCCCAATTCCTATCAAAGGTCAACCCCTGTGTGCCTTGGATTAAAATCAACTCCCAGCTCACAAACACCTCCTGCAGCTGGCGTCATCTCTCTTCCTCTACTATCACAGGCAGCGTGCTACCCATGTATCAGTATTTTCTATCTTAAAAAGAAAAAAATCTCCATTTCATAATCCCTCCAGCTACCCACCCTATCTCCCTTTGTCCCTTCTCAGCAAACTTGCTCCAAGAGTTTTGTGCAGTGATTGAGCGTGTTGATTTCCTAGCATTGCAGGGGTGTCGATGTGACAATTTCATGCACAGAGTGGAGCCACTGACTGAGTCTATCTGATCCAAGCTCTCCTACTTTCTAGCTGTGTGGCCTTGGGCAAGCTATTCATCCTCTCTGTGTCTGGGCTCTTCATTCATAAAATGGAGACAACATTAGAATCTATATCGAAAGATTGTTGTGAAAATTATGTAAATTAAGACACAGAAAGCATTTAGCAGATACCTCTTGTAAACTACTTATTCTATGATTATCTCATCTCAACTAACTCTTGCATTTTGGATTTCGTCCCCCACTAAACTAAGATATTGCACCTGCTTGTGTCGTTAATCACTTCCACTTCCATTGCCACATCCAGTGTTTACTTCTCTATTCTTACCTTACTTAGCTATACTACATTCAACACAGATGTTCCTACTACCTCTTTCTTGAAACCATTTCTTCTCTTGGCTTCCATGACACTATTCTGCCCCTTTGCCCTGTGACAGCTGTGGCAGCTTTTAGAGTTGGCCTCCGCTTTTCTACACTTGGTTTGGTGGTAACAGCTTTCCTCCTGTGCCCCATGCAACTCCAAACCACCATGTTCTGTAGCCAGAGAACCTGCCTCTGGCACAAAGACATATCCTTCCATTTTTTTCCAGTGCATGACAATGGACCCTTTCCTTTGCCAAAAGGTCTCAGAGTCCATGAGCAGAATGCAACAGAAAAGGGACAGTTATTCTTTAAAGTGACCGGCATAAGCTTCGTGAAGCCCTATAAGGTACGGGAGAGTCAGTGGTGTAAGTAGCAAGCACTGTATGGGAGGGAGGTATTTCTAGACTCCAGAGGAGCCTCCAGACATGTGTCCTTAAAACTTGAGAGAAAGGTCCTAGTGGAAAGCCCTGTGGCAGAATAAAAATAAATAAGGGATTACTCCAGCCAAGAAACTGCTCTTTGATTTTAGCTTCTATCTGTCTAGGCAATCTGTTTCTTATCCTCCTCTTCTTCTATTCTTTCACGAGAGGCTAAGGCTTGGTGATTCTCTTTGCAGTTGAGAAAAAAGAAGCCAGGGTTGATGGGAAAGTCATGGTGTCATTGTAGTGGCCTTAGGTCAAGGGATCTTTGTCTAATAATCTTAATATAAAGATAAGGAAATTTAGCAAAAGTAAGCTGATTTTCTAGTCTCTTGCTGTGGTCACCTTGGTCTTGGGACTGGCTCTGTGGGTGCTTCCCTGTAGAGGAACTCTGCCTCTTGTTTAATTACTCCTGCCAGCATGCAAGGAATGTTGGAATGGATTTGCAAATTGCTGCTGGCCCAGCGTAAAGGAACAGGCTGCATTTGGGAACATGATAGGGGCTGTGAGAGGGGGATATCAGGACTCCAGAAACATCTCTTACACAGGGAATCTCCACTGAGCCCTGGTGAGAAATGGGTGTTCTGCAGTTACTGTGTCTTTCTGTCTCTCTGATGCTGCTGCCCTGGGAGTCTCCCACAGCCCAGACTCCATCTGAAGGCTTGGACAGAGAAATCTTGGGCAGTGACACCCCAACCCCACCAATAGTTTGCAGAGGGCCCATTGGGGCAGTATCCTAAGCAAGACTGGAGATATTTTGCGATGGACTCAGCTTTATAGACAGAAGCTAGATCCCCAATAAAGCACTCAAAAGTCTATGTACTCTATTCAGAAGTTGTCATAGTTCATTTCTGTTAGTAATGTTTGTCCCTAATAAATGTACAATGTTCCTAAGATAGTGAGATTTTTCAATACATTTTAAGGTCTTATCAAGAAATCAAATCATCACATATACAGAGGGTGACTATAGGATCCTACTCAAAACTTGATATAAAAAACTTCAATGCAAACTTTAGGAAGAAGTGATTGGGTTTTAGGAATGCCCATAGGTTTTGAAATCTATGCAGATGTGTTTCTGGATGAGGAGAAAGAAGAGTTCAAGGAGTAATATTTTACCCTTACGTCTTTCACTCTACCCAGCTCAATAAAGAGGCCAGAGGGACAAAATTCATTGAAGTCTTGGCCAGAGGTTTTGTTTCCCTTGACACTATTCTTGCATCTGGAAAGAATGGGGTGCGGATGCACTGGGATTTCCTCAAGAGTAACTGCTAGCTTAGTGCTGTTATTGTTTTACTGTGACACGGTATAGCATTTAAATGAATTCTGAAAAACAGAAAAATCCAAAGTCAGCCATAATTTTATCACTGCAAGTAAATTTTTTCCCTTTGAAGACCAATTACAAAGGATTTTTGCATAATTATTACTAGAGTAGGTGCCTTTTGTATTCTACTTTCCTCACTAAAACTTTATCATTTTTTATTTTGTTCGCACACGTTTACGGTACAAGGTGTTCACATTCATCTTAGGAAGTAGGTACATGTATGTAACATCTTGAATCCCCTTCCCCTCCCTATTCATCTCCTTCCCTCCATCTCTGGATTCCTTTTTCTTATTTTCATTACTACTGATATTTTTCAGTTTATGTTTGTGACACAGTGATTGCATTCATTGTGGGTAGTTGATATATGTAGATGACACATCTTAAATCTTTTTCCATCCCCCACTCTCTCTATCTTTGTCCACTTCCTATTTGCAAAAGATCTGCCTCCCTGTTTCCATTTGTCAGTCTTTTATTTTGCTGTTTATTTGTACTTCAGGATACTGAAATGAAATAAACCACACAGTATTTTAGCTTGTGTGCCTGATTTATTTCACTTACCATTATATTTTCAAGGTGAATCTATTTTCCTACAAATGTCTGAAATTTATCTTTGTTTATGGCTGAGTAGTATTCCATTAAGTATAGGTACAACATTTTCTCCATCCATTTATCTGTTGATACACATATATGTTGCTTCCAAGATTTAGCTACTTTGAATTGTGCTCTTATAAACATAGATATGCATGTATTGCTGTAATAAAATGTCTTCAGCTCTTTAGGGAAGATACCTAGAAGGAGAACAGTGGGTCAAATGTAACTTCTATTTTTAGTTCTTTGAGAATCTCCATATGGATTTCCACATTGGTTGTAATAATTTACATTCCCACCAACAATATGAAAGTGTTCCATTTTCACCACACCCATGCTACCATTTGTTATTATTTGATTTCTTAATGGTTGTCATCCTTCCTGGTGTAAGATGAAATCTTAGTGATCTTTCAAAATGCATTTCTCTAATAGCCAGATATTGAACATTTTTTCATATGTTTGTTGGCCATTTTTGCTTCTTCTGTGAAGTGTCTATTCATTTCACTTTCACATTTTAAGTGTGTCTCTTATTTAGGGGGTCTAATTTATTGAGTTCTTTATATATTCTAGATATTAGTCCTTTGAGGAATAGCTAGCAAAAATGTTTTCTCATTCTGTAGGTTATCTCCTCACTCAGTTGTTTCCTTTTCTATGCAGAAGATTTTTAATATGATATAATCCCATTTGTTGATTCTTGTTAATATTTCTTGTGCAATCGGAGATCTGTGCAGAAAGTCTCTGCCTACACCTATGACTTCAAGAGTTTTACTTATTTTGTCTTCCATCAGATTCTTTTTATTTTAATATTTGGATCTTGATCCACTTTTATTTTAGTTTGGTACAAGAGAAGAGATATGGGTTCAGCTTCAATCTTCTACATAAGCATACCCAGTTTTCCTAGTGCCATTTTCTAAAGGGGTTGCCTTTCGTCTAACAGATGTTTTTGGCTCCTTTGTAGAAGATCAAAAAGCTGAATGCATCTGAAGTTGTATCTACACCCCATATGGTGTTCCATTGATCTGCATGTCTATTTTTGTGCCAGTGCCACGTTGCTATTGTCACTTTAGCTTTGTAGTGTAATTTGAAGTCTGGTATTGTGAAACCCACTACTAAACTCTTCTTCTCCAGGATTGCTTTCACTATTCTGGGTCTCTACCAGTTTCACACTAATTTTAGGATTTTTCCCAGTTTTGTGAGGAATGCTGTAGATACTTTGATTGGGATTACTTTAAATCTATGTATCAGTTTTGGAAGTATGGCCATTTTGACAAGATCAATTTTCCATATGAAGGAACAGGGATATCTTTCTATTTTCTGATGTCCTCTTCAATCTTCTTTTACAGAGTACTGTAGTTGTTATTGTAGAAGTCTTTCATTTCCTTGGTGGGTTAATTTTTAGGTGTTTAATTTTTTTGATACTATTATAAATAGAATTATTTTCCTAATTTCTTTCTCAGTGAAGTCATTATTGGTATATAGGAGCACTATTGATTTTTGTGTATTGATTTTATATACTTCTACACTGCTGAATTTGGTAATTAATTCTAGTTTTTTTTTTTTGTTTTTTTTTTTTTTTTTTTTTTCTGGTTTTTCTCCGGTACC
>NW_004955435.1:20314331-20320979 GCF_000276665.1 Chinchilla lanigera | reverse complement strand
TTTTGTTTTTTGGTTTTTCTCCGGTACCAGGAACCGAACTCACGACCTTGCGCTTGCCAGGCAGGCGCTTTTGCCGCTGAGCTAAATCCCCAGCCCCTTAATTCTAGTTTTTTCAATGAAAATTTTTGAGTCTTCTGTGTAGAAGATCTTGTCACCTGTAAATGATAATTTGACTTCTTCCTTTCCTTATATGTATCTCTTTTATTCCTTTCTCATATTTGATTGCTCTGGCTAATGTTATTTTTATTTTAAAGAGAATAATATAAAAGAACAATAGCAAAATGCCAACAACATAGACAAAAACAAAACAAAGCAAAAACAATAAAAATGATACAGGGTTTCAGAATAAACTGATAGGAATTAACAGTGGCTGTTAGATTACATATTGTTATCTTCAATGAAATTGCTGAAATATATTTATCTGGCAGGGGGATACCATGATCATGAAATTGCTCAAATTACCAGATGTAACAGTGCAAGATTGATCAAACCAAATGTTTTGAGTACTATGTTAAACAGGAGTGATGATAGTGGATATCCTTGTCTTCATCCTGATTTTGGAAGTAAGCATCATTTAATGTGAGGTTGACCACTGGTTTGTCATAAATGGCTTTTATCAGACTCAGGTAAGGTCCTTCTATACCTATCTTCTTGAGGGTTTTCATTATGAAATGGCTGTTGCATTTTGTCAAAGCTTTCTCTACATCTACTGATATTATCTACTGGCTTTTATCCTTACTTTGTATGGAGTGTATTGTAGTTATCGATTTATGCATGTTGAACTGTTGCAACGTAGGATGAAACCTAGTTGGCCATGATGTTTGTATGATCCCTTTGATGAACTGTTGCATTCTATTAGCTAGAATCTTATTGAGAGTTTTGTTTCTATGCTTATTAATGAGATTTGTCTGTAGCTTTCTGTTTTAGTTGGGTCTGTGTCTGATTTTGAGTACAGAGTGATAATGGCTTCCAGAAATGAATTTGGAAACACTCCTTTCTTTTCAATTTCACTGAAAAGTTTGAGAAGTATTAGTGTTATAACATCCTTAAAGTTCTCTTAGAATTCAGCAATGAATCCATCAGGTGGGCTTTTCTTAGTTGGTAGGTTATTACTGCCTCAATTTCATTATTTGTTATTAGATTGTTCAGAATTTTTGTGACTTCATGGTTTGTTTTTGGTAATTCATGGGAATCTAGTAATCTATCTGTTTCTTCAAGATTTTCTAATTTGTTGCAATATAAATTTTCATAGTACTTACTGTCTTCTAAATTTCAACGGTATCCATTTTAATTTGATCTTTTTCATTTCTAATTGCATTAATGTGAGTCTTTTCTCTTTTCCTTTGGGTACATTTGGTTAAGGGTTTATCTATTTTATTTATTCTTTCAAAGAAATGCCTCTTAGACTCATTGATTCTTTGCATTGTTCTTTTAGTTTCAATTTCATTAATTTCTGCTCTTATCTTTATGCTTTCCCTTCTTAAATTTGGTTTGGGTCTGGAATATTGTTTTTAAGTATCTTGAGGTTCACCATTAGATTATTTATTTGATCTCCTTGTTTTTCGAATATGAGCACTGATTGCAGTATGCTTCCCTCTCAGGACTGCTTTCATTGTGCCTTACAGATTCTGGTGTGTTCTACTGGTATAATAAGCAGGTAAGCTATATAGAAATTAGTACATAACCAGTAAGGGATGGGGATCTCAAGGAAGCCAGTGAAAAAAAAGACATCAAAATTATGGCTGGAGGTGCATTTGAAGAAGGCCAGGTTTTCAAGATAAAGATGCAATGAGCAGGCCTACATGCATCCTTGAGACAGAACCAGTAACTTGGAATTATTCCTACTGAGCCACCACTCCAGTAAGTCTGGATAGGCATCAGTTGCCCAGGTGTGTGACTAGAGATTCTGGACCCATTCTTTCCCCAAATGTCTTTGTTCTTTCCACGGACTCTTGCTACTAACTCATTTTGATATTGGAACAATATTAGGTAAGCATCTATACTTGTAATCCTATAGGTTGATGACAGTTTGACCCATGTTGTACCCACACTGACTTGGCTGTGTAATTTATTCCTGACAAAGGGCCTGGGTGGCAACCTACTTTCAGGACCACATCTATCTTTCAGAAACTATCTCTTAATAAACTTTTCCTACTTTTAACCTCCACTGTCTCTTGGAATTCATTCTTCTACTTAAGGGGACACAAAGTCAGAACATCTGACATCTAACAGGTTGGGGGTTATCTTTCTCCTATCTCACTAGCATTGTCGTTTGATTCTAGCAATTGTTTAATTTCTTCTGCCACCCATTGGGAGTTTAGTAGTGTGTTATTATGTTCTCAAGTGTTTATAATTTTCTCTGGTTTCTTCTGTGATTGATTTCTAGTTGCAATGCACATTGGTCTGATAATAAGCATGGGGTGATTTTTATTCTTTTATTTATTTAAGCAGGCTTCATGGACTAATATGTGGACTATTTTGGAGAAAGTTCTGTGCTGCTAAGAAGAATATGTAGAGCACTCTAGATATCTGTTAAGTCCATTTTTTCCCAAAGATGTGCTTTAGCTCTAACATTTCTTTTTGGAGTCTTCGTTTAGTGATTTGTCTCTCTCTGTCTGTTTCTGTCTCTGTCTCTGTCTCTTTCTTGTCTCTCTCTCTGTCTCTCTGTCTCTCTCTCTGTCTCTCTCTTTGTCTCTCTGTCTCTCTCTCTCTCTCTCTCTCTCTCTGTCTCTCTCTCTGTCTCTCTCTCTCTCTCTCTCTCTGTGTGTGTGTGTAAGGGTGGTATTGAGGTCACCCATTATGATTATGTTTATCTATGTTTGATCTTTCATGTTCAGCACTATTGTTTTATGACAATTTGTGCTCCAGTATTCAGTGCATAAATGTTAACACTTCCTGTTAGATTGTTCTATTAGCTAGTATATCATGACTTTCTTTGCCTTTTCTGTTTCGTTTTAGCTTGGAGTATACTTTGAGAGTAAAATTGCTACCTCTGCTTGCTTTTGCAGTTCTGCAAAACTGTTTTCCATCCTTTGTTTTTTAGTCTATAAACATCTTTTTTGGATTAAACAAGTTTCTTGAATGCAACAAACTGTTGGATTTTGTTTTTTCAACTAGTATAATATGTCAATCTGTGTCTTGTAAAGAGACTATTAACATTGAAATTATTACTGAATTTTGTTGATTTATTCCTGACATTGCATTTTTTCTGTTTATGACTCCTTTGTTTTTCTTTTCTTTCTTTTGTGTGTTTTTCTGTTTACCTTTCTTGATAAATTCATTTCATCTGATGTTTTGGCTTTACTGGTTTTGTTTTCGGTGTCTCAGAAACTCTTGACTGTTTGCTGGAGAGTTGGTTTGGTGTTCATGGAGTTGGATCAGTATTTCTTGTTCTTTTATCATCTTTAAGGCTTTTCTACATAATTTGTTGAAATTTAGTATTTGTCTTATTTCAGAAACCCTGTCTTCACATTGGTCATTTCTTCAACTTATGAATTCTATACAAGTTTTGTTTCCAATATTTCTTGGCTGATGTTTTGTAGAGTCTATACCTTAGGTAAATTTGCCATTCCTGTTTTGAAATACTTTCCTCAATTCTTCCAATTTTTAATTTATTTCTCCCATATCCACATTGGTCATTTTATATGATAATTCCATAAACTTTTAGATTATATCCTCTTGGAACCCGCCCAGTTGCCTTAATTCTTCTTTGGTCAATTCTTAAAGCTCTACTATCTGCTGTTTGCTTTCCTCTCCATTGATGCCCCCTGGATCTGCCATGGGAGAGCTGGGAAACCTTCAGAAATCTTGGGGGTCATCTGTTGCTTTGTTTCTCAGAGTTTGTTTGTTTATATCTTTGGTTTGGTTTTATTTTTGTGTTGTTTTGTTTTATTTTTAGATGCTCAAAGTTGAAGTCAGGGAGAGTGAGAAGAGACGGTAGTTCATATGAAGATATTTTTAGTTAGATTCTGCCTTTAGCTTTATTTCTCCAGAGATAATGTTCATCACTTCAGCTATTTAATTTAAATAGTTTGAACCCTGTCACTGTTGTGAGGAGTAAATTAGTACTGGATGTAACAGCATCAATAGATCTGATCATACATCACTTAGATGTGTTAAACTTCGCATTTATATTTTCATCCTTTATCAATACTCTTTCCAGCCTATTTTAAACTGTTTTTTTTTTTAACAAACAGACATTCATTTACAAAACAGCATAAGAACAATACACGCAATACAGAGTTACAGACAAAGTGGTAGGAAATTAACAATTATTGTTTATTACATATTGATATCTTCAAAGTGGTTTCTCAGGAAAACAAGTAGAGACATGTAAGATTGATCAAATGATTAATCATTAACTGTTCCTTTCAAAACGCGATAAAAGTCAGTAGTACAACTATGTTAGCTCTTCTGTATATACATACATACATAATTTCCCCTCCTTTTTTTCACCTCTGTTCCCTCACACCAGTTGCTCTTTGCTTTTGAGCATTTTCCTTTCATTTCACAATGTCTGTCATACTCCCTAATTTTCATTCACTCTTTCAGGTTCTTACACTAGTGAGACAATACATTACTTACACATGGAGGTCTGGTTTATCTCACTTATGAGTATGGTCTAGTTGTAACCATTTACAAGTAAAAGTCTTGAGTTTATCTTTCTTTATAGCTGAGTAATATTCCATTATATAAAAGTACCACATTTTTTTTATCCATTCCTCAGTGGATGGACATTTGGGTTGCTTCCACAATTTAGCAAATACAAATTGTGCTATGAACTTGGGTGCACATATATCACTCTGATATGATGTTTTCAGATCTTCTGGGAAAATACCCAGAAGGGGAATAGCTGGGTTGAATGGGACCTCTAAACCTAGTTTTCTGAGGAATCTCCAAACTGATTTCTACAGTGATTTCACCAGTCTGCATTCCCACTAGCAGTGGAGAGGGGTTCCTATTTCTCCATAGTCTCACCAGCATTTGTTATTGGTTAATTTCTTAATGACAGCCACACTTACTGGGAAGAGATGAAATCTCAGTGTTGTTTTAATTTGCATTTCTTGAATGACTAATGCTGTTGAACATTTTCTCATGTATTTATTTGCCATTTGTATCTCTTTATCTGAGAAGTGTGTGTTCATCTCAGATGCCCATTTTTGATTGGGTCTTTGAATTTGGGGGTGGCTGATGTTTTTCAATTCTTTAAATGTTCTAGATAGAAGACCTTTGTCTGAAGGACAGTCAGCTAATTTTTTTTTTCCCAATTTGTGGGTTTCTTTTTACTCTGCTGGTGATTTCTTTAGATGTGCGGGAACTTTTCAGTAGGATAAAATCCCAGTTGTTGATTCTTTGAAGTAATTCACATGTGGTTTGGCTCTTGTTCATGAACTCTGTGCCTACCCCTATGTCTTCAAGATTTTTACCTACTTTCTCTTCCAATAGGTTTAGTGTTTCTGTTTTAATATTAAGATCTGTGACTATCTTTCTTCCAGTGAGTTTGTTTGGCCCCTTTGTCAAAGATTAGGTGGCTGAGTGTTTTTGTGGTTGTGACTGTGTCCTCCAGTCTGTTCCATTGATCTTCTGGTCTGTTTTTCAGCCAATACCATGTTGATTTTATTATAGTAGCTTTGTAGTATAATTTCAGGTCAGGAATTGTGATTCCACTTGACTTGTCTTTGTTGCCCAGGATTGCTTTTGCTATTCTCGGCCTCTTCTGGTTCCAGATGAATTTAAGGAATGTTTCTCTAGATCTGTGAGGTATGCTAATGGTAGTTTAATGGGAATTGCATTGAATCTGTATAACAGGTTTGGTAGCATGGCCACTTCATAATGTTGGTTCTTCCTATCCATGAGCAAGGAATATTCTTCCATTTATTGAAATCCTCTTCAATCTCTTTTTTCAGAGTACTGTAGTTTTCACTGAATAGATCTTTTGCATCTTTGCTAGACTGATTCCTAAATATTTCAATTTCTTGAATGCTATAGTGAAAGGTAGAGTTTCCTTAATTTCTCTCTTAGTCTGTTTGTTGTTTGTGTATAGGAATGCTATTGATTTTTGGGTGTTGACTTTGTATCCAGCTACACTGCTGAATTTGTCAGTTAATTTAAGGAGTATTCTTGTGGAGTTTTGGGGGTTTTCCATGTAAAGTATCCTGTCATCTGCAAATAGTGATAATTTTACTTCTTCCTTTCCTATCCTTATTCCTTTTATTTCTCTCTCTTGTCTTATTGCTCTGGGTAATACTTCCAGAACTATATTGAATAGGAGTGGTGATAGTGGACATCCTTGTCTTGTTCCTGATTTTAAAGTAAAATCTTTCAGTTTTTGTCCATTTAGTATGATGTTGGCTATTGGTTTGTCATAGATGGTTTTGATCATATTGAGGTAAAGACCACCTATTCCTATTTTCTGTAGGGTTTTTATCATGAATGCATGTTTGACTTTGTTGAAAGCTTTCTCTGCATCTAATGAGATGATCATGTGGTTTTTGTCCTTGGCTCTATTGATACAGCATATAACATTAATTGATTTGCAAATATTGAACCATCCCTGCATTCCTGGAATGAATCTGACTTGGTCATGGTGTATGATTTTCTTGATGGTTTGCTGCATTCTATTTGCTAGAATTTTATTGAGTATCTTTG
>NW_004955435.1:20241046-20307301 GCF_000276665.1 Chinchilla lanigera | reverse complement strand
GATTGTTCTTGGGTTGAAGTTTACATTGTCTGCAAACAGAATAGCTACACCTGCTTTTTTCTGGGTTCCTGTTGCATGGAGGATTGTTTTCCATCCTTTGGCTTTCAGTCTATGGATTTCCTTTTGAGTGAAATGTGTTTCCTGTATACAGCATATCATTGGATTTTGTTTCTTAATCCACTCTGCCAGTCTGTTTCTTTTGACTGGTGACTTGAGGCCATTTACTTTTTTGGTTATAACTGATATGTGTTGACTTATCATTGTCATATTATTTACTTGCTGTTGGTTTCCTACTTTTTCCACCTGTTTAATTGCTTGCTCTGCTTCAGGGTTGCTTTCCATTATTATTCTTGAAATTGCGGTCATGTTTTTCTCTGTCTAGAATATCTTTTAGTACTCTTTGTAAGGGTAGTTTGGCACTCATGAAGTTCTTCAGTTGTTCTTTGTCGTGGAAATATTTCATTTCTCATTTGAATCTGAAGGATAGTTTGGCAGGATACATCAGTCTCAGTTGGAAGCTGTTTTGTCTAAGGACCTGTAATACTTTGCTCCAAGCTCTTCTTGATTGTACGGTTTGTGTTGAGAAGTCTGCCATAATTCTGATGGGCTTTCCTTTATAGGTGATCTGTTTCTTTCCTCTAGCAGCTTTTAATATTCTGTTCTTTTGCTGAAGATCTAGGATCTTAACTATTATATGTATGGGTGTAGTTTTATTTTGGTTGTGGTTGGTTTGAGTTGTATATGCCTCATTTATGCCTCTTTAAATGTGTATCAGATTTGCTTCCATGCTTGGGAAATTTTCTGCTATTATTTCTGCAAATATTCTTTTTATGTCATTTGTGTTGCCTCCTGCTGTCTCATTGACTCCTATTAGTCTGACGTTATTCCTATTTGCCTCATCCCCAGCTGTTGAATTGGTTTTTCCTGGATCCTTGTTTATTTTAAGAGATCCATTCTTTCACAATCACTAGCTGCCATGCTGTCTTCAAGATCTGAAATTCTATCTTTGGTTTCATTCAAACAGTTTTTCCAGCTTTCAATGGAAGCTTTGATTGCCTGATGTTTCTTTCAATCTGTTGCATCATTCCAGTTCATTCCTATATTGTTCATGTAACATTTCCATCTGTTGCCTATGTTCATCTATGTTTTATATATTTCTTCTCTATATGTGCTGAGCAATTCTTTCATTATTATTGTCATTTCATTTTTTTGCCTGAGAGATTATTTCTGATCTGATCTCTTCTATGGCCTGATGGAGTTGTTTCTTTACTTCCATTGCAATCATTTCAGCAATTTCAGGTGTGTGTTTACCAAGTTCTCCTATGTCAGTGTCTCCTGGACTTGTTCTGAGTGGGATGGAGTTCTGAGATTGTGTTTTAGTTTTTCTTCTTGTCATGTTTGATGCTGGAAGCAGAACACTGAGTCTCCCTCTTCCTTGGCAACTCAGCAAAGATCGTTAGTGTCCCTAGTTTTCCTGGTGGTCAGGCTTGCCCCTCAGTGTCTGCTAAGATGTGCTGCTTAGTCTGGGGGATGGTGAGGTGTACCTAGTTCTCCCATATCTCAGATATGAGCTGTGAGTCACCGGATGAACCAGTGTCACCATCTGAACCAGTGTCCCCTTGCAGCTCAGGGCACATGTATGATCCAAAAGTGAGCTACACTGCTGGAACAATCATGAATGAATTGTCCTGTGTCCCCAGGCAGTTTAGGGCACAGGCAGAACTCAGACATGAATTGCAGGGTCAACATTTTGTGGCCCACCTGATTCTGTGCCTCCAGGCAGCTCAGAGCATGCACAGGAGCCAGAGGTAGGCTTCACTGGCGGTGATCACAGACCACCTGTGACTGTGACCTCCAGGAGGTCAGGGCACAAATGAAGCCCAAACTCGAACTACAGTGCTAGCAGTTCAGGGACTGCTTACTCTAGTACCTCAGGTGGTGCAGGGCATGCACAGAGAAGCCCCAAATGTGAACCCCCATGTTAGCAGTTTGTGGGCCTTCTGAGTCAGGATCTCCTGTCTGCACCAGGCGCACGGAGGGCAGAGACTCAGACTTTAATGGTGGCAGGGTCACAGGTTGCCTGCTCTGCACCCAGGAAGTAGATGGGAAGTACCTGGTTCTCTGGGTGTTCAGCTGCGAACCATGATGTCAGCGGGTTGTAGACCACCTGATCTTCTCTACATTGTTGTTAGCAGTTGTTCTCTGATGTGGAAGAAAGAAAGGGAAGAGATGGATGAAAGAGGAGTGTAAATCTGTAGGAGGGAAGTAGGGTAAATAATAATAGGTACAAAAGAGTTAGGTAGGTAAAATAATTTTGTTGGAGGTCTTTGAGTTGGAGTTAAGAGTTAGTGCTGAAGATTTGAAGATATTTGTGGAGGTGGGGCAGGATATGGGAGAAGTGATGTATAATTTGGGGTAGAAGAAAGCTGCAAGGTTATCAGAAACTATTGTTAGTAAATATTTGTCTACTCATAAGGTGACAAGGGGCTAGGTAAGATAAGGAAGAGAAAAAAAGTAGGCAAGGCTAAATCAGTGCTTTTATATTTTCTTTATTCCCCCTTGTTTCACTCCACTAACCCACTGTCTGAAATTCTTTCCCCAAGAGAGCCTTTAACAGGGTTGTCTGTCATTCACTCACTATCAAGATGACCTATCTTCTGTCAGGTGATTAGGTTTTTGACATCACTTGGCAGATCTGATCATCTAGTGTCTGTTCAGTATGAGTAAGAATGACCATCGTACTTCAGGGGAATTGAAAATGAGAGTTGAAACATGGGGTGTTACCTCCCTATGAGAGGACTAACTCTGTCAAGTTAGTTAAAGTAGTTATAGTTAGGTGATGTTTAAATGATGTTAAATGGGCCCTGATAGTTTTGTACATCTACCATGAAAAGCATTGCTCAGAATGAGCATTCCTACAAAAAACATTCTCAGACTCTCAGGGGTATTTCTATGAACACTCAATTACCAGGAAAGGTAGTAACAAGCCCTTTTGATTTCTCATGAGGTCAGTGGAAATAAGACCTTTGGCTTAGGCTGACTGAAAGAGCAAACACTGGTAAACCCTGAACAAATCACGTCATCTTTCAGATCCTCACAGCTCATTTGTCCTCTAAAAGCCAACTAATCTTAATAATTTACACAGAATTCTCTGAAAGCAATGAGAAAAGGTTGGGATGTGGATATTGTTACTTCTCTTCAGCTACAAAATAGATGGAATTTATAATCAGAGGTCTGATTTAATTATACATGATAAATTTGGAAAGGAATCATGTATAATCCTATGCTAGTCAATTTTCCTCAAGCTGCAGCTTTTCATTTATTAATTAAGGATAATACATGGACTTCCCAGAACTGCCTTGAGGATCACAGGTGATAAAAGGCAACTGATGATCATGGAAATGACATCAGTGGCAATATATAGCTCTCTTACACTTCCAGGCACATGTAGATCTTTAAACGAGAGGCTACTTTCCCCACTGGAACTCAAAAAGATCACCAACACCCATGTACCTTGTACTTTAAAATGGAAGTCTTGAAGCTGATGGTCATCCACATCAAACTTTTCATTTCTCTTCGAGTTCAGGTTCCAGAGAGTCTGTGCAGGAGTGCTGACATTTTAAATCTCTTGGTCAATAGTTTATTACCTCAGAGTTCCAATGCCTTATAATCGCAGCCTCCAGTGCTGAGCTCCTCTGTATGCCAGCATTCTTCTAGGGGTTCTGCATCTATTATTAATTTATTTAACAAATATTTGCTGAGCATCTTTTAGGAGTTTTGCATGTGTTATTTATTTCTTTAACAAATATTCACTGAACATATATTACTGTGCCTGGAACCATAAATTCTAGGGTGACAACTATGAATAAGACTTAAGGCCTTCCCATCATTTAGAGTAAAGGCTAGGAGATACAGATAAACAAACACACTCTTAGAACACAGTATGGTAAGACAATTTCCAAGTACCTTGAAATCACTTCTAATCCAGTCTTAGTGGTGGTGATCCAGTGGAGTGGTTAGACAATGTTTTTGGAGGACATGGTTTCTAATCTGAGTGGGAATCAGCCAAACAAGGAGTGATGGGGAGAAGATTCCAGAAAAGGTAAAAGCCTATGAGATGGGGGGAATGGGAGGAGGAAGAGGGAGGCAGTGCAGGGATCGAAAGGGGGGAGATCAGAAAGAGCCACCTTTAATCTTATCAACAATAGAGTAAGGTGAGTTTTATCTTCCCTATTTTGCAACTGAGTAAATTAGGGTTTAAATATGAGAAAGTAAAGGAGGGTGTTTGGGAGAATGATTAAAAGAGATGCAAAACCAGTAGGTAAAATGGAATTAAATCACCTTTGAAAATGAATTTCAAATGAGCAAAGAAATGATGAGGTGGAGGTCACTGGTTCATGACAGGACTCCACTAAGTTCCTTACTGACTACCTTCTCCCAGGGATCAGCAATTTTGCTATTACCTGTGCTTAAAACTGTTTGATGTAGCATATCAAAGAGAACAGAAAATATAGCTGCCTCCAGTGTCCATATTCTTTTCTTGTACAAAAAAAATTATTTTATTTTCAATAATAAGACTTTTTTGGAGCTGCTGGGGAGGTTGAGTGTTTGGACTGATGGCATCATGGTTCTTATGAAGCAAATCATCTTAGGTCCCTGGGCTTGGTTACTACACTTTGCCAAGAGTTCAGGAAACTAACTTGCCAAGAACCTTAAACCTCAAACCCCAAAAGCCTTATTTCACTAGCTCTACTTTAAAAGCTTGAGAAGCAATAGTTTCAAGTGTTAGGGGAATATAATGTTGGTGTGAGAAAGGTTGTGATTTTCGAAGTTGTCAAGATCTTAACTCTTGAGGAAGCAGAAAGAAATTTTTTGATTCTAAAACTTCTGTGTTCAAATTGTTGAATAAATCTAAAGCTTTGAAGCAAATATAAACCTGGCTATATTTTCACATATTTCTAGGTTCATATTTTCCAACAGACAAATTTCCAATTAATTAAATGCTTGGCTCTTACCCTACCCCCACCCCACCCATGATGCAAAGGATCAAATTCAGGACCTCACATATGATAGGCAATTGTGCTACACCCTCAGCCCTCCACTTAGTTTAAAAAACATGTTGTCAGAAGGTAAATGCTAATTTTCTGAGGCAAAAACTATGGGACTTACATTTAGTATATGAAGAGTATCCTGCTAGTCTCATAGTTTCCTACCTTATGGCAAACACCATTGTAAAAAATGAGTTGCAAGATGGTGGCTTTTACTAGCATTTCCAAAAGGTATCAAACTGTGAGGGAAGTGTTCAGTGTATACAGAAATTCCAAGCTCTGCTGGTGCCGCCCACCTAGGCTCTGGAGCTGAAGCAGCTCCGTAATAATGGGACAGCTTGTAAACAGCATATTGAATTATGAAAATCATGTTTGCTCACTTAATGAGGAAAAACAAGTTATGTATAATTTCTGACACACGTTCACTTGGGAACTAGCTCTTACTGTGAGAGTGCTACTGAAAGGGAAAACTGCTGACCCAGGAAACTATTTTTACAGCTTCATGGGCGCACCAGATTGAAAGATGCCCATGTGCCAATCATCTAAGAGCATGGTCAAACCTAAAGAACTTATTTTCTATATATCCCCAGGGGTTGAGGATAAATCTTAGGGGTAGAGCACTTTTCTAACTTTCCTAGCATGTGGGGGACACCAAATTTGATCCCCAGGACAGAATGAAAGAAAGAAAGAAAGAAAGAAAGAAAGAAAGAAAGAAAGAAAGAAAGAAAGAAAGAAAAAGAAAGAAAGAAAAAAGAAAGAAAATATTTTGTTTTATATGTTTTCCTCTTTTTGTTTTACCAGAGTAATATTGGATTACTGTGGAAAAATTGGGAAACTCAGAAAATCACAAAGAAAAAACATAAAAATCTATATCAAGTCTAACCTAGGGATCATCACCATTAATGTCTTTCTAGTCTCTCTTTCTCTGTGTGTGTACACACATCTATAATACTTCTTTAGCACATATGTCATTTTAGAAAGTACTTTCCTCCACTGGTTTTATGAATATTTCTCATAGAAATAAATATTCTATGACAAGACTTTTTATAACTGCATAGTATTACCATTAGTGCTGCACCTTAATTCACCCAGATTCCTAGTATTGGACATTCATGTATCTCTAATTATTTGCCATCATTATTACATTAATTTTGGCCAACATTATAGCTAACAACCTTGGAAATGCATCCCCTTGTTTCTTTAGGGTAAATTCCTAAAAGGAGAATTACTGAATCCCAGTTGGCTGTGTATAGTTCAGGGCCTCTGCTACAACTGGCTAAAGTGTCCCCTATCCTTATCCTCAGGTTTGTGCCAAAAAAACTACACTAAACCTGCCAACTTTTGATAAAGAAAACAACAAATTATGCATCCTCATTTTAAAAAAATTTTTTGGTGTTTTGAGACAGGGTCTCACTGTGTAGTCCAGGCTGGCCTTGAGCTCACTGTGTAGCCCAGGCTGGCCTCAAACTCTTGATGATCCTCCTGTCTCAGTTTCCCAAGTGCTGGGATTGTAGGTGTGCACTATCAAGCTCACCATATTTTTATCAATATTTGAGATTTTTTCCATTTTATTTTTTAGCCTCCTCCTGCCCCCCTACAGCTTTAAGCAAGTACAATTGACAAATAAAAGTCCTATATATATAAGATGAACATGATTGTTTAATATACAGATGTATTTTGAAATGATTACCACAATCAAGTTAACACATCCTTTACCTCACAGTACTGAATGTGTTTATTTGTGTGGTGAGAGCATCTATAATTTACTCTCTTAGCAAAGTTCAAGTGTGCAGTACAATATTATAAGTATAGTTGCTATGATGTACATTAGATGCCCAAACATATTCCTCTTACAATGAAAAGTCTGTCGCCTTTGACAAACTTCTCCACATTTCCCCTAACCCCAGCCCCTAACAATCCCATTCTTTTCTCTGCTTCTGTGATTTTAGCATTTTTGGATTCCATACATCAGCAAAATTGTTTATTTGTATTTTTGTGCCTGTAGTATTTCACCTAAAATAATGCCTTCCAGGTTTATTTATGTTGCATGAATAGCAAGACTGCCTTCTTTTTTGAGGCTAAATAATACTCCATTGTATACATGTGCCATATTTTTTTTTATCCATTCAACTGTGGATGGACATTTAGATTGTTTCAATATCTTGGCTCTTGTGAATAATGTTGCAATGAACATGGCTGTGCATATATTTCTTTAATACTATGGATTACCTTTGAATATAGACCCAGAAGTGTGATTGCTGGAAAATATGGTAATTCTATTTGCAATTTTTTTTGAGGAATCCTCTTACTCTTTTCCATAACGGCCATGCCAATGTACACTTTCACCAGTAGTATCCAGGAGTTCCTTTTTTCCTATACCTTGCCAACACTAGCTATTTCTTGTCTTTTTAATAATGGACATGATAATAGGCAGGAAATGATATCTTGTTGTGACTTATATTTGTATTTTCCCACTGATCAGTGGGAAACTACACAGAGATGTTGAGTGCCTTGTCATATACCTGCTGGTTACTCACATGTCTTTTCAGAAAAATGGTTATTCAGTTCTTTGCCCATTTAAAAAATTAGTTATTTAGTTTTGATTTTATTTTGTTTTTTGCTATTGACTTGTATAAGTTTCTTATATATTTTGGAGAATACCACTTATAAAAGATGTGCAAACTTCAAACTTTTTCTCTCATTCTGTGGTCATTGTGTAGAAGCTTTTTTATTTGAGGTAGACTCATTTGTTTATTTTTGCTTTTGGTCTCATATCCAAAAATCATCACCAAGACTAATGCCAAGGAGATGTTTCTCTATATTTTCTTCTAGTAGTTTTAAGCTTTTGTGTCTTACATTAGGCTTTTAATCTACTTCAAGTTAATTTTTTCCATGTCATCTATGGTCTGGTTTCATTCTTTTGCGTATGGATATCCTGTTGGCCCAATACAATTTATTAAAGATAAGTTTTTTCATTATGTATTCTTGGTGTCCTTGTCAAAGATTAGTTGGCCATACGTAAGTGGGTTTATTTCTCAAATCTATTCTGTGTCATCTGTCTATGGGTAAGATTTTATGCCAGTACCAAACTATTTCAATTACTACAGCTTTCTTTCTCTCTTTTTCTTTCTCTTTCTTACTGTCTTCTTTTCTTTCTTTCTTTCTTTCTTTCTTTCTTTCTTTCTTTCTTTCTTTCTTCTTTCTTTCTTGTCTTTGAGACAGGGTCTTGCTATGCAGATCAGGCTGACCTTGAGCTCACTTTGTAGCCCACTCTGGCCTCAAACTCCTGCCTCAGCAATGATCCTCCTACCTCCGCCTCCCGAGTGTTAGGATTACAGGCATGTGCCACCATGCTCAGCCTTACAGTTTTCTAATATAGTTTGAAATCAGGCAGTGTGATACCTTCAACTTTGCTCTTCTCGGTAAATATTGGTTTAGCTAGTCAGAGTCTTTTGTAGCCCCATAAGAATTTTCTGTGAAAAACACCATTGGAACTTTGACAAGCATTGCACTGAATGTAGCTCACTTTGGGTAGTTTGGAAATGTTAATAATATTAATTCTTCCAATCCATGAACACAACATAGCTTTCCATTCATTTTATGTTAATTTCTTTAATCAAAATTATATAAAAATGTGTGATTTTCAATGTAACATTCTCTCACTTCCTCAGTTAATGTTATTCTAAGTATTTTTTCTTTTTCAGTGTTATTGTAAATGACTTTTTTTCTTAATTTCTTTTTTGGCAGTTAATTACTAGTGTACAGATTTGCTGTTTCTTCATGATTCAATCAGTAAATTGTATATTTCTAGTAATTTATCTCTTTTGTCGAGGTTATCCAACTTCATGCATAATTGTACATAGGAGTGTCATGATTATTTCTGTAGAATTTGTTGTAACATCTTTTAATTATATTTTATCTGAGCTCTCTGTCTCTGTCTCTGTCTCTGCCTCTCTCTCTCTCTCCCTCTCTCTCTCCCTCTCAGTTTAATTAAGGTATTTTAATTTTACCTTTTCAAAAAACAACTCAATGTCATTGATCTTTTTTTCTATTTTCTTTCTAGGCTGTATTTTGTTTATTACTGCTGTGATACTTATTTCCTTCCCACTGCTAATTATGGACTTAATTCATTTTTCTTTTTTTTCTAATTCCTTAAGGTACAAGGGTAGGTTTATTTAGGTTTATTTAAGTTTATAATATAATTAGGTTTATTTAGGTTTAATTATAATTTCCCTGTTAAGGGCTTTTCATTGTTATGTAGGCAATTATTGCTGTAAACTTTCCCTGTTAAGAGCTGGTTTGGTACCAGGGATGGTGATGCACACTTGTAATCCCAGCACTCAGGAGGCCAAGATGGGAAGATTTCCATGAGTTTGAGGCCAGCCTGGGCTACACGGTGAGTTCAAGGCCAGCATTGATTACATAGTGAGAATCTGTCTCAAAAAAGAAAAAAAAAAGGAACTGCTTTGCTGTGTAATTTTTGGTGTGTCCCATTTTCAGTTTGATTTATTTCTATATACTTTTGGGGTAGAATACTGTGTATTTTGAGTATTATACATACTAATCTGACACTAAGCTACATCCTCAGTTCTCAAGATAATTTTTAATTTCTTTTTTCTAATTTCATCTTTGACCCATTTGTGTTTAGGACTATGTTGTTTAACTTTCTTATATGCATTAATTTTCCAATTTTTCTTCTATTGTTGATTTCTAGTTTCACACTGTTGTGGTTGGGAAGATACTTCATATTATTTCAGTCTCCTTAAATTTGTTGAATTCTTTGTGTTCCAATACATGATCTATCCTGGAAAACTTTTTGTGTGCATTTGGTAAGAAGATGCATTTTGTTGCTCTTGCAATATTCTGTATATAGCTGTTAGATCCATTTGGTCTACAGTTTTATCCAAGTCTATTATTTCTTTATTGATTTTTCTTTCTGGGTAACCTATCCAATTGTTGAAAGTAGAGTATTAAAGTTTCTTACTATTGTTATATTATTGTCTGTATTTCTTCCTGTTCTGTTAGTATTTGTTTCATATAGTATATTTAATTGCAGTGGTATATTTAATTGTTGATACATTTGTTAACGTGATATATTTAATTGTTGGTGAGTATATATTTACAATTGTTATATCCTCTTTGCCATTATATACTGACTGTGTCTTCCATGACAGATTTTTACTGAAAGCCTATTTTGTCTGATATAAATATAACTATCCATGCTTTCCTTTAAATTAACATTTTCACACAGTACCTGTTACCATCCTTCCACTTTCAGCCTTTGAATGATCTTAAGACCAAAATGAGTCTCTTATAGGCAGAATATTGATGGATCTTTTCTTTTAATCCATTTAGCCATACTGTCTTTTGGTTGAAGAATGTAATCCAGTTATATTTAAAGTAATTATTAATAGATAATTACTCATTTTTTCATTTTGTTCATTGATCTCTGACAAATTTGTAGTTCTTTTGTTGCTTTCTTTCTGTTTTTTCTTTGTGATTTGATTTTTGTATGTGTAGTGTTATACTTTAATTCCTTTTGCTTCTTCTTATGTGTATCTAGTATCTACTAAAGTTTTCCTTTGGGGCTAATAGGAGGCTTACACACCTTCAACTGCTTACCAAAATTCTACATTTTATTACCTTGACATTTTACATTGATGTCACACATTACATCTTTTTGTGTTGTGTATCATATAGCTATTTTAATGCTTTTGTCTCAACTTTTTTTTTTTTTTTTTTTTTTTTTTTGGTTTTTCTCCGGTACCGGGAACCGAACTCACGACCTTGCGCTTGCCAGGCAGGCGCTTTTGCCACTGAGCTAAATCCCCAGCCCCGTGTCTCAACTTTTATACACGAGTTAAAAGTGATTTATATACCCTGTTACAATGTTAGAGCATTCTCAATTTGACTGTACAATGATTTTTACCACTGGGTTTTACACTTTCATGTGCTTCACATTATTATTTAGTATCCTTTCATTTCAGTTTGAAGAACTCTGTCATATCTTATAAGGCAAGTCTAGTGTTGATGAACTCCCTTGTCTTTTGTTTGTCTGAAAATGTCTTTAGAAGTCCTTCATTTTTAAACTCCAGCTTTTCTGGCTATAATGCATTTCTCTGAAAATAAAACTGGGTCTTATATTAATTTTTGCTCAAAAAGATACAAAATGAAAACCATTAAGAATGATGGTCCATACAAAAGGAAGAAAAAATGGCAGGCACCAAAATTCTGAAAACATTTCTTTATTTTACATGAGTGTATTAAGTATATCTGTTACAACACACCATGCATTGAATTATGAAGATCCATATTATATACCACCACACCCATTAGTGATAAAGTCTGCACATTATTCATGGGATGTGTCTGTACTCTGGACTGGTCATTTGGCAATAAATCTCAAGTGCATCTGTTTATAGAGGCTTTTATTGCTCATCCAAAGGCACCCACTTGGATATTTACAAATACTAAATTATAATTTACATTATTATTTTAAGTATTAATGTCAATAATATTATTTATTCATATTTAATATATTGATGTGATTCTTTTATAATTCAATACATCTGTTGCATGTTGCAATGGATGCATTAAATATGTCTGTCTGGTGACAGGCTGATTTAAGGTCCACAGTGGTGACCAAGGTCACCAGACCCATTACCCAAGTCACTGGTGTGCAGGACTCCTCCTGGGCATCTGTGATACCTATTACCACTGGTTTCCTTCAGAAATTATTTAGAGGGATGGTCACACCCTGAGAATGAGGAGTCTATGTAGTTAAGTGGTCAGGAAGAACGTGGTATGTTATTGGGAACTTCACAGAATCAAATGATGCTAGTGGTAGGACCAAGGTCAGACAAGGTTGTGGCTGAATCCACAGAGGATGAGGCTGTTCCTGGATCTGTAACTAAGATCATGGTCAGTGAGGCTGCCACTCACCTTAAAAAATAGCCCTCCTCTGTTTTGGCTTTTACTAGGGTTTTGCAGTCTCCTACTTGATCCCAGAGCTTCCACAAAGGCACTCTTGTCCATCAATGGCTCACAAATTATTTTGGCTATGGAAAAATATGAGGGGGTACTTCCTATGCCACCATCTTGCTGATACCATTCCCTGTGACCCTTTTCTTCTTAACTTAGCATTCAGCACTGCTCTCAGTAAGGTAATAATCACCCAGGTACCATTCACTAATGAGAGAAGGTGCACGCAATAGTTTTGTAAGGAATGGAACCAAAGGAATGCATTTCTTCTTACAGAGTTTTGCTTTGTTATCAAGCTAACAACCAAACTTATTACAAAGTGGAAAGAGATTTTAAAGGACTCACAGCTAGTAAAACAGAGGTCATCTGTCCCTCCTACTCCTGATGCTGCTCTTTGCCAAGTCTTCCTTTGTGGAATGATGGTGGAAAACAAGTATTCACAGCCTGTTCTTTCTCTACCCAAGTTCTCTTGGCATGTCCTGCTATCTCCCCATGCTTCATCTCACAATTATGTGTTCAGTGGAGTGCACCAAGCAGAGCAGTCTGAAAAAGGAATGAAAGGACAGAAAGTAGTGGATATGCTAGTAAGAGAGAAGAAAATAGGCAGCAGGAAAGGCTAAAAGGGAGAGAAAACTAGGGAGTGAATTTCAGAGACAGTTTTGAGGAAACTTCAAGGAGAAAAAGTTTGAAGAGTTGATTAGAATGGTAGAAGCTGGCACAGATTTTTTTTTTTTTTTTTTTTTTTTTGGTTTTTCTCTGGTACCGGGAACCAAACTCACGACCTTGCGCTTGCCAGGCAGGCGCTTTTGCCCCTGAGCTAAATCCCCAGCCCCCAGATTTTTTTTTTAAGGAAATTTTGTTGTACATTATCCAGGTAATGCTGTTTGATATTTTCCACTGGACTAATATTTCCTTTACTGTGACATTGCCAAAAACTAAACCATAAGACATCTGAGGTTTATATGAGCTTAAAATAAGACTATGTCATCTGAGGTTAAAATAGGACTATGTCTCTGGATCAAAACCAGTTATTTTCTACTTACATAAGAGATTATTTTTCCTCCCTCACTCCTTCCCTCCCTCCCTCCCTCCCTCCCTTCTTCCTTCCCTCCCTCTTTCTTTCTTTCCTTTCCTTCCTTTTTCAGTGCTGGGGATTAAAGCACATTCTCACATACGCTAGGCAAGAACTGTACTACTGCGCTACACCCCCAGCTCAAGAGGTAATTTCTAAATGTGTATTTATATTTAGTTGTTAATTGTAACTGTTCACATAAAACCTGGCCAAAAGTGTATTTTAAAGAGATATAACCATTAATAAACATGTTGACTGTCTTTGTGTTGGGCTATCTCATTGACATATTTTGGAAGAGTTAGTAGACAAGTATGTTCCAAAATTAAATCAACTCAGTTCAGCATTATCAAATGCCTAGGATGAGTCAGGCACTATGTCTGACATTTAGGAAAATAAATGCAATTGATATATTGATACAGCATAACAAGTAGATATAATCAAAGAAAAATTATTTTTATCTCCCTTTGACCTTTTAAAGTGCATTTAGTAGGGAATGCATGATGAAATTTCTGAAGCCTCTCGTGAAAATCTGGTTTCTCCTTCAGCTGCCTAATATCATCTTAAACCCTCCTTCTCTGAAAGTCTACTTCACATAGTACTTACATGCCACACTTCACTGGTGAAGGAGTTCTAGGGTATTTGACGTTCTGGGGAAACACATGTTCCTTCCTCGATAAAAGAGCAGTGACTTCCCCATGTAGGTCTCCTGTGTTTCTCGTGAGCATGTGTGTGTGTGTGTGTGCATGTGCGTGTGCGCTGTGTTCTGAACTATATTGCATTTCTCAAGTATGATTTAGATTCTAACTGACAATGTCTCCCAGCTCACCCCAGCAGGGAGCATATAAGAAGTTCTTCAAGTTAAGCTGTTTGTGTGCTGGAGAGGGAGAAGAGGAGATTTTTATGGCATTGTTTCTTTGAAGAAATATCTTCACAAATCTCTTCCTCCTCTCAGCCCTTTTTATATCCTTTTTCTGAGTGAGGTGGCTAAGAATTATGGAAATGATTGTCAAAGTTTCCCTTTTCAAACTTTGCATAAGCCTCACTTTGGCATGCAGCTTCTGTATGTCTTGGAACATTAGTTGTAACTCTCAGTTTAACATCTTATTACACAAAGATAAAAAGATATGGTCCCTGTTCTGGAAAACTTAGAGGAGACTAAAGGAGACACAGATATGTTAATAGATCATTTCTGTACCACGTGACAAGAGACATGTGTTAGATACAATGAGGCCACAGAGACAGTTTCTGATATAATACAGTCCCTGTTTTCCCTCAGAAATCACCTGGAAGGGAGGGTCACATACTAAAGAAGGAGGAATCTGGGACTTTCAAGTGTGCAGGGATGACGTGGCACTTTTGAGAACTTGCTTCAGAACAACTTCCTGCTTCAGAACAGTGCTACTGATTTGTCCACTGGTTACTCAAGTACTTGAAAGAACAACTGAATTAATTATAGACTCTTGGTAATACTGTTGTTATGGCTTGTGTCTGAGTATCTCCCCAAAGCCTCATGTGGTCACGGGGCAGGCTTTTAGAGTTTGATTGATTATGGGTGGGAGAGCTGCACCCGCCCTGGGGTGGAGAGTTTGCATATGTAAGGGAGAGCAAGAGACTGCTTGCGGCGATTCCTGGCTTTTGTGCTTGTTGCTTTGGCTGTGTTCTGCCACCATGAGCTGTAGCCCTCTGCCCTGTGCCACTCTCCCTTGTAACTTGCCAAGTACAGACTGAAACCTTCACAAACTGTAAGTGAAATAAACTTTTCCTTCCCTAATTTTGGGTGTCAGGTATTTTGTCCCAGCAACGAGAGGAAAGTAACCAAGACAACTGTTTAATTCTTTAAAGTGGATAAGAAAATCTCCAATTTTGAAGGTTTGAAAAGAGGCCCAGAAATCTCAGCAGCCAAATATAAAAATAGTAATCCTCTCTGAATCTGCCCTAAGGAACTCTAGAACAGGGCTGGCTGTGGGGCATGGATAATTCATGTGCCTCACTACCGTGCCTTTGAGGACATCTGGAAGTACAGTGCCTGTTTGTCTGACACTAGTAAGAGTGAGAAAAAGAAAGCTATGACTAGTTAAGGCCTTGACTGATCTATGCTGCTGAAGCCTAGAATCCTGTAGAAGTTTCATTGCCTGTCCAAATAGGCATAATCCATTTTATACAGAGACGATGGGTCCTCGAGGGCTCAATCACTCTATGGCTATGTGTTTCAGATTTAACAAGCTTGTTTTCATTTCAGTTATTTTAACTATTGCGCATTCAAGGCATTGAAAATAGTCTAGAAACTCAAATAGTTATGCATCTAAACTATGCTGCTCAGACCTCTCACACACAGAAATAGCACTCATGACCACTGTGGAATCACATTTCCAGTTCTTTGAAAAAATTGCTCTTATTATCAGGAACCTTGTTTCAGAGAAATGAAGACTGTAACACTAACTAGGATTCTCTAGTCAGAGTCTCAACCTCGGTGGATTCTCATTCTAATGGCAGCCCATGGGAACTCTCTCTGGAAGACTATGGCTGGCTTCCATAAGGTAGTAGAAAACTTACCTAGATGGAAAAGGACCAATATCCTTAGTCATTCATGCCTCTTTCTTTCCTGGGCCATGGCCTATGCTACTACAACCCCACTAGTTTTCCTGGGTATTTTTGTTTATTTGTTTGTTTGTGTTTGTGTTTTTAGCTCCAGGGAAATATAAAAATCATTTCTCTGCTAGGATAGGATATGCCTAAAAGGAGGAAGGAAAAAACTAACAAACATTATCAGTATAAAACAAACAGAGCTACTTTCTCAACCTAACTTCCAAAATCTAAGTCCAGATTTGACTTAGCTGGAACAGCCTCTGTGCGTCCAGTAATAATACATTTTCTAATGTGAGCTGGTGAGGGCCAAAGCTAATGGATTTTCAAGGGGAAGCTGGGGAAGCATTGCTTCCATGCTTAGCTGGATTTTCAGTCCCTAACAGAATTTGTCTTTTAGTGTCCTGAATGTCCTTCTACCCCTACCTCTACCCCCAAACCCCTTGACCTTGAAATACTTACTCTGTATCCAATCATCCGGGTTCTTGTTACTGGCTTTAGCTTCGTGCTATCAGCAAAGAGAACTGACTTTTTTAGTGTGTGTACTGCCTGCCGGGCACTATCCTACACACACTGTGCACATCATGAGGAAAGGTACCAAGTAAACAAGGCAGTTTCCTTCCTGGACCTTAAGTATTTCCCCTTTAATCTCAGCAATAATGTCATAAGCATGAAAAACATGGTAGCCATACCCACCAAAGCTCCCATCAACAAACATGCAATTCGAAGTATACAAGAGCACTGAACTCCAAAACAAATATATCAAACATAAAAGCTAAAATATTTAAAAATAACTTCTAGTTTTTCTGATTTCTAGATAAGTTCACTGAACATTAAATTTTATTTCTAACTCCTTTCCATGTGAGTGTTGGTCAGGGGTGAGGAAGACAAGTGCCACCCCTGCTGATGGCATTTCAGAAAGGACAGGCTTAGGCAGCCCAGAGCCTTGACTTCAGGTTACCAGATGCTGGCCTGAGCAAATGCTTGCTCTACTCTACTTCTTGAAGTTTTTGATATTTGAGAACTTAGACCTCTCGATGACAAAGCTTTGTCTGTGATGTTTTTCAAATTTATTCAATCTACCCAGAGAAGACTCTTTGGTTGGCCATTAGGGATATTTCTGGCTTTTGTTGAAGGTATAGATTGAACCTTTCAACTTTCATTGCAGCATCTAGTAATCTCTCTGATGGACATGAAGGCTTAATGGTGGGTATTATACTCCTTATTTTGTACTAGTGTCTCTAATGCCTGCTAGATATTATAGATACACTTCATATCTCATATTTCCTTTTTCGTGGCACTTTGAAAACATAATTTTATCATTTTTCTGGCTTCCTTTGACACTTTGGAACGTAAGATGTTAGTCTAATTGTCATTCCTTTCCAGGTAATCTGTTTATTCTCCCATCATGTTTATTGTCTTTTTTGGTCATCAACTTTTTCAGTTTCACTATGAAGTATCTTGCTATCATTTTCATCTCATTTTTCCTACTTGAGATTCATTAAGCTTCCTAAATCTGAAAGTTCAGATCTTTCAAAAATACTGGGAAATATCCATTCTTCTTCTCTTTGAAAACTGTATCTCTCTCCTTCTCTGTTCTCTCTTTCTGGACCTCTGATTAGATGTGAAATAAAATTTCTTATTTTGATCTTCACATCCTACCCGTCCATACCTTTAATCTCTCTTCTCTGTACAGTGTCATGTGGGATTTCTCCAACCCTTACTTCTGCTTAACTAGTCCTCTCTTCAGATGTATCCAATCTACCACTTAACCTGCCTGGTGAGTTTTTAATTGCACTTAATTACTATTCATTTCTAGAGTCCTGTTTGGTTCTTTTTTAAGGCCACTTGGTCAGAGTTTATTGTTCCTTTTGTGGAGAGCTTTCTATTTCCTTACTCATGTATCCTATATCCAATGATTTCAATAACTGTAGTCCTTTCTAAATCTGACCCTTGTTTTTCTCAGTTCCTGCTCATGGTAGCATTTTGCTTGCGTATTTGTGTTTTTATTTGAACTCTTATTTTTGATAATATTGTCAGGTAAAATTCTTTGAGGCCTGAGTTAAGAGTGCATTTCTTCAGAGATATCTGCTTTTGCTTCTACTAAGCATTGAACTATACCAAGAACAGGTGGTTTAAAGTTAATTCTTGGTTTGGCGTTCTTTGGGACTGGAGGCATTGTGGATGGATGTTTCAAACCTGCATAATGACTACATTGCTGATACATCATCTCTAGGAGTATGTTTTTCCTTCATCAAAAAACAAGATCAAATGGGTTGTTGCTTTATGGGGGTAGGGGCCATAACTTATGTGAGTCTCCAATTAGGGCACCCCTAAGCTGTGTTCCTGGTACTCTGCATGACCAAAACAGAAGCTTTGGAATTTTGGAATACATACATAGCCACTGGGCTGAGCATTTCCCCACATGTTTGGATTTACATTTTTGCTTCATTTTTATCTTTTGCAAGTCTCCCTTATTTTTCCAGCCAGCAAAACCAAGTATTCAATGATACTTTATGAGCTTATGTTTGGTTTGGCTTGTATTCAGCATATAAAGTATTTTTTAGTAAGGTGGCTGTTTTTTAAAGGATATTTGATATGTGTTGTAGCTGGAATTTTAACTCTTCATTCCCAAGAACATTCCTTTTTCTTTGATAGGGGCACCTCTATTCTGTACTTCATTTGTGAAAAGAAACGATCACGAGGACTCAAGTTTAGCAAATCATCGAGCACAGCTGTTATCAATTAGTTCCTTCTCCAGTTTCCCTGCTTGACCACAGCCAACCAGGTTTTCTTCTATTTTCAACATCCAGGGTATTTTCTTAATGTATAGCATCAGCAAGGTTTCACATTGCACAGCTGTCTTGGTTACTTTTCTCTCATTGCTGGGACAAAATACTTGATGCCCAAAATTAAGGAAGGAAAGGTTTATTTCGCTTACAGTTTAGGGAGGTTTCAGTCCATACTTGGCAGGTTACAAGGCAGAGTGGCACATGGCAGAGAGCTACAGCTCATGGCAGCAGAACACAGCAAAAGCAACAAGCACAAAAGGGAGGAATGGCGGCAAGCAGCCTCTTCCTCTCCCTTACATATGCAAACTATCCACCCCAGGGCGGGTGTAGCTGTCATACCTATAATCAATCAAACTCTAAAAGTCTGCCCCATGACCTCATGAGGCTTTGGGGGGACACACAGACACAAACCATAACAACAACTTTTTAAAAGACTGGTTTCCTTTAGAGAGGAAGATGATACTTTCTCTCATAAGGGGATTTCAAAAGTCAAGAATGTGTTTCCTCTAGTAGCACAGTATTACTATTTATTTATTTATTTATTTATTCAAATTGTTTTAGATTCTATGGGCTAGACAGTCTAAGTGAAGCAAGTCTGTAAGATAGAGCATTTATCCAATGAACACTAAGTTCCTAACATATTCAAGAACCTGAAAAAACAGCATGAACAAAGTGATAGAGCCAGGACAAAGCCTGGCATATTTAGGGCCAAAATAGTTTAGAAGGGATGGAGCATGGAGTTAGGGAGCCAGAAATGGAGAGATAAGTGTAATAAAATATTCACAAATTTATGTAAACTCTTCTTGAGTTTATATGTATTTAAACTTTTTGAACTTTTAGGATTAAAAGTCCTACCTTCACTACCAACAGAGCAAAGAGACAATTCACAGTGTGGGAAAAAACTTCTCTGGCTATTCCTCAAAGGACTACTACCTAGAATATATAAAGAACTCAGAAAAATCAGACTCCCCCAAATTGAAAGACCCAATCTAAAAATGATCACCTGAAATAGACACTTCTCAGATTAAGAAGTAGAAACAGCAAATAAATATATGAAAAAGTCTTCAACATCACTGGTCATTTCAGAAATGTAAATGAAAATCACACTGACATTACATCTCACCCCAGAAAGAATGGCTATTATCAAGAAATCAACCAATAATAAATGCTGGCAGGGCTGTGGGGAAAATGAACCCTTCTCCACTGTTGGTGGGAGTATAGACTGGTGCAACCACTGTAGAAATCTGTGTGGAAATTCCTTAAAACCTAAGACTAGACATTCCATTTGACCCAGGTAATGCTCTTCTTGGTATCTTCCTGAAAGAATTAAAAACATGACACTACACCAATATATGCACACCCAAGTTTATAGTGGCACAGTTTATAATAGTTAAATCTTGGAAACAGCCCAAATATTCATCAACTGATGAATGGATAAAGAAGATGTGGTATCTTTATACAATGGAGTACTATTCTGCCATAAAGAAGGATATGCTTGAGATATTTCTAGCTGAATGGATGGACTCTAAAACCATATTCTTCAGTGAAATGAATCAAATTGATATTTATTTATATTTAAATGGTATCCTTTTTCTTCAAAGAAATAAAAAGTGCCCAGATTTCTTTTTGAGATTAAGATCTCACTGTTATGCCCAGGCTGACTTCAAATTTAAGATCCTCCTGCCTCAGCCTCCCAAATAGAGGCATTATAAACACACTCCACTATTCCCAGCTTTATAGGAATCTTAATCAGAAAATACGACTAAAATTTTGAATTTCCCAATAACCACACATCCCATCCTTTGGTCAGTATCACGTCCAGGGCTGCAATGAGTCACAGTGATCACTGTGGTAAGTCTGGAGTGAAAGTTAAGGGTAAGTGCTGGAGGACACGACAGGACCTTCTCCCATATATCAGACTGGAAGTCCCTATCAGGGAAAATAGAGGAGAGAGTTGAGACCAGTGCCCAAGAAGTCAGGCAGAACAACAGGGAAAAGACCTAGTGGCAGAATCTGAGGTCATTGAGCAGCACCTGGAAAAGCCCAGGCCCAAGAAAAGGATGAGTACAGATTCCAGGCTGAAAGGTGGAAAGCTGGGGAAACTTCCTTTGCATCTGTCACAGATAGACAGGTCCACAGAAGCATTTAACTCAAGGGTGACCATTGATCTTAGGACAGGGAGTGTCTCTCCCTTCCTTGGAACAGGATTGTCACCCTCTGCCTTTGCCCACACAACCATCCATAGTATAGGCAGCCAAGGGTTATCATAGGTGCAGGGCAGACCCAAGGCCTGGTCTGCTGCTGGTGACTGTGGTTCAAGAGGACCAGGCTTTCAAGAGATGAGACTGGAATCCTGAATTCATACCTGAGATCTCACAAGCCTTATGCAGCCACACCTACAGAACTGCACAAATCTAAAGTAGGAGAATGTGGGTTCCAGCCACTGAAGATGTGCAGTGAAAGCCTGGTTGGACTTGTGAGAGAATGGACAGTATGTTGCTTATTTATTTCTAGGATACAGTTTTGTGTTTCACTGGGAAGATTTTCTGGTATTTCTGAAGTTTAAGAAAAAAAGAATGATGCTAGGAACCTTGAAGCATACAAAGATGACATCATGCCTGACTTCAGAACATAGAGAATAAGACCACCTAATACAGGTGTAGGGGCTTTGACAGAGAAAAGCTCTGAGAGTGACAGATGTGCTTATTGCTAGCTTTATTAATGAATAAATAATGAACTGACCCCAGGGCTAGGGTTTTTGAGAGATCACCAAGTTCTTCTCTGAGTCTCTTCTGTGACAAGTACAGGTTTTTTGAAGGCAGTGAAAAGCCAGAAGAATCACTGTGGCTTTAGGGAGTCAAAAAGGTGATGTAGATTATAGATCAATGGCTCTGTCAGGCCACTCATCTGCCTGAGACCCACTCATAGGGACTTATGGTCATGGTAAGCAATGGGGAAGACAGGCTAAATGGAAACCTATTCTCTCTGGAGCAAGCCTGCCCTGTCTCTCCCTTCCCTTCCATTTCAGTCTCACGCCCCAGTGCTTGTCCTTACCCTCCTCCACTCTCAGAGGCTCAGTCTTCTGAGATCCACTGTCTACCCCACTCCCTTAAATGTACAAAGGAAAGAGAAAGGATGGCAGCTGGGAATTGGCCTTCAGGGAAGATGTGTAAGTTGGGTCAGAACTAAGCTGGGCTTTCAGTGGGTCCATTTTTGATAGATCAAGAGGAGGTAGGAGGATGTTCTAAGCAGAGTAATAGGAAACTAAACAAATTTTTTTTGGTGAGAACTCAGGTTTCCAGAAAACAAAAAGGGTTAGGAAAATAACTTGAAGTATTTTGGGATAATATTAACTCTACACTCAGTTTGAACTTCATAAGCAGTAAGGACTCAGGCACTTAAATTCGGAGGTAGTGAGGAGGGATAAGCTTGCGAATTAACTTTACATTTAAAAATAACAGCAAACATTAGAAACCATTACTTCTTTCTCAGGACCTTCCCAAAAGCCCTGTGGGAAAATGTAAAGGTGAATGTGGATGCAGAACTAGGATGAATTTTAGCACGGCTCAGTTGCAAGTCCTGCTCTCATAGAGGCTTCATTAGGAAGAGAATACCAACTTCTCTAAGGAGCTGGTCAGAGGAGAAGAATAGCACTGCCTTGTCCTTGTTTTATCCATTCCAGAAATGGGCTGGCAATCACTGAACAGGGCTCCTCCTCTTTCCTACAGGTGAGCAGAGGAATGAGAGGTGAGGAGAGGAAGGTAAGGAGGCAGGGATGAGGGAAGGGATGAGCAGCCAGGACAACAACAGCCCCCCCCCCAAAAGGGAAACGTTCATTAGCAGCCAAAGCTCACCCTAGCAAGAGCAGCTAGAAATCTGTCCTACCTCCAGCTTAGAAAACCTGCAATTAGGAGGCTGCTTCTGTGTAAACCATGCAGGTTGCTTATAGGACACCTGGCTTTTCTAACAGTGCAAGCACTTTGTGGGAGGGTCATAAAAGGTTAGAAATGTGTCTGTTATTAACACAATGAGATAAATTATGCTGCTGAGGGAATCCTCTAGAAATGTTTTTTGTCTGCAGTGAGAATAAAGAGGAACAGGAAATACAGGTCTGATTAAGAAAGGGTCTAGTAATCAACCTTGTATTGACTTTTGTCTGGCTCTGCTCGGCTGGTGGAAAACAGTTTGTACAAGGATGATGAAATGCTAATGTGTGCCTCATGGCAATCAGGGGACAGTTATAAATAGAGCAGGCTTATAAATAAAAAAGAATGATTTTGCTACCAACTCAAACATTGTTTAGGGAAATGTACCTGTTTATTAATATTCTGGAGTTTTCCACCTGATAGTCCCCTTCCAGTTTCCTTCCAGAGTCTCAGACAAAAGATAGGTCCTGGGGAGATTAGTTTTTTTTAATCTATAAAACTCTGTGTTATCCTTCCATTGGATTCAAAATACAAGTTTGGTAACTGATTTGAACCCTGAGATTAAAAACATTTTATATAAAACAAAAACATTTTTATATAAAATTAAAATTTAAAACGTTTTATATAAAATACAGCAAAATAATTAAGGCCAATGATAATGGTATCTCAGAACTCAGGCTAAGTCTGCTCTAATTACCCAGGGATAAATCCTCAGGGAATTACTTGCCCCCAGAAGCCTCAACTTCCTCATCAGTATAACAAAGACAACAGTACCTACCTCACAGAAGTGTGAGGATCCACTGAGATAGAGAAGGCAATGACTTAGTCAATATCAGGCAGCATTGTTTTATTGTTAATAAAGGTTTTAGAAGGCATATACAGAATATGCAACTCTGGCAAAGGTAAAGCCAGAGCAAATGCCAGGGAGCATCAAATTATAGAATCCTATAACTATTTGAAAGAGATTTTCAAAATTGTCCCAATCTGTATCTGGTGCTAGAAACGTCGCTATCCACATCTTTCTTTAAGTGGTTATCTAGCCCTAGTGATAGGAGACACCACAATATCAGAGCACTACCAGAGAGATCTGTTGGAAAATGTCTGTGTATACTGGATATAAATTTAACCTCCTAGATCTTTCACTCAGTGTCCTGCCTCACAGAATGGATGACAGAGAACAGACCCATATGGCACCTTTCCAATACTGAAATGATCGTCGCTATGTTTAGTTTCCTTTAAATTAAACCACCTAGTTCCTTCAACTAGTCTTCAAAATATGTGTTTTCTAATCACATCACCCTGCTCTCACTTCCCCTAGATCAGTGGAAGTCAATCAGGGCCGTGTGTCAGGAAACATTTTTAGCTGTCACAACAGGGGTGGTATTAAAATGAGGGCCAGAGAACTGTCAGTTACTAGCATTAAACTACCATGTGTTTCTATTAAATTATCTTAAGAATCTGGTAGTTTTTAAGTTAGCTACCTATTAAATCCCCCTTTCATGTGTTGTTACAGACCCAGGGATGATACACAGGAGGCCTTGCATGCTCATTTAGGAAATACTAATCAGTGCTAGCATTCCTCTCTGGGAGCCTGGAGGCACCTTGCAGACTTTTCCAACACCATGTTATAGGTCACTCTGCTAATATTTCAAATGACTGTTGGCATGCAAGAGTAATCTATTTGCTGGCCATGTCTCTTTGTATTTGTGAGATTGGAAGCCAGGTCGTGGTACAATCCAGGGCCAGTAATACTGTGTCCTGATTCTTGGGGTCAGCTGGAAAGAAGAGAGGATCCGGTACTCAACAGCAACCAAATGGCTTGTGTACCATCCCCTAAAATCCTCTTCCTGAACTAACACCTGACCGTAGAAACTATGTGGACAGAGCAGAATACCCTCTCTTTTCCATGGATATTCTTCAAGTCCTCTGTAACCGTACCTCCTCTTTGCCAAATTCGTGATCCTCCATTAGCCACTCTTAATGCTCCTATTCTTGGTTCCCTGAATCAAAGTTGGCCTTGGCTTTACCAGTGGAAAGAGATGCAAGAGGAAGGGGTAGATGGAGACCAGGAAAATTACCTTATACCCTGAATTCTTTAGAAAATAAAAAACCTGAGTAGCCAGTAATATAACATTTTCCAGAATCTGAAACACAAACTAATCAGGATCTAGAAAATAATTTTATCTTGAAGCCTAATGCTTTGTTCCACATAGTGTTTTAACATACATTTTCCCTCAGGACCCAAGAAGAACTGGTTCCAAAGCACCCTTCATCTCCCGCAGATCCCATAATCGGTAGATGCTCAAGTCCCTTATATAAAATGGCACAGTGCTCGGATATAACCTATGCATATTCTTCTGTAACCTTTAAATCATATCTCGGGGCTGGGGATTTAGCTCAGCGGCAAAGCGCCTGCCTGGCAAGCACAAGGTCGTGAGTTCGGTTCCCGGTACCGGAGAAAAACGCCCCCCAAAAAAACAAAAAAAAAACCATAAATCATATCTAAGTTACTTGTATTATCTAATACAATATAAATGCTATGTAAAAAGATGTTATGTTGTGTTGTTTAGGAAATAATAACGTGATCAGTATAGATGCAATGTTCCTCCAGATATTTTCTATCCACTGTTTATTGAATCTAAAGATGACCAATGGATATGGAAGGCTGACTATAATTCCTTTTTCCTTTAGTGGAGCAAAAAAGCAAGTTTTTGGATAGGCTGAAATAAATGTCTTCAGTTTCAGCATTCTTTATAAACCAGTCACTTAGTTTATGAACAAAGTAATATGTTTGCCATAACTTGGTTTACTCAAACATTCTTCTGGGTATATTTAATTTAAAAGTAGAATTGGTTTAGATTAATCCCATTTACTAACTTAACCTACTTAACCTAGATTTGAAAGTTTTAAACATTATCAATTATGTGAGCAGAACTAAACTAATAACCTACGTGGAATATAGCATCTGTCAGTATTTGGGAAGGAAGTACAAGCTCAAGAACATAAAAACCATTAATGGCTGAACAATACAGAGAATATTTTATGCTTTCCAGACTGAGCGCTCTGCACACCGTGGAGAACTAAGAAGTTCTTGTTTCCAGAAAGGAGCTAGAAGAGATACTCTCTTCCCCTGAAAATAAGGCCTAGATGGAAAATAATCAGCCTTGAAAACTAGAAATCAAAATGCCAGCCCCCATCAGCCTGTCCTTCCTTACCTGCAATCACTATTCTTTTTCTGGGTGGCAACTCTGTACAGCAGGTAAGGCGAGGACAGGCCAATGGGGGCCGGGGTTTTTGATGTCTAGTTTTCCAGGCTCGTTATTTTTGAGCTAGGTATCATTTTCAGGGAAACATAATATACATTATATAGAGGCAGAAATAAAAGGAGCCTTTCCCACTTGTGGTTGCCTGCCAAATGGACTTTTTCTAGACTTATGGCACATAGCTAAGCATGCAAACTTGTAAATCAGACTCTCCACGCTTGAAACCTAACTGTCTCTTATCTGGGAGAGCTTTGTCTGTTATTTAGACTAAGTCTCAGCTGCCTCATATAGTACAGTAGGGTTATTGTAAGAGTCGAACAAGATACTGTACATTGAACGTTGATACACAGAAAGAACAGACCCAATAAGAGTTGGGAATTTTAAAATCCTCATGGACCTCTGACACAATGAAAGTTTACCCTTAAAAAAATAGGTATCTCTGACCTAGTTACTTCCTTGATGAATAATACAGTATTGCAGCCTGTCCGCTGTAATGTGTGTGCCTAGAACACCAATTAGCTCACTTGTAATGGGCAGATAGGGGAGTGATGACAGTATAACATGAAAGTTGTGTTCTTCACATGTATTTTTCCCCAGGCAAGGAGAGTGGAGATAGCAAAGGAGAACAGCAACTTCAGTGGAAAAGGCTGAGCATGGCTTTTAGTTCTTTTTTTTCCTGCCCTTAATTTCAAATGAACACCCATACTTGGGGCTCCTCCTCAAAAAAGCACACTCTAGCCTCGCAAGTTCCAGGCTGTACTTCCTCTATGCCTACCTTCAGAGATGCTCCACTGGCTCGCAGAACCCAAAGTCAGAGAGTCTACTGTATTATTTTTGTGCACTTTTAATACTCCCTGAAGCAAATTTGGGTCTAACTGAGCTGCTTGTCTTGGATTCCAAGTTATCTATTAAGGCACCAGTTATTGTTTCTGTTGGTAGGCGAATTACAAAGTTGCCTTTAACCCTAGTTTTCCCATAAGCTCTGTTAACTTTATTGTGCGCTTTTGTGCAGTGTGAAGTTTTTCAGGAAAGTAAAGAAGTGTTTTCACGGATGCCCAGTTCTTTTCAAGTGCTGCAGAAGGCAGCAACAACGGAAGCCCAGACGTGTAAAGGGACTGAACAAGGCCCTCCTTGCGCAGCATGATGTGCTCAGTAGAATTCCAGGCTGCAAAGCTGGCTTAGCAGGCTCTCAGTCCTGCAGGCTCTGAAAGTACTTCCTACCCCAGGGCACTGAATCAGGATGCTTAACCCTGCCAATGCGGTAGAAATAACACTTGTCCTTTGTGTTTCTGCTTCACACAGAGAAGGTATAATAGCGTGGATTAACTAAATATATTTCTCAATAAAATCTTTCTTTTCACTTTCTTTGAAATTTGTTCAAGAAGGAAAGGAAAAGCAAAAGAAAAGAAATATATATATATGTGTGTGTGTGAATATATATAATTACAAAGATAGTTAAAACAGTTACACTACTAATTTCTCTCAGTTCATTGAAAAGATAGGTTTGTGCTAATATTGTTTGGACAATTAAATGCTGATATCTCATATGTATTAACCATTGTTACCCTCCTATCATATGGTTTTGGAATTTTGTGGGGTTTTTGGCTTTTTTTTGTTTCTTTTTCTTTAAGATAAATACTTTTAAAAAGGAAAGAAATTTATTCATAGAAATGCACTTTGATTCTCCCTGTTTTCCCCAGGCTTGCATAGAGTTCCTACTTCCCTAGAATCCCTATGAGAATTTGTTCCTGTCTATGCCGGAGCACTGATGGCATTTTGCCTCTTGTTTAGGAGAGAGAGAGAGAGTGTTTTACCTCAGTTTAACCAAAAGTTCCTTGAAGGTAGGGACTTCATCTATTTCATCACTGTATTTCCTGCCTGTTGCCCAGCACCATGGCTTTCACATACAAGGACTTAATAAATGTGTACAAAATGAGCAAGTTCCTCCCAAAAGCACTGATTTTTTTTTTTTTTAACTTGAGCCCTTTTTGTGAAGAGTATCTAACAAAAGTATACTACAAATCCCACTGGGTGGTTAGAAGACATGATTTTGCATTAACATTTTCCTGCAGCATGATGATTGGAAACTATTCTGGGAAAGGAGGGACCACAAAGCAATGTAAGAATATTACCTGAAATATTTTATTCATAGTTTTGAAAAATTAATAAGCAACAGACAGGAATCATTTAATTTGGCTGCTCTGATAGTTCCTGCTGCTCTCGCCAAGGCTCTGGGAGTCGAACAGTTTCCCAAGGGAATACAAGTTCAAAACAGACCTCAGGTGATTTCGGCTGAGATAGAAAGCTCACTAACAACTGGCAGGGTTCCTTGTTGACGGCAAGGAAAACACGTGGGCTGGAGTCATGGGAAGGGCTCACTGCTTGGACTGAAAGCTTCATTGTCCCCCTCTTCGTGATTGCCTAGGTATCTGTTCAGTGTCTGCCGTCCAGCCCTCTCCTTAACACTGTAAGAATAAAATTTTAATAAAGAACTCACAGTAAACAGCTACAGATAAAACTATTCAGAGTAAAAAGTAATATTTGCATAGTCCTTTAAAAAACGTACAACATTCACTGCTTCATTTAACCCCAAACAATTCGTTTGTATTAGCTTGCTAGGGAAGTCATAACAAAGTAGCAGACTAGGGGAGTCAAACAATAGAAATGTCTTGTCTCCCATTCTGGAGGCTGGAAGTCCAGGACCATGTTGTCTGCTAAGCTGGTTCCTTCCAAGAGCTGCTCCATCCTTCTCATCCAGCTTCTGGTGCTTTGCTGAAAAATCTTTGTTATTCTTTGCCTCATAGATCTCTTCTTTCATCTTCACACAGTGTTCTCCCTATTGTATGTGCACATGTGTGTCTGTGTCTAAATTTCCCCTTTTTAATTTTAATTTTTAAATGTATTCATTAGTACTTTTTTGAGATGGGCTCTTGCTATGTTGCACAGGTTGGCCTCAATCTGTTGGGCAAAAGGGATCCTCCACACTTAGCTTCATCAGTAGCTTGGATTATAGCTGCACGCCAACAGGCTCAGCTAAATTTCCTTTCTTTATAAGGATTCCATTCATTCTGGCTTAGGAGCCCATCCTACTGCAGTTCTACTTCCTCTTAACTAATTATAATTGCAACGACCCTACTTATAAGTAAAGTCACATTCTGTGGTACTAGGGGTTAGGACTTCAACATAGGAATGAGGAGGGTGCAACCACAACAATTTTGTAGTAGGAAAAGCGAGAATTACTCCTATCCCCATTTTACAGATAAAGAAACTAATTCTCAGAGAGATGAAGTAATTTACCCAAAGGGAGTGGAACCACTGTATCACAAATACAAAGCTGCTGTCTAGCTCAGCAACTGAGGACAGCCACATGATGCCTCCTGCTAGGAGTCTCTCTCTCTGTTCTCACACACCTAGACCAGTAAGAATGGAGGCTGCAGAGGTGCGAAGAGCAGAAGTGGTCAAATGCGGTCTCCCTCTGGAAGCAATCTAGCAGATTCCCTATTATTGAGAACTCCGCTTGCTGCCCCTACAGCTGCACCTCATAAAGGCTTGACCTGAAGGAGAACTATTTACTGAAGTTGTTTCTCGTGAGTCTGTTATTGCTCTCCGGTGGGCCCACCCATTAGCCAAAGGGAGTTAGGTACAATGAAACTCTTCAGGGAAGAAAGTAAAGTGCTCCATGCCATCTTTTTCTGTCTATAGCATCATTCTTTGCCTCCCTGTGTCTTTCTTTTGTCCTGCCTATTGAGTAACCTCAGAGTAGGTGTGGGGAGTGTGTGAGTTGCCAGCAATGTGAGAGGGTGGCTGAGGACACCTACCTGATGATGTACACACCAGGGCAGGCAGAAGTGGATGACTTCCCAGGAGTGGCTTTGCTGGCACACCCTCTTTGACCTGTGTCTGCTGCTTTGCTTGAGTCACACTCAACAGCTAAAGCTAATCCCCCTGGGGCATGGGTTCCCCTACGCAGAGAGGAGGGACGCACCCCATCCTTGGGCCTCCTGCCTTGAGAAGCAGTGCAGGAGGTAGCTGAGTACAGATTTAGGAGACAGATTTTAATCTTAGCTCTGCCACTTGCAAACTATATGACTTTAGGGAAGATGCTCAATCTCCCCATGTCACTTCTTCAGCTACAAAATGGAGATGATAAATTTGTTTACTTCATAAGGTTACTGAATGGATAAATGATGTAAGCTATAAATGGTGCTTGGAACAATATATCTACCACATCATTCTAGCAATACTTCCTTACTTGTTCTTTGTTATTTTATTTTCTAAGTATCATTTTGTTATGTTAATTAGAATTGTAATTTTAATTGATTTAATGTACACATCATAAAGTTGACCATGGTTGTGTCCGGATGATGGAGTTACAGGTTGTTTTATTGTCTTATTTTTGATTATTAATACTTTCTAAACTTTCTGCAGTAAAGATATATTACTTTTTAATAAGAAAGTACAAACTCCCTCTGAAGACCTGTGTGGTACAGTGGACTAGGACTAGGTGTGAGAAAGGCATGACCATCCATGTGACAGCATGCATGACCATTGTCCTTAATGGAGTTTAAAGTCTACAGAAAGAGGAAAACCAGATACAGATAAGCAAATGATACAAGAGAGTGAGCAGGAAGGTTAAGAGTTCGCTAAGAATGAGACCAGTTCCTCTGAAGAAGCACTTGGCATTACAGAGAGATAATCATTAGTCTTACACACGCCCTCCCAGTCTTTTTATATGGTCTCTGTCCTAGGAAAAGGAAATTAGCATAACACAGACAAAAGGAACACTCCTTTGGTCTATCTCCAGGCCTCAGGGGACAGGGATAGAATTGCTGAGATTCTTTCTAAGGCACATATTTCTAGGAAGGGACTATGTAGATGAAAAGTTGAGATGCCTTGTGTAGCACATATTATATATGACAGATGTGTACCAGGTAACAAAATATCATGTCAAGTGGAATTAAGAAGTAATTTTCTGTTTCTCTGTTCCTCTTTTCGTAGTATTATTAGCATCATCATTATTCTGGCTGGAGCAATTGTGCTCATCATTGGCTTTGGTATTTCAGGTATGTGATTTCTTGCATTACACAATCCATCCACCCCTTGCCATTCAACCTCTAATAAATCCCTCAGTGTGATAGCATGGAAGAACAAAAAGCTTGGACCCAGAAAACTTCAGAGTAAAGCACTGGTTCTTCTACATTATGTGTCCTCATCACCTTAGACATTTAACTCCTTATACCTCAGTTTCCTCATTTTTAGAATGGAAAAATAATGGTCACTGGACAGTGAGTTGAGAGAATCAAGTGAGAAAGTTGTCAGTAGCCTACCTGCCAGTCAGTGCTGAAGATGTTTTTCTGGGAACATAGGGAAAGTAATGTCTAGGTCATTCTATCAATGGTTGACCTGGATAGATGATTTCCTTTCAATGAACCTTTAGCCAAAGTTTTAAAGAATAACAATATTTTTACATAGGCATTTCAGGTAAAGGGAAAACTGGCCATGACCAGCGTGCCATGTAGGAATCAGATCCTGCTGTGACGTCATTTGTGGGATGTCTTCTCTTTCCTCTTCTGTGCAAGACATTTCTCTGAAACATCTCTTATGAGTTAGGCCAGCAGCTGTCTCCTCTGAGACAAATTGTTTGCTCTGCTTTCTGTAAACCACTTGACTTAGGCCAACATACTTATTTTAACTTGGTCTGTGAAAAATCATGTCACTAAATACTTTTAATTTTTATAATTCTAGCTGCCTTTTCTGTCACTCTCCTCCAGTCTGAATGTGCTGAGATAAACAGTGGTCACAAGGCCTAACCTAAGAAAACTAGCTATATGCGCTGGTCAAGAAAAGACATTAGCATCCTTCTTCATTTTGCCATCAAAAATATACATTTTGTCCATTTTTATTAGCTATCTCTTTTCCCTTTGGATTTATAGGAATTCTTTATAATAGTCATTGAAAATTGCCCAGATGTGATACTAAATCTCTTCCCCATAGTTTGCTTTTTCACTCCTCAATAATATCTTTCAATTAATAAAACTTCTTAATTTTCACTGAATCTGCTAATTTCTTTTATGCGTGGAGCATTTTTAATTTGTAGTCTATTTAAAATGTTTATGTTTATCTTAAAGTCGTGAACATTTCTTCTAAGTTATATTGTAGCGGCTATGTAGTTTTGCTTTCACATATATACTATGAATCATCTAGAATTAATTTTATGGTGTAAGATAGGAGTCAAGGCTCAATTTTTCCATGTGGCTATCCAGTAGACTCAGCACCATTATACTGTCCTTCACCCACTCTTCAGCAGCACCACAATCATCCTAACTCAAATATCTGTACACGTGTGGATCCATTTCTGACCTTGCTAATCAGATTCATTCTAGCATGCATGCCCCTTCATTTACAGTGAAATATCTCCCAATGAACCCATTGCATGTTGAAAATATTTTAAGTTGGAAATGTATTTACTATACCAAACCTATCAAGCAACATAGATCAGCAGCAGAGTACCTGTAGCAACACAGTAGATAGCAGTGTGTGAGCTATTTACCCTTGTGTTCCTTTGGCTAACTGGGAGGCGCACTCGCTGTGGTACCCCATCATCATGACAGAGTTTCGTAACACACATCACTAGTCCAGAAAAAGGATTAAATTTCCAAAGTCAGAGTCTAGTGTTGCTTTTGCACTATCATAAATCATCCCTGCAAACTGAAGAGAGTCTGTATTCCTTTATAATTTATTTTCTTTTCATGTATGTTATTTTATCTTTTTTGCTATTCCTAATTCTCTCTCCCTACTCCCTCTTCAGTTTCTCTTCCTTCTCTCTCTGCCTCTTTAAAACAGGCTTATAAAGTTACAGGTATTATTAGCTTTACAAGTTTCAGAGAATCAGCTTTTTGTTTATTTATACTGTCTCTAATGTGTTTTCCTAATTTATTGATTTTGACTTTTTATCTTTGTTAATGTTCTCCCCACTTTATTTGGCTACTTTTTTCTAATATATTTAAATAAGCACTTCACAGGAAAACATGTCCCAAAAAGCCAATAGACAGGTTTCAGTAAATACTGCCATTCAGTTTTCCAAACTCATTTATCAATATACACTTCACTGGAAGCCTAGAAGAGATCCAGTGCTTATGTCCTCTCCTATACTGGATATTGAGGAATCTTGCGGTTTTAATCTCTGTTTCCTGAGGCTGAGGAGACTGAGTACATTTTTATATGAGAAACATAATGCTGAACGACAGACAACACAAAAGACTGTTCTGTATGAGTCCATGAATATAAAGTTCACGAACAGGAAAATGACCCTCTGCTGTTAGAAAGTAGTGTAATGGTTGTTATTTTCAGAGAAGAGTGAGAGGTAGCGGTGAGGAGGGAATATAAAGGAAATGCTAAGAGGATTGTAAAGTTTTTATTTCTTGGTGTGGTGAGAGGAAGTTATTACAGTTCTTCAAGCTGTATAGTTATTATTTGTAGACTTTTATATATGTGTGTTATACCTAAGTACAGAAATATATATATAAACATTTATGAATATTTTTATAAGGAAACAAAATATTGACTGTAAAATAAAGATTTTGGAGTAACTTTCATAGGTATTAGTGCTAAGGTACAATTTAGTAACTTCCTAAGACTTCAGTCTTCCTTAATTATCATTGACCCTATTCCTGATCTTACACATCACCTTGAATTAAAACCTTAGAGTTTGTGCTTCAGTTTTTATCTTGGTGACTAAACATACTTGGGCCTAGCTGACTGGCTTAGTATCGAAACGCTCATAGAGTTGTTTATCTTCTGGTTGCTATTGGCTCTGACTGCTCCAAGAATTTCACATTGTAACTGCTTTCCTAAGTCAGTCAACACTTCTGCTACTTACACCTTTTCTGTTGTATATTTGTATTGTGCTCAAATACACCTAGGATTTATATCATGCTCAAGTACAGATACCAACCTCAAGTACTGAGCTCAGTTTGTTTTTTTTTTTTTTTTTTTTTTTTGGTCTATTATATTGAGACAGGGTCTCACTACACAGTTCAGGCTGGCCTTGAGCTCACTTTGCAGCCCAGGCTGGCCTCGAACTCACAAAGATCCTCCTGCCTCAGCCTCGCAAGTGCTGGGATTATAGGCATGCACCACCACACCTGTCACTGAGCTCAGTTTTTTTTAATACAGGGAACCCTACTCATTAAAGGCTATTTGAATAAATAAATGCATAAATGCATACAGGATAAATAAATAGATAAAAGTCACTTCTCAACCTAGTAATGTACAACAATAATATTAAAATCCCATTACTACCAATGAAAAGGTTTCCTGCCTCCTTCATATTTCATGGGGAGAAAGCTGGTTAGTTTGGATAAAATGGGCTATGTATTTGCTTAATATTTAGTTGGGTTATTTCAATTGCCTATATTAAGGCCATAACCTTTATGAGAGAGCATCATATTATCATACTTTAAATGAATTCACTAAAGTATTAGCTGGCTTAATATATAACACATTGAAATTAGGCAAATAGCATTAAGTAGATGATGATATCTTTGCATGCTTCTCACCTTATTAAGTAACTGTATATATTATGTGACTTACTGTTCACAAGTAGGAAGTAGATACTACCACCATGCCGAAAAATCAGCTCCTGTAGAGTCATATGCAGCTAGCAAGTGGGCACCACTGTGTTCAAGGGCTGTTGATTTGTTTCCAGAATGCACACTCCTGCCTACCACCCTATCCCAGTGATAATGCTCACACAGACTTGTAGCAGAGAAAAGGGCCATGAGGGAACTGCCTGCCTTCCAGGTATTACTCTTAGTTTGCCTTGCAGGCATTTATTCTTGAGAGCACAGGTTTTAAAGACTTGCAAATATTCACAAATACAAGGGGAAAAATCTATACCTTTGCGATTCGATTTCTGCCTTCTCATAGCCATCCTACTCTATAAATTCTAACTACAGGCCCCATAAAACGTTAAATGTATTTGAGGTGGATTGCTGTTAAAAGAGGTTGAGGGGCTCCCATTCACCCCTGGTTAAAGAACAGCCTTTGTGGACCACCCTTCAGCAGGGATGGAGATACAGTAGAAAAACAGGCCCTTGACCATAATTAGCCCAGTTACTGTGCTATCACTCACATATGGGGGCCTGAACATTGCAGACAATGAGTTTAAGCATTAGAGATACACCAGTCTCAGGAATGACAACTTTATGTCCTTTGGAAGATAACTTTCCTTCCTGGTACAGTCTTAGTGCCAGGTGGGGCTGGGTTTGATCTACTGCCTGTATTAGTCAAGCCATGTAACCTTACAGAGCTTTTTTCTTCCTCATGCGTAAAGTGGGTGTAATGGTCACTCTCACTACCTCTTCTGACTGAAAATGAGTCACTGCACATAAAGCATTTAAAACAAGGCTCTTTTCCTTACTTCCCAGAGCTGATCTGCTGTTTTTCCAAATGATTGTAGTTAATAATGGTTGTTGATATCATTGATTTAAGGTTTAACATGGGAGTCAACCAATGCAGATAAGCATGTTATTTTCATTGTATCATTTAGTCATTTCAGAAAGCGTGTGAGTGAGTGTCTTCATTGTATAGGTGAAAAATAAAGAGTTTTATAAAGCTGCCCAAGGTCACATATCCAATAAGTGACAAAGCTGGGATTTCCACCCAATCAGCCTGATACCCATGACATGTTCTCAAACGCCACACTCTACTACTTCCTGGAGTTGTTCCCAGCATCCTTCCTAATTTCTTCTCACATAAGCAACTACACTCCAAAGCCCCACCTTCTTCTTTGGCGGAGTGACACTCACAGATGCCACTCCAGTTTCCAGCCTTGTTTCTGCCTTTAATCAGTGTTCTGCCGTGCCTGTCCAGATAGCCAGGTTTCAGCAGATTCTGAGTGACCATCTGTCTATTGAAGGCTTGTAGTATGTTTTTTAGGCTATTGTAAGATATAGAACTTGTCTTTCTGAGTTGTGTCAAAGGACTGTTCATTTCCCAGGTTTTATCCAGTGCTATGGGATGCCTTGTAATTTTTGTAAAAAAAAAAAAAAAAAAAAAAAAAAAAAGCCTTGCCTTGTGTTACCAATGCTCCCACTCTCCAGGATATACCTGTTCCTACAATGAAGGACCAACTGAATAGTAATCACATGTAAAAACCAAAATGCTCAGATTTCAGCTTGCTCCCTCTGATGCCCTCCTCCTTTCTTCACTCGAACCAGAACTGTGGTAGTAATTACCTTTCACGTGTGGTATAATACATTTTCAATAACTGGGTTTTTCAATTTTAAAGGGGCTAGATGCAGTCTTAGAGGCTAATGAAATGCTTTAAGTTTGTGACTATTTAACAGAATTTTACATCAGTAGGTCACATCCCCTCACACAAGAGCCTCTGGTGTCAATAGGCCTGAAAGTTCGTATCAGACTAGTCTGCATAACACTCCTTATGCCAATACTGTGTCTGCTTGCAAATTTAAATACAAATTTGTTTGATTTTTCTTTTACACAGTAGTAGGTATTGAACCTAGGGAACTGGGGTACATTGGAGCCCTTTTTATTTTTTATTTTGAGACAGGGTCTTGTTAAGATGCCCAGTCTGGCCTCAAACTTGTGGTCCTCCTTCGTCAGCCTCCTGAGTAGCTGGAATTACAGGTGGGCACCACCACACTTGACTTAAGACTCCTCCTCATGAGAATATGTACATGCTGTTGCTTGCAATTTGAATATTATTTTACCACTTTTTATAATCATTCACTCATTTAATAAACAAGTATTTATTGACTTTTTTGGGGGTGCAAAGCAACAGCTAAGTCCTCATCACTTTTTAAAGTTTTCACTGGTTTTATCCCTCTTTTTCTTTTGATATGGAGGAGAGATTTAATCGACACTGTACTCATTCCATCTGCCATATCATTAATGCAGTCTTAAATGACTAGAACCTTCAGTGTGTCCCTGGGGCACTTCACAGCTGCCTATTCTTAATAATTACGTCCTCTCAGAGATTCTTCCATGGATTCCTCACCAGCGGGCTCAAGGCCAACATATTAAAATTAATTCAGTAATGCAATTACAAAATGAAGATGTGTCATTATCATTTAACTTTCTCCATAAACTGAACAATCATGTATTTTTTCAGAAAAGTAATTTTTCAATTCAATTTCAATAGTACTTTATAGCCACAATCAAATTTACCCTTGCTCTAACATAGTTACATTTGCTCCACAAATTTAGGAATGATTGTGTATTTTTATTGCCTTTTTTCCCAGTGGCTCACATTTCCCCAAAATTTAGATGTAGTGATCCTGCCAAATGTTCCCTGCTCTCGCAATACATACATTATTTCAAAGAGTACTTTGATTTTTACATATTCCCATTTATTCACTCATTTATTCACACCCTCAGCAAGTATTTCTCTCTGTAGAAACATAGCACTAGGCACTATAGGACCTATAGATATGATTGATATAGTTTCTGCCCTTGAAAGAACTCGCAAATCACTGTAAGAGATAGATGAGAAACAAGGTAGATGAAGACAGCTGCTGTAATAAAGGCAAAAGAAAGTGTAAACAGAGAGTATGAAGAAGATCTACAAATTTTGTATTGACAGACTAAAGAAGATTTGGGGAGGGGCTGTGCTCTGGGCAGAAGTGAATATAAGCAGCATGTGGATGAGGGGTGATAAAGGACAAGGGGGACTTTGACTTGGAGGTGGCGAGATGAGCAGGACTATAAAGGTGCATAGTGTGAGTGTGGAGCCCATGCCAGTCCAGGCTGCCTTGGATACAAGTCTGACAAGTAAAAAGATTGAAAAGCAAACTTAATCATTATAGTAGTAGCCAAGAAAATTTCAAGGCAAGAGGTGGAGTATATAATATTCATATTACACAGCAAAAATTGTATATTGTCCTCTTTCATAATTTATCCCTCAAGTCTCCCACATGAATGGTTAAGCATGACAGCTGCTTCCAAAATCTCTTTTCTCCCACACTAAGCCTCTCTGTACATCCTCACAACCCCATCTGTGTACCGGGTTGTTATCACTGGCATTTTTTTCTAGTTAAAATTTTTTTCTATCCGTAGGTCTTTGTTCTTTCTTATGCAACTCTATCTAACTTAGATTCTCCAGTTATATCTCTCATTCATTACCCTCACCTGCTCTTTATGCTATGAGGTGTTTGTTTAAAGGACAGGCAGAGACTGGAACATGAACTGGACCTGAACACTGTCGGGGTCCTAGACAGCTTTCAGGATGGTGGCCTCGCTCCATTTTCTCTCCATGATCTCTTTACCATACTTGTTTGTGTTTGCCCCCTCTCCTCTTGGGCCCCAAAGCCACCCTCTCCTTACCTTCACATCCAAGCACAGGAACCTTTCGAGAAGATTCCGTTAGGTGCCTCATTTCCCTGAGCACCCACATCCTGCTCTTGAGGGTGTCCTGTATCCATCTCTAGTAAATCCTTTTCATGTCTCTTAAAAAACAGAAGATCAGCTAATGAAATCATGCCTGTACATGTCCTCACTCAACAGCCTTCAATATTCAAAGAACAGCTAGTTGATCCTTCTCTGACGGGGCAGGATATAGGCAAGCAGTGGGGTAAGGCACAATGGGACCAAGGTTAATACTTGTACTGGTGGTATATTCAGGGAGGAGGGGATGGTTTTTACCATGAGCCAAAAATCAACTGAATTAAATACATTCTTCCTTATGCTACAGCTAACTCTATAACTTTAACCAAGTCCTTATCTTCTCTATGCCTTAGTTTCTTCATCATTCAGAGATATAGTGAAGTATCAGCACTTTAGAATTGAATGTTCATCCAAATTACAAACCAAATTCAGTTAACATAGTATTTTGCTTTGAGCCACAGCATAACAATATCTTATAACGTGCAACTGCAGCTTGCAAATCAAGTTCATATCCATTAGATTTGATCCTCACAGGAACCCCATAAGCTAGGTAATATAGTTAAAGTTATCTCTCTTTCTCTGAGATTCAGAGTAGTTACATGACTTAAAGTCACACAGCATTAAGTAACAAAGCCTAGGCTTGAATTCTCATCCTCATGCCCAAGTCCCATGTATTTTTCTTTTGCTGCTTCTCAACTTTTGGGTTGATTGTTCTTTTAAAAGCTATTGTGTATGGCAGATCTGAGATATATCTATCTATATCTATATCTATGTCTATATTTATATCATCTATATCTATATCTATACGTTTTCCTGCTCTTCCTACTCCCAACTTCCTTTTTAGATGTTTTTCCTGTTCTGTATTTTAAGTGTACAGAAATCTGTTTGGCTTTTAGTAATAGAGTTTAGTTGTTGAAAGTTCCAGGGTTTCCCTTGGCATTGATCCTTGCTTCCTAAATTGCAGGAAAACACTCTATCACAGTCACTACTTTTACCTCAGCTGGGAACATCGGAGAGGATGGAATTCTGAGCTGCACTTTTGAACCTGATATCAAGCTTAATGATATCGTGATTCAGTGGCAGAAAGAAGGTGTTACAGGTTTGGTCCATGAGTTCAAAGAGGGCAAAGATGACCTGTCAGACCAGCATGCAATGTTCAGAGGCCGGACAGCAGTGTTTGCTGACCAAGTGATAGTTGGCAATGCTTCTCTGAAACTGAAAAGTGTGCAACTCACAGATGCTGGCACCTACCAATGTTACATCATCACTTCTAAAGGGAAAGGAAATGCTAACCTTGAGTATAAAACTGGAGGTGAGTTACTTCTGGAGGGAGGGAAGGAAAGTACCAAATGATATTTGAGGATAAAAAGCATGACTTGCTGATAAAATATGTGCTCATCAATGACTAATGTCAAAGGAAAACCCTTCCAGTTCTGTTAGTAGCCATCTTGCTATTATGCTCAAAACCCACACCAGCCTCCAAAGTACTCTACTATACTATTAGGATTTAAAGTCTTTTGTTCTGGGTTCTCAGTACTTCTAAACTTCCAGATGTGTTCCCTAAAATATTTTACCAAAATAAATGTAGTCTCTTTATGGTAGCCCTTGCTGTCGCTAGTAAATGAAATCTATTGGCCTTGGTTGTTTCCATGCTGGTTAGGTCTGAGCCCACATCTGAAACGAGCACCTTGAAAATTCATAATGGTAGAGCCCATTTTAGGAAAAGTTCAAAGGGAACTAACCCAAATGATATTGTCCTATAAACTCAATATTACCCTCCCAGTGAAATCCACCCTTCCTTGCTAACCTAATTTGTTTCCTGAATTTATGTGTAAAGAATTTATGTATAAGATTGACATACTGGGTGATATCAAAAGATAAGAAAACAAAGATTTTTTTCTTTTTGCAGAGCTCCTAGAGTAGATTTGAAAATTCTGGCAGCGATAACAATTGATGAAGTATATCAAATGCTTTAAGAGAAATATAAATAGAATGACTTGGATTCAGAAGAAGAGAGATATTACATCTAACTGCACATGAGATAAGGAAGTGGAAAACCTCCATGGATAAGTTGGCATGGAGAGGAGCTCAGAAAGATAGGCAGAGAGTATCCTGAACTTGCTAACCTGAGCTAGTCTGTACAGGCCTTTCATGAACACCTCCCAGCATGTACCTGTAATGATTCAAAGCATAGCTCTGGAGTCAGACCAGGACAAGCACATTGGGCTAGGCAAAACAGCCTCTCTGAACCTCAATTTCTTCATTTTAAGATGAAGACTACTATGGTCATGTCAAAGCGACACTACCAAGTTCAATTTAAAGACTTCCAGTGGCAAAGCTGGAATGATTAAAGCAACAAAATAATAAAATATTAAATTACAACTCAAAGTATAAAATGAATTCATGAGTCCATACTCATGTGAATAAATGAGGGGAAAGAAATAATTCTTCTTTGCAGGTAAATTTCAAATAATTTATATAGCTCTCTCACTCTCTAGGCAATTGAGCTTAAGACTCTTCCCACCCTACCCAACATATTTTGGAATAGTGGAGTGCATCTTCCAAAGAATCTGGCAAACAACCAGTCATGTTGATGGCATGTACCTTCTACTGTGGTCTGATGGGAAGGAAACTTTACCTTGTACAATCTTCTTCTCCAAAAGTTCAGCCTAAGCATAACAGAAGTATCAAATTCCAGTAGAAGGATATCCTACAAAATACCTGACCAGTACTACCAAAACTATCCAGGCCATAAAAACATGGAGAGTGAAAAGCTGTCACAAGCCAGAAGACTCTAAGGATACATAATGATTCAAAGCACTGAGACATAGTGACTAAAGCCATAGGATCCTGAAACACACGTTAGTGGAAAAAGTGGTAAAATACAATCAAATCCAGAGTTGAGTTAATAGCAACATACTAGTGACTGTTTCTCTATTTTTACAAATGTACAGTGGTTAAGATGTTAATGTAGGACTGGGAATATAGCTCAGTGGTACAAGTGCCTGCCTGGCAAGTGCAAGGTTCTGAATTTGAGTCCCAGTACCAAAAAAAAAGAGTAAGTCATACTTAGGAAGATGTTAATATAAGGAGGAACTAGGTAGTAATATACAGAAACTCACTCTTCACTATCTTTGTAGATTTTATGTAAACTTAAAATTATTTCAAAAGTTTATTTTTATATATAAATAATGGGTATTTACAGGATTACTGTGAGGATCAAATGAAAGAGTGCTGAAATACTGTACCGGCATGAAGTACATGCTCAGTAAGTGCTGGCCCATGGTCATCTCCCAGGGGGCTTGTTCCCTGCCCACTTTGGGCATGTGGGTCTTGTCTCCCCTACTACTTCATAAAGGCAGTAAGGCAAGGTAAAGTCTTTCCTTCCACGCTCAGCACTAGTTGAATCTTTGGCAAAGGAAGATATTAAGTAAAGTAAATGCATCTTGGAATTTTGGCATAATGAGAGTCCTGGCCCTAACATTTTTCTACAGGTATATCTTTGCTTAGAAATAGGGGAAAACAAGACTTAATTTCAAAATTTCCTTCTCAGTGAGGAGAATTCTTTTAGAAGACAACAAAAGCCTATTTCTGTCCTTGGACGCAGAGCTCCACAGTCCTTACCCCAGCAAATTCCAAGTCCCCATGATGATGAAGCCTGAATGTGGGATTTCTGTGGGGGACAGGTGGAGGCTGCTCATTTCTCCCTTATTCCTCTTCCTCATCACCTTAACTTTATCCTCAAGGCAAGAATTGCACAAAACCCGTGAAACTTCACAAATCCTAGGAACATGCCAATTTTTCTAGGGAATAAGCTTTTTATAATCAAGGGAGCATCTCTTACTTAGAGAAAATTATCTGTTGTAACAACAATATGCCCAGAATGTAGGTCCTTGAGGTTTGTGATATTGGTCATAGAGTTGGATATACAGCAGTACTATGAGCAAACTACATCTACAGTGCAGCGGGCCATACACAGACAATACCTGCGGAAACAGTCACTTCGATGATGGAAATGCCTGTTTGTGTTTTTAAGACCTAGTACTTCAAGGCTATATTGTCCTTCCTGTCTGACATTCTGTTTGTCTTTTTTGATCTTTGATCCTGCAGCCTTCAGTATGCCCGTGGTGAATGTTGACAATAACGCGAGTTCAGAGAGCTTGCGTTGTGAGGCTCCTCGATGGTTCCCCCAGCCCACAGTGGTCTGGTCATCCCAAGTTGACCAGGGAGCTAACTTTTCACAAGCCTCCAACACCAGCTTTGAGCTGAACTCTGAGAATGTGACCATGAAGGTTGTGTCCACGCTCTACAATGTCACAGTCAACAACACTTACTCCTGTATGATTGAAAACAGCATTGCCAAAGCCACAGGGGATATTAAAGTGACAGGTGGGTTGCTCAGTGCTGTCCCTCCCCAGCCCCTCCCCAGGGATGTTGAGTATGGAACTTAGGGCCCCGTGTATATGCTAGACAAATATTCTACCACTCAGCTGTACCCTCATCCCTCTACATGCTCTTTTGTGTGGGTTTCTTGGGGAGAAAATAATATCTATACTAAATCTAAATTAGTTAACATATATATTATATACTAAGGGATAAAAATCTTTAGAGTCTTCTTCAGTGAAACTTTGATCACAATTCCAGCTGAGATTGCATTATGTAATAGAAAGCCTAACACAACACAACATAGCATATAGGTTAAAGATGGCAATTAGGCCTCACCTTGAATGCCTTCTCATCAACAGGTTTTCTGGAGAGTAATGTTCAGGATTCTGAGGCTCTGTCTAAGTCTGTGAGACTAATTTTGTGTAGTAGTAAGAATGTGATGATTATTTAACATCTTTGACATATTTGGCTGATATACTGCATCCTAAGTCCCCCAAGACTGGTTTGATTCTACCCAGTCTTTGAAATGGAGAAGGTTTTGAATCTGAGGGCTGAAGGTCTGTACTGGGACTTGATCTTATTTAGACCTGAGACTGACTTATGCTCTGTTAATATTGGCCCAGGATTAATCTTAGAGCCCTAGACTGAACTGATCTCCTAGCACCCTCACCAAGAGCTAATCCTAACTCCCTGCAGTATTTCAGTGCATGCAAAATCTAAGGTTGAGTTAGTGTCTAGAAAATGAATTGCTATCTATATCAAGGCTATAACTAGGCAGGAAATGTCTTGCACATTGTAAATACCATAATATGCAGGTAATTTGAAAGATAGGTTTCCAAATATGATATACAAATGGCCAAAGAGCACATGGAATGATGCTTAACACCAGATAAATGCAAAGTACAATCATGATAATGTATCACCTCACACCCATTAAGACGGCTACTATTTTTTGTAAAAGCCCCAGAAAATAACAAATATTGATGAGGATGCAGAGAGATTGGAACTCTCATGCATTGTTAACAGGATTGTAGAATGGCACAACTACTATAAAAACAGAATGGAGGGTCCTCAGAAAATTAAAAGCAGAACTATTACTGGATCTGGCAATCCTACTTCTGAGTATATAAAAGAATTCAAGAAGGGTCTCAAAGTGATAGTCATACACCCATCTTCATAATAGCACTATTCAAAATAACCAAAAGATAGAAGTAACTCAAAATGTCCATTTATAAATAAACAAACAAAATATGGTTCATACATACAATGGAATAGTATTCAATCTTAGGAAGAAATCCTACCACAAGCTATGACATGGATGAACTTCTGAGACATTATGCTAAATTAAATAGTCCCCATCCAAACAGATTTATATTGTATAATTCTACTTATGAGGTGGGGAGGAAGGATGTTGATGTTTATGAACATAAAGTTTTAGATCTGCAAGATGAAAAAGCTCTGATGATATGTTTTACAATGATGTGAATGTACTTAATACTACTGAACTATGTATTTTTAAATGGTTAAGATGGTAAATGTGATGTTATATTTTTACTACAATTTTTAACTATCTAAGAAAAAAACATGTATGTATATAAGAGCTATTGAGGAACAAATTGGTGGCTGCCTTGGTTGGGACTCTCTTAGTCACGAGTAATAGAGAATTAACTCAAACTTGCCCAAGGTAAAAAAAGCATTTATTCCAAAGTGCTGAGCTGTTTCATGGAACCAAAGGTAGAAGTAGCACTGACTTCAGCAACAGCCAGAACCAAGAATTTAAATTACACTGGGATTCTCTGTCTTTTCTATTTTATTCTCTTTTTACTCTCTTGCTTAATTCTGGGTGGCAAAATTTAGTTGCCAAAAACTCCTGTATTTAAAAACCTTTTTACATTAGGAGAGTAACCAGGGCTGGAAAAACCTTTGAATCTCAGTGGTTGGTGCTCAAAAATATTTACTGAACAACTATGTTTTTAACTTATATATAGTAGCAATTGTAAACCTAAATGTAGAACTCAAGATGGAGTTCAAGCTAAAGAAGCAGATTTGTAAATGATGAGCATGGACATAACGCTTATTAGGCTTAAGTGGGGTTACTTTATGACTGTGCTTATAGCTGGTACTAACTGAGTTCTTACTATGTGCCACGCAAATAAGTACTTTCTACATATCCACTCATTCATCCTCATCAGAACCCTACGCAGCATGTTATTATTTTAGCCCCATTCTAAAAGGAAGAAGTTGGAGCAAATATGTATAGAGTAACTTGCCTAAAGTCACACAGCTAGTAAGTGACAGACCCGAAATAAACTAGTGAAATTCGATTGGCTAGCAAGAATACAGAGTAATTTTATCTACTTTTATTCTACTTTTCTCCTCTTCAAAATGAAAACAATAATTCCTTATCTCCTTATAGAAGTGTGATGAAAGCTAATGACTCTGAACCTGTAGAGGACACTGCCTGAAGGCAAAATATCCCCCAAACCACGGACTGGCCATGGCTGTTGGGTTGGCCTATTCTTTATGTGGTACCGGATAACAATTTCTTTATTGAAATAGCTTTTCGTTTGGCTGAGTGGACCACAGAATAGAACTTCCTGTAAAGAAAGGGAAAGCTTTGCTTTTAAACCAGTTACAGCAAGCTGAATAAAGTGGTGCAGAATAACTTGTGTCAGGAACAACTTGCTGTTTCTCAAGAACTTTTCTTTGCTAACAAGTCATGTGATTAAGGCATCCAACTTCTTCTATATGACCCTAAACATTTTTCTTTCTCTTTGAGGATTCTGAAATCAAAAGGCGGAGTCACCTAGAGTTACTGGATTCAAAGGCTTCCCTGTGTGTCTCTTCTTTCTTTGTCATTAGCTGGATACTCCTGCCTCTCTTCCCTTACTTGATGCTAAAATAATGTGCTTTGACCACTCCAAAACATGTCAAGTTACCGCCATAACAGGTGAGATAAATCATAAATGGCATGGGAGATCGGTTGTGTGTATGCTTGTGTTCCTAAAAAGAGTCAAGTAGCCTTCAGAATCAGCCACTAAAAAATACATTTAATGATGCCTGGGAAGTAATTATATTTCTAGTAGTATTGTTCAAGGTAATCATTTGTTAGCTTAACAGAAAATAGAGACCTATTAATGAATTTATAGGAAAATCAACTTCTTAGTTACTTTTCTCATTGTTGGAAAAAAAATACTGGACACCCAAAGGGGGAAAATGTTTATTAGCTCACAGTTTGTAGAAGTTTCAGTCCATAATCAGCAAGCTCCAAGGCAGTGTGGCACGGCAGACAGGCATTGTAGAGGGGAAAAAGTTCATGTCTGGCAGAAGGTAGCAAAGCAATAGGGACCTTAACAGTGTCTTTCTGCCCCTTTTATTTTATCCAGGATACTTAGGGCATTCACACCCTTAATCCTAATGCCCTTGATCCTAGTACTGCACCAGGAATCAATCCCAGTATCACACATTCTAGACCCAGCCATCTCTGAAAAAGCCCCATCTATGATCACGTGAGGCTTTGTGGGACATCTAGATACAAGCTATAACATCAACTCCATACAATTCAATTATTTGTATAAATTCAAGCACTTTTTCATTTATTGAGTCATTAATGAAGACAAATACATCTTATTGAAAAGAGAGGTTTAGCTCTAATTACCCTAGATTTCACTGTCATTCACAAAGTATAATGACATGCACAATGACATGCACATTATCACTTATATAAGTGCCCTCTGAGTAGCCCCAGTTGACAGGAGAGTTCCTACTATGACTGGATAATGATTCATCAGCTGTCCCTCCTGCCAAGACTTCTCATTTGAACTTCAGTTCTCTGGCTCTAATTATTAGGACATTTCCTTCTAAATAGTCTACTGCATATGAAATTTGTATAAAACTGAATTTATGAGGTCAGAGTCAACACTTCTGCATTACTCAGTGACATTCCCACCAAGCCTTCAGGCTCACAATCCTGCAGCTATTTTTGTCTGCTCTCTGTCCTTTCATGTCAGTTTGTTACCAACCCCTACAGCATTTTCCTGTGTGGTCTCTCAGATTGACCCTAATCCACCCTTCACCACCTCACACCCTGACTGATGCTAAAACCATGTACTTAGTCTTTCTTCTCCAAGTTTCAGATGACAGGAAACAAGGTACCAGAATGAAAGTATTGAAGCACCATTTCATCACAGCACTTCTTTCCTTCAGAACCTAGAATGAGTCTCTGAGAGCTACTGTATCAGTTAACGTCCTCAGCTGGAGTCATAGCCCTCTGACACTTTCTCTTTCTGAGCTTGCTCCTTCTCCCAGTACCTATCACTACTCTATGCCTTGCTCTCTTGTTCACTGCCCCTTCTTGGAAATCTGCTCTATTCTATGGCAATTCATATGCATTCTTTCCTTTATCCATTTCAAGGAAGCTCCTCCTAATCTGAGTTCCCTTTCCTGAAGTTTTTTGTGTTCTATATCCCCTTAGCATGTATGTGTAATTTATATCTTACACTATGAGGCACATATCTTTCTTGCCTAAATTGTTAAGACCTCAAGCAGTCAAAGATCTGCCCATCTGCTTCTTTTTATCCTTTCTTTTGTTCTCCAAGCTCTTATTATAGTATAATGCACAAAGCAGTTGATTTGTCAGAAACCCACGAGTCCCCTCTTTTGTAATCTCCCATGGCTGTCAGCAGAGGGCGATTTTCCTAAGGAAACTGTCCCTTGGGAGTCTCACTAGTGGAAGAGGAAACACATTCTTCTTTCCTTGATTTTCTACAACACTGTAACTGATTTAATAACCTAGAGCTAGATAATATGATCTATAAAGTATAGCTTGTTCCTCTGTACCATGTATTCCCCAATGACAATTATTTGCAGCCTTTTTAAAAACCAGCTGGGGATGTAGCTCAGTGGCACAAGTGCCTGCCTGGCAAGTGCAAGGTCCTGAATTCAATTCCCAGTAACAAAACAACAACAACAACAACAAAAAACCATGACACAGAAGGGATGGGAGGGGATTGGAAAGAAAAAAGGAGGAAACAGGATACATCATGTAGAGATACAAATTCCCTATGATGAAAGTGGTCATTGTGTATATCTAAATTGTACCAGTAAATATAATAAAAAAAATTTTAAAAATCATGACACACATGTAAAGGATGACAGTCTCACACACTAGGGTTACACGCTGCTGACAAGTCAGCTGAACTTACTCTTTCCTCTCCAGGTTTCAAGTGGCAGGAAACAAGGCACCAGAATTAAAGGATTAAAACATTGTTTTATCATAGAATTTCTTTGCTTCCGAAGCCAGAATGACTCTCTGAGTGCTACTGTATCAACTAAAGTCCTCAGCTCTAACTCTTCCTCCCCAAAACCGTAGAGGAATAACCTTAAATCAAATACATTTTTTAAAGTAAAGGGACAGATCAGTACTTGAGACTCACATTATAACTGGTCATGATATTTTAGGTCACACTCACTCCCTGGTAGGGAATGGAGGTGGAGCCCACGTTTCTACCTCCACCCAAGATCCTGCCCTATTTCCTCTCTCATTCCCTGTTTGCTCTAAGGATCTGTCTCTTCCCAGACCCTGTCACTGGGATAATCCCCCATCAGGACGAAATTCAACACATCACTTTTCTCACAGCAACCCCCAGAATCATGTACCATGATACAGCAACATCAAAATACAGAAGAAAATAAGCCCATTTATAAACAAGAGATATACAGAGGGGCTGGGGATTTAGCTCAGCGGCAAAGCGCCTGCCTGGCAAGTGCAAGGTCGTGAGTTCGGTTCCCGGTACCAGAGAAAAAGCAAAAAAAAAAAAAAAAAGAAAAGAGATATACAGTGTGGCAGGAAGACTCAGTTCTCAGTAAATGTTTGTTGAATGTCTGTTATAGTATCTTATAATTACTATTTTCAGAATCCCCAGACTCTTCAGAAATATTTTCCCTCAAGATATGACCTCCTTTTATATTTCTGAGGGGAAATGAATTCATATGTAGAAGTCTGGAGTGAACAAACAAGAAAAAGAAGAAAAAAGAAACCCTTAGAAGACTCCAATATGAACAAAATACATCTACCTTCAAAGACATATGTTAAAAGTTGGGAAAATCATTTGCCTGAACTAGAGAAATGTATTAAGACTGCATGTGAAGATAAGTATTCCCATATCCTGGGGTCCCTCCTTACCCATCAATTCCTGAGGAGTGAGAGAACGCGATATGGTATCTCCGAATGCTTAGTTGTATGTGCTATAATCTTGCTCTAAAGTTCTTGGAAAGTTTCAATTACCACATGTTCATTTCTTATAGTCTGCAAATTAAACTGTAATGTATGTTTTAAGAGGCTGCTAATCAGCTATCAGTTAACAACTCAGTGGCTGCATTTTAGTGAAGATTCAAATGATTCGCTTTTCATTATGATACTTTGAATAGTTGTATTCAGTAGAATACAATCATAAGTTTAGGCTGAACCAAGTAGTTAGGTGACACTGATTTTCTAAATAATATGAACACCTTTTTTGAACAAAGAAATACCATTTTATTTCTCAGGTTATGTTGATCTGTGAATGGCACAGGGTCGGCCCTCTTACCTTACTATGTTGTGATATGTCATAGGCTCCTATTTTCTGTCTTGCAAGAACAGTTATGACCTCAGCTTTCAACATGGTGAACCCATGGGCATGCTGCAGCAGGCTGTTTGCATCACTGAACGCTCAAAGTGGTTCATCATCACTGATCTAGAGCATTAGCATTCAGCTGGAGTGATTGTATTTCCCCTTGAATCTCCCAGGAGACATTTGTCAATAGCTGAAGACATTTTTAGTTGTCAACTCATGAAAGACAGAGGACTGTGTTAGTGGCACCTAGTAGATAGAGCTCAGGGACGCTGCTCATCATCTTACAATGTGCGAGACATTGGCCCACAACAAAGAATCATGTAGCCCCAAATGTCAATCATGCCAAAGTTAAGAAACTCTTAGAGTAGAAAAGAAGAGAACAAACAAATCTGCTTGCTTCCTGAAAACTGGGCATTGGCTTCCCTCTCTTTGGCTGTTGCCTCAGCACAGAGAGCCAGATCTCTGTGAGGGGACCAGGATAACATCTTTCACTGAACAGAGTCTACAGGATGTGGGAAGTCCTCGACGGGATCATCTTCAGCTCACTGAGCTTCCAAGTTCTTTTCCCTTCATTCTACCCTGCAAAGTAAGTACCACAAGAAAGCTAAGTCCTGTCTCAACCTCTCTCACTTTGAATTTTAGATCTCAGAAAACTGCCTGGGCAAAATATAAATTAAGGCAATAGATATGTTCCTTCCTTGAAACATACAGAGCCTGCTGAGGTTTTACTCAGGGTGCTGCGTATCAAACCCAGGGCCTTGCAAATGTTAGGCAAGCATTCTACCACTGAGATACACCCAGCCCACAAAGATAATTCTGAAAGAAATCAGGAGAATGACCCTTGGAAATAAAGCCTTGAGGAACAAAGCTTTGATGGAAAACAGTGTGTTGTTTCTAGCACACTTCCCACACTTTTCATGTTACCACTGCCCCTCTGGCACTCTGGACTGTATTATATTTTGTTATAGAAAACTTCATTTTAGGGTTCTGTTCGTTTAAGAGAATGATTAAATATACATTTCCTATGCTGCTTTCTGCCTCATTTATCAAACAGAGAAAAAAGGAAGATAGATTGAAAATTCATAGAAGATGCTCTAAAGATTAGTACCAAGCACCTTCACAGATATTTTTAAATGAATTGGAGATAATGATGGGAGACTGTGAATACAGGCTGAATGTCTCAGTATAGTTTCTTAAGGAAATTCCACTGTGCTTATACTAACCTAGCATGTTTCTATCTGATAAAATAGTAGTGGCACATAGATAGATATACATGATAAAAATATGTATATATATATATATATATGACACAATAAATCTATATATATATGGAGAGAGAGAGAGAGGAGAGATACAGACAGATAGGAACTAATCAGTCTAGTGTGAAAAAGATCTCTTACTACTGAAGAATTGTCAAATTCTCAAATTTTAGAGCTGAAAGAACCTCAGCTGTTCCGTCCTTTCAGTTTTCAGATAAAAACTCACAGGTCCAGGTAGAAGTGTCTGCCACTGACTATTCTCAGGTTGCATAACTTTCCAAAAGTCATACTGGTACTTGGTAGAAATATATAATCTATTGAAAATTTAATTGCCAAAGAGTAAATTCCTAGCCCTACTGCATTCCCAGCTTGGAACCAGTAGACCTTTTGCAGAGAGAGACTGTGCTAGTCAGCATTCTGTCACTGTTAAAAAATATTGGACACAATAAACAAAGAAAAAAGATTTATTTTAACTCACAGTTTTGAAGGTTTTTAATCCCACAGTTGACTGGCCCATTGCTTTTGGGACTGCGGCAAGGCAGAATATTATGGTAGGGAGCATATGGTAGCTGTTCACTTCAAGGCAGTTGGGAAGCAGAGAGGGAGAAGGGGCTGGGGCCTAATATCTGCTTCAAGAGCATGCCTCCAGTGATATAACTCCCTACCACTAGGCTCTCCTCCCTAAACATTCTACTGCCTTTCAATAGTGCCACAGGCTAATGACCAAGCCTTTAATACATGAGACTTTGGGGGACAGCTCAGATTCAAACCACCACAGAGACCAAAGCTGAGTCAAATCAAGAAAGCATACACTCTTAACCCATGTTCATTTTTGGCCTTGTCCATAAGCTTGTAGAAAATGCTTTACACAATAGATGGGTACATCAAAACCCAGATGATGATGTACATCATAAACATATGCAAATATTTAAATCTAAATGCCAAAGGCTAAAACATTTCAGGTGGATAAAAACACTTGAAGGGACAAACCAACCAACCATCAAGGAGAAGAGCTACTGGCTATACTATGTTGTATGAACATTTGTTTTAAGTGATAAATGGTCGCAATCTGTGCATTATGAGTTGTTGGAGAAGGTTGTGCAGGGGTTATTACATAATAAGATTTATGTTACACAGAAGAGATAGCGTGCTTTGGTTTTACTGATGATAACACATAATTCCTACTCTCCATCCAGCTGGCAAAGTCTTCCCATACCTACCTGCATGCTCTAATTCAGACTCATATTATGTGCCTGAAGAAATTTTGCTGAATCATTCTCAAGAATATCAATACAGGAGGTATAGGTAAAAATAAATAGGCAGAAAGCATACACTTTCTCCCTTCTTTCTTTAAATTTCAAGGTTCAGCAAAAACTCTTTCCACATATGCTTTCTCTCAGTGGTCCAACACCCCATAACCTTAATCCCTTTCTTAGTCTATGTATGCAGTTTAGCATAAAATCATGCTTATTTTTTCCTTCTTGGGCAATTAGACTCCCTTGGAGATAATGATAAAATAAGGATGAGGATTCAGGCTACCTTTGGAAATTTTCCCGATGAAAGAAAGTCAAATAAATCAGTCTTGTTTATTGATGATGCCTGCCGGGCCAGAACAGTTAAGTCACAACCTGGAAAGGGAGGTCTGTCGGGTCCTTGTCTACTGGAAGATGTGACCACTCCACAAGTTGTTATAGTCTGGCTCGTGTGAAAATCATAACTTTCACCTTCAGCTTTATCTTTTCTCTTTACTACAAATCTAATTGCCTGGCTTAAAAGATATCTTTAATATTTTCAATTATAAGGTCCTTTACCCAAAACCCTAAATATTACTTCAAATATGAAGTTTATGGACACTTTGGTCCTATATGCTTTCCTTAGAACAAGCAAAAAGTGATGCACAATCAATCTACCCTGTGAGCTGTTTATGGCAGATTAAAACTATTTTCTTTCTCTCTGGTCTTCCATATTTGCAATTACTAAACTTTATTTGTAATCATTCCTATATCGTTAGAGAGGAAACTATTTAGATTTTAAAAGATAAAATTATTGGACCTTATGGTATTTGATATGACTTTAATGAGATGGTTCAAGATAACCATATATGATTTGAGTGGTGAGTCCATATCCTATACCTATGGTAGGTGAGGCTGGACATTTGATAGGGTAAGAGGAAAAAGGCATCAGTTTCTAGAGAAAAGCAGCAAGTACCCCTAGAGAAACCTGACTTATATCTTGTTAAATAAGGCTCTCAAAGAAAAAGATGGCAATTGTGTTCATTTCCTCTCACTTTCCTTTAAAATATTTTTACCCTATGGCCAAATAAACTCTAAGTCCCTGTACTCTCCATTTTGTACTATTATTCCCCCTAACCCACTAGCCCCCAAAAGATGCTGTCTGATGTCTAACTACATGTGAGAGAGTAGTTTCTCAACTATCTTTTCCACTAACTGAATACACTGCTCTATGGTGGTAAATCTTTACTTCACTGGAGTAAGGCAATAAGAATGAAGGATAAAGTATCACAAAAATATCAAAATAGTCAGAGATACTTGGAATATTAGTGTAGACATGACTCTTACTGAGGAGGTGGGGAATACTTGTTAGCCATACAGAGATTAGCATCCCTATGCACTATTGCTGAAGTTAAGAATCACTGCATTGGGGCTGGAGATTTAGCTCAACAGCACAGCGCCTGCCTGGCAAGTGCAAGGTCATGAGTTCAATTCCCAGTACCGGAAAACAACAACAATAACAACAACAAAAAGAATCACTTCCTCAGTCAGAGTTTACTAGTGAAACAGATGTAACACAAGATATACAAATATATATGAATTTACAAGATTGGCTTACAAGGGCCACCCACAGAATCAGATGAAGAAGAGTACAGAGGGTCTGTCTGCACACTGGCCACCAAAGGATTCAGTCAAAAGTTTGGAACTCACTGCAGTGTCCCCCCATGCGAGTCATGTCAGGAGGCCCATGGGCCTTAGAGGGAAGGCTGAAGAGTCTACGCTGGAAGGCTGAAGAGTCTACGCCAGATGGCTGAAGAGTCTACGCCAGAAGGCTGAAGAGTCTATGCCAGAAGGCTGAAGGATCTGCATCTGAAGCTGAAGAGTCTGCTCCGGAAGCTAGGAGATGCCATCCAAGGTGAGGGCAAAGACTGGAGCTCCTCCAAAAACACCAGAAGCAGATTGGTCCTTCATCCTTTATGCCATCCAGGTGACAAGCCACCCTAGGGTGAGGAATTGCTCAGTTGATTTAGTTAAGCTTCTCTTACTCAAATTGACACAATTAATCAGCCATCACATTGTGTAACATGAGCATATGCTACTTATATAAACATACAACTGTTGTAGGTGTCTGAGGTTTGCTGATGCAAATACCATCTTTGTAGAAGGAGAGGAAATTGAATGCCTGCTATATATCAAACATAATACTCTATATTTCTCTCATTCAATCTTCATCCTATAAAGTGAGTATCATTTGTCCCTGGTACCATCACTATCACCATTTTACAGAGGAGAAACTCTGACAGGTTAAGTAACACTCATGATTGCACAATTAACAGGTTAACCAGAATTCAAACCCAAATTTATCATCACAATACATACTATTTTTAAAGAGTACAGACAGGTAAAACAGTTCTATATAAGATTTAAAACATTCTCTAACTACAGGCTATCGTGTTTGTTATTTGTACTAAAATATGAAGCTATTTGGGAGCTTCCAGTGTCGTTGCCCATGAAGGTTGTTAGCGGTCTGTGAGGACAATGGCTCCTACCCCTACAGAAGGCTGTGACTTCTCCTCAGTAATGCTCAAGCGTTCTCTGACACACAAAAGCTGGCAGTGAAACTGCAAGCTTCATGCAAACTCATTCTAGAAATATATCTTGTGCTACTCTAATGTAATGAATAAGGAGTACATACAGGTAAACATAATCTGAATAAAGATGCATATGTGTTGGGAAAATGCCCAGCTCCATTAAATTCCTTTTCTCACCTCATCCATTTATAAGTCAGATTATTCTACGTACCTACTTTTGAGATTAGGCCTGAGCATACTCTAAACAGAGTTGCTATTGTGGGCAAAATTTAAATTGCAGTCCCTGACTAAATAGTAACTGCTTCATTCAATCATTATGAAAATTAAATGTGATAATTAATAAAAAGCAGGTATTACATTGTCTGGCTATATTAGTTTGCTAAGACTGTGTTATGGCTTGTGTCGAGATGTCCCCCCAAAGCCTCATGCCATTGTAGGTAGGGCTTTTCAGAGGTGGGTGGTTCTCGGATGTGTGATACTGGGATCAAGGATGTTATGCTGAGATTGAGTCACAGTGCAATGCTAGGAATAAGGGTGTGAGTACTACCTGCCCTAAGGACCAGAAGCCTAGGTAAAATATAAGAGACAAAAAGAGAGCTGCTGTTGTCATTGCTTGTCACTTGTTGCTGCTGCTGGGCTAGTGCTGCTGTTTCTCTGCTTTGGTGCCCTCATGCCTTTTGACTGCCATGAACCGTTTCTCCTCTCTGATGCTCCTCTGACATGCCACCCTGCTTTGGAGCCAGCCAACAATGAAGTGAAACATCTGCAAACTGTGAGCTAAACAAACCTTCCCTCCTTTAACTTTGGGTATCAGGTATTTTGTCTCAGCAACAAGAAAAGTAACTAAGATAGGCTACCTAATGAAATACCATAGGGTGGGTGGTTTAAATAACAGAAATTTAGCCAGGCACGGTGGCACACACCTGTAATCCCAGCACTTAGGAAGCTGAGGCAGGAGGATCATTGTGTATTCGAGGCCAGCCTGGGCTACAAAGTGAGCTCAAGCCCAGCCTGAATTGCATAGCGAGAACTTGTCTCAAAAAATAAATAAATAAATAAACAACAGAAATTTATTTTTCATAGTTTTAGAGTCTAGAGGTTCAAGATCAAGGAATCAGTAAGTCCTCCCTTCATAGTGTAAATATTTTTCTTTTTTTCTGTGTCCTCACAGTCCTTTTGTTTGTGTGAGTGTGGCCTGATGTCCCTTCTTCATGGGATCATCAGACATAACTGGATTATGTCCCACCCATATGATATCATTTAGCTTAATTACTTCTTTATAGGCCCCATTTCAAAAAATTCATTCATATTTGGAGATATATGAGGGGCTAGGAATTCAGCATATAAATTTGGGGGAACAGTTTCATTCACAACATTCACATATGTAAAGGAACTAATAAAATTGGCTATTATTAAATACATATGGGCAAGGCAAATGTGTATCAAGAAATTAGAACAAGAAAGATATGAACAAATTTGGTGTTTTTCCTCCATTTGACCAAGAATAGCTATTTAATGTTTGAACAGCTGGGATCCAACAGAAAATCTCATATGAGTATCTGCCAATTCAAACCAGGTCAGAGGACACTTGAAGACCAGAGCACAATGGCTCAGCAGGTAGATGCTATTAAGCCAAGTGAATCAGCTAATGTCCTCCCCAAAGCACAGGTTACTATTTTAAATGTTACAAAAGACCATAGAACATGAAAAGATGAAAAATAAAACCAGTGTGGGTCTTGTCTTCAAAGGAGCAGAACTGAGTCATGCAGGGGTACTTTGGCTCCATGTGACTAAAATGAATTGCCAAGTACTAGGCTGTCTTTGGGCTAGAGTCAGGTTATAATCCCTTTTGTCCTGGAACTCTCGAGAAACAATTTTTTTTTCATTTATTTATTCATTTGTTTGTTTTTTCTTTCTTTCTTACTAAAATCCTTGACTTTTCATAGTCTCTAAAGACTGAAGACATCTGTCATACAATGGTCAATGTCATACAAAAGGAACACAGACACACTTAATCTCTAGCATTACACAGTGAAAACGTAAAAGAGAATTTATTTGGGGGAAATCTTACAAGTTGATTTGAAGAAACAGGGAAATCCTCAGGCTCTTGGCATAGCACTTAGTCCAGGAACAACTGCAATGGACTCATCAGGTCCAAGTGTTCCAGTAGAGCATGGTCTCCCTGCTGCCATTACAATAGAAAGTGAACCTTCCCCATAGTAACATTCTGTATTTTAGGCAACTATGATGCTGTGAAAGTCCCCTATTCAGGAAATGGCTTTGTTAGAAAAGGAAGACCCCAAACCTCAGAAAAGGTAGTAGGTCATTATTCTGCCAAGAGCTTCATGGCCTTTCAGATGTATATTTTCTCAGTAAAGAAAACGGAATAATGAGCCAGCTCCCTGCTAGGTGTGGGAAGAGGAGGCTGTAAGACTCTGTTCAAATTTGCATTAGCACTCAAGCCAACAATTACCCCAGCTTCCCAATTAATCTTCCTGCCTCTAGTTGATTTTGATTTGTGACCCAAGAGCCACTCTTTTGAGGGATGGTGAGAATATAAGTACTTTGGTTTAGGAGGAAAAAAGCAAGCATCTACTAGGCCTAGTTCAAAGTGATAATACTAAAAAATAGAAAAACAAAGTCTTTCCCAAGTCAATATGGCCTGATGCTTGGCCTAATCAATCTTACAGGTTCTGTGCTTGTTCCTGAGAAAAGATGGGAAGGAGATATTCTTGATGGGATCTGGAAAGACAGAGAGAAAACAACTACTCAACTAGTGGCCCAAATAATCCAAGAATGTATTAAGACAAAATGGGTGATTTTTGCCAGAATGGTGGCGCAGACCTATAATCCCAGCACTCTGCAAGGCTGAGATAGGAGGATTTTGAGTTCAAGGCAAGCCTCAGCAACTTAGCAAGACCCTGTCTCAAAAAATAGTTTTTAATTAAAAAAGGGCTAAGAAAAATAAAAAAATGTCTCTATTTGTTTTCCTGAGAAACCACTTTGAAGATATCAGTATGTAACACAACAAGAATTGTTAATTTCCTACCACTTTGTCTGTAACTCTGTATTGTTTGTATTGTGTGTATTTTGCTATTTTGTAAATGGATGTCTGTTTGTTAATGTGTTTTCCTTCTTTTATTTTGAAAATAAATTTTAAAAAAATAAAAATTAAAAAGGGTAAAGATGGCAAAGCACCTGCCTGGCACTGCCAAAGTCTTGAGTTTGATTCCTGGTACCAAAACAAATAAAAAAGGGCTAGGAATGTAGCTCATTGCAAAGGTCCTGGGTTCAATCCCCAGCACCATAACAAACAAAAAACCCAAGTGATTCTCAACTTTCCTGAATTAATGATGTGCAAAGGAACTTAGATATGTGTATACAATAAAAATTACTGACAATTTAAATTTTCATATAGAAAAATATTAGTTCTAAAGCTACCTCTCTAGCCAGATGTAGTGGTGCACAACTGTAATCCCAGCATTGTGAAGGCTGAGGTAGGAGGATCACTGTGAGTCTGAGGGCACCCTGGGCTACCAAATGAGTTTAAGACCAGCCTGAACTACATAGTGAACCCTGTCTTAGAAGAAAAAACAGAAAAAACTACCTCTCCAATAGTGATTATGACATGCTCCAGCTTTATCCATTGCATACATATGTTATACAGCTGCAATCATAGACTTTGTCCTGGGTAAATACATAAGGTTATATACCTAAAGATTTACTAACTAGAAAAGCAACTGACTTAACCTATCCCCATACATTTCACTTGAGACATTTTCTATCTGAGATACTAAGACTGTACTTCCTGCTGGTGAAAGGTAAAGTTGCACCCCAGGTAGTACTTACATTTTACAAAGGAAGAGTGTTGTAGAATTTGGTAAGGAGCTGCAGATTTAAAACTGGTGGGTTCTAGACATGAGGGAAATGTCTAATGTCTAAGGAAAGAAAGAGAATCTCTTATTTTCATAGTATATTTTGCCTGTTATTAACATTATCATTGAACTGGGGATGTGGCTCAGTGGTAGAGTACTTGCCTAGTATACACAAAGCCCTTAGTTCAATCCCCAATACTACAGGAAACAAAAATGCAACATCATTATTAAAATGCAGTGTTATCAATAAGTAAATCTTGGAAGCATCCTATATGTCCACCAACAGATGAGTGGATAATGAAATGTGGTATTTATACACAATGAAGTACTACTCTGCCATAAAAAGGATAAACTGAGTCATTTGTAGGAAAATGGATGCACCTTGAGACCATAATATTAAGTGAAATAAATCAGATGCACAAGTTTAAATATCACATGGTTTCTCTTATATGAAAAACACAAAATATAAATAAAGAGCAAAATAAAAGACAGACAATAGGAAATGGCAAGATAAATCTTCAGCATGTGGAAAAGAACAAAGAGATGGAAGGGGCAGAGAAAGAGGTGGGAAAGGAGATTTTTAAAAAGGGAATTATGATGTATTGTGTACATGTACCAAGTCCCTATGAAGACCATGATGATTATGTACTACAAATATATCCCCCCAAAATTATATACAGATAATTACATAGAAACCTAAGAGATGGAAGAAGAAGGAATGGAGGGGAAGGGGACAAAAAAAGAATTAAGATATGTCATGTACATGTACCAACTCCCCAAGATGAATGTAATTGTTATTTACTATAAACATGTACTAATAAAAATGGTGTGTTATGATTTGAATCTTAGGTAACTCCCAAAGGAAGGTAGACAAGAATGTAGAACATTAAGGATAAGCCCATGAAGGGGATATTTGGCCCCCTAATCCCTCTGTCTCTATTTTTGCTTCCTGGATGCCATGAAGTGAACAGACCTCCTCTGCTACATATTCCCACCATATGTGCTCTGCCAGCTGAGGCCCAAAGCAACAGAGGCAAATGCCCAAGGCCCAAAACCTCTGTGTTATGATTTAGGTATAAAATGACCCCCTGAAGTTTTATGTGTTCAGAGGTGAGGCTCCAGGAAGGTGATGGGATCACAAAGGTGCCAGCTTTATTGGTGGGTTAATCCACCGATGAGTTCATAGATGAATGTGCTGTTAGGTGGTGGGGCCTGGTTGGAGATGGGTCACTGCAGGCATGACCTGGAAGAATGTATTCTGATCCCTAGCTCTTGCCTTATTACTCTTTATTTTCCTGATTGCCATGCATTGGGTAGCTTTCCTGTGCCATGTCTTTTCTACCTGGGAGCCAGACAACCACAAACTGAATTTCCCAAACACTTAGCTAAACGTCTCCTCTTTTAAGTTGTGGATGTCAAGTATTTTGTCCCAGTGACAAGAAACCTGACTAATACACTTGGAAACTGCGAACCAAAATAAATCTTTCCTCCTTCATTATCCCAGGTATTTTTGTCACAGAGATTAAAAGCTGACAAACATGTGGGGCTAATAACACCTACTTCACATGGCTTTTGTGAGGAATAAAAGATGTGCAATTGCATTGGAAACTATAAAAAGAAATAAAAATATGAGGAAAAACTATGATTATCAATCATGAGGCTATATCTCTCCCTGTCTCCCAAAATCTTGAAAAATAATTCTTTTTATCTTTGTAGCCTCCCCGCTCCACCTTATTTCCCCTCTCTCCATACCACTGCCCATTCCAGCAAAGCACTCAGTATACAGGCAGAAACAGGGCTCCATTAGAGCTGAGAGAGACAAGCAAAAATCTTTCCTGGGATTGTCAGGAAGTCAGCTTCTTTCATAAAGACTTTTACAAGGTTAATAAAGGGAATCTGGGAGCTATTTTTAATATTTTATAAAAATCTAATCTGAAATACTGTTATCAGCAGCAAAGCTTTATAAGCAAAATAAAACATCAAGGTTGTCTCTGTTTTATCTCTTTTAGTATTTTTCATTTTGAATAGAAACATATAAAACAATTACACATCTCAGAGAAAAAATAATTATTGCTTTATTTAATAAATATCATGAAAAACCCTGAGGTGGCTACAGAGTACAAAAAGAATGAGTAAGTTAGTCCTTGCCTCCAAATAATTCACAGTCCAGGGGACTTCTAGAAAGATGGCAAAGTGGTGAACAGCAGAGAAACAGCCCTTCCAAGATTTGGTGTCCAGACACTGGACTATAGCAACAGGGGGAAGAGAAGAAGGAGGAAGTGGGTCACCACAACCCAGCAAGGATCTGAAGTGAGAATTGAAGCCCTAAGGGAGAGCAAAGCAAGGGACCTCAACACAAGAAAATGGCGCAAGCAGCACTTTTTCTGTAAGTCGTGGCTCACAGCATAGGAGGCGCTGCTCAAATCTGTAGAAGCGCAGTGACTACTGATGACCCTGGAGGCCTCCAAAGAGAAACGCACCAGTGGTTTGAGTGGTTGATGCAGCAGACTGCAGTGGATGGTGAGTTTTTCAGGTTCAGATGTCCCCCAGGAGAGGGCAATTGTCTGGTTGCTATATTGGAAAGAGGCCAGCTGAACTCGGAACTCAGAGCAGCTGGCTCCACTTAGAGCTTTCAGTGCCAAGGAGAGACAGAACTGAGTTCAATTCATCAATAGGTCAAAGAGCCAAGTTCAAGCCTTTAGAGAGCCAAGTTCAAGCTGTTAGGAGCCAGAGATTGATGCGGATTAAACAAATCTGGCTCCAGCCTCATAGCCAAAAACCAACCTAAACTTCAGTGAAACCAAAGGTGCAGGATGGCTGGGATTATCTGCTACCCCACTGTAAATCTACTGCTGGATTTTTTTAGATTAATCAACATAGATCTGGATTCTGTCTGTCCACAGTGTCTACCAGTGACACCAAAGAGACACCTGAAATGGATATTTTTTGTTCTTCTCTTATTTTTTTTCCTCTTTTCTTGATCATTTGTTCTAGCATTTATGAGTGTAATGTTGTCTCTAGGCTTTTTATTACTGTTGTTCTCTTCTGTTGTATTTTTTTGGTACCAGGAATTAAATTCAGGACCTTGTGCTTGCCAGGCAAGCACTTGTGCCACTGAGCTATATCCCTGGACCTGCTGTGGTCTTCTGTTCTTGTTTATATTTCTTCCTTTTCTCTTTACTTCCTGTCTTCTTCACCAGTTTCCCAAAGTTCTCATGGTCTCTCTTTGTCCTTGTTTCTAATGTCTTCCTCGTTTATTTCTCTATTTTCTGCATAATTCCTTTTAAATTTCCTCTCCTGAGGATAAAATTATCATACTGAGTATATAACTTTCTGGTTTGTTTTAGATTTGGTTATATAACCACAAATCTAATTCATACAGTTAAAGGTGGCAAATTAATAGATATCAAAGTTTGTCATTTTCTAGGCTGTGTTTGATACTACTGTATTTATTGATTGTACTATGTTACTGAAGATAACATAACTGTTCTAATCAGTTATTCTTCTTGATATGCCAAGACTGAGATTTCCTAAGGGTCATAAACAATACTGTAGGCCATTGCTGAAGAACCAGGGACAAATCCCCAATAAATTGAAGAGGTAGGATTTTGCAACAGATCCAAAACCCAAAAGCCAGCTACACTTGGAAGACATCTCTGAGAAGCAGTAGGGTTTGAATACTAGCAATAAAGACACATGCCATTAGTAATTTACAAGGGTCAACCCAGAAATTAAACAAAAAAAGGAAATCAGAAGACATTGAAGCAAGATGCAACCCCAGATTTTCAGATCACCAAAGGCAAACTCAGGGGTCAATGAGGTAGAACAATTCAAAAGCCACTCACCTTGACTCTCTGAAGTCATAACAGCAGAAGTAACAAAGCAGATGAGTGAGGCTCTAGAAAAAAAATTAAATCAGAAATAATTTTAGATAACTACAAAAATGGTGACCTTAATGAAGGACATGGTTAGTGAATCTAGAGCAGACACAGATTTTAAAAAATAGAGATGCTTAGGAAAATGATGAAGCTCATGAATGCCCAACATAGGAAATAAATGAAATCCATGAAAAAGATTCAAACAGATATCCAGAAGATGAAAAGTTCCATTGAAAGTATATGCAGCAAAATGACCTAATATGAGGACAGGATATCAGATATAGAAGACAGGATTGTGGTTAGTGATCATGAAAAGAAATATGTCTTAAAAATAGCAAGGGACCATGAAATTTTAATCAAACAGCTGCTAGATGGTGCAAAGAATAACATAAGTATGATTGAAGTCAATAAAAGTATTATTGGAGTCAATAAAAAATCAGGATATAGTGCAAATGACATTTTTAAAAAACCCTGTTCAAAGAAGTAATGGCAAAACAAACTTCCCAAGCATGGAAAAAAGAATTTGTCATACAGTTAAGTGAGGCACATAGAAATCCAATTAACCATAATTTAAAAATCCATGCCAAGGTATTTAACAGTCAAGATTCCAGAAATTCAATATAAGAACAAAATTTTTAAAACTGCTAGAGAAAAGAAACAAATCATCTATAAATGAAAGCTCATCAGAATTACAGCAAACTTGTCAACATTAACCCTTAAGTCAAGAAGAGCTCGGGGTAAAGTACTTCAAGCCCAAAAGGAACCTGTAACTCAGATTGACAAACCCAACAAAACTATTTTTCATGGAGATGGGCTGAACCTCAGACAAATTCAGGAACCCCAGTGAGCTGCCCCCACACCTCCCTGACCAGCATGTGAGGCAGGTGAAGCCCTGGACAACTCCTGAGGCCTCAGTGGCCACTCTCTGCACCCTCACGTCCCTGCAGGAGCTGGGCTAAACCCCAGACATCTTCAGGAACCCAGGTGAGCCTCCCCCCCTTGTCCTCTACAAGCGTGGGAGGGGGTCAGAGCCCCAGACACTTTCTGGGCCCTCAGCAGCCACTCCTTGCACTCCCCACATCCCTATAGGAGATGGGCTGAACCCCAGATATCTTCAGAAACCCTGGTGAGCCACTTCCATGCCTGCCCAACCAGCATGTGAGGCAGGTGGAGACACCTCCTGGGGCCTTGGAGATCACTCTCTGCACTCCTAGCATCCCTGTGGGAGGCAGGCTGAACCCCAGACATCTTCAGGAAGCCCAGTGATTCAGTCTTGTGCCTCCCCCACCAGCTTGCGAGGCAGGCAGAGCCATGGACACCTTCTGGGGCCTCAGTGGCCACTCCCATCACCACCTGCACCTCCCTGGGAGCTAAGCTGAAACCTGGACAGAATCAGTGGACAGAGTCAGTGGCTTTGGGGACTCTGCTCTCACTCCTCCCCTACTGGAGTGGGAACCAGGCTGGTGCTAGGCAATGTCTAAAGCCTTAGGGACCATGACCTGCATCTCCCCACACCCTTGTGGAAGATGGGCTGAACCCCAGACAGCTTCAGGAACTCCAATGAGCCTCCCTTGCCCCTCCCTCACTGGCCTGGGAGCCAACTGAATGCAAGAAAGTTTCAGGAGCATCTGGGACCCCACCTTGCCCCCACACACCAGTACAGGAGACACACTGAGCACTGGGGACCTTTGGACCCTTGCCCCACCACACCCACACAATTATGGGAGTGAGGCTGAGCTCCAGGGAACCTCTGGATTTTCAAAAATGATAAAATGAAGGAGCAAAATGCAATCTCAGACCTCTACCCCACCTAGAACAAGTCCAGGAGACATCAACAGAGAAGAGCCTGGAAGTCATACACCTGAAATTTCTGAAATGATAGCAACTAAAGTAAAGAAACAACTCCATCAGGCCATAGAAGATATCAGATCAGAAATAATCTCTCAGGTAAAAAAATAAATGACAACAACAATGAAAGAATTGCTTAGCACATCCAAGAAAGACATTGATAAGAAAATAGAGGAGCATAGAAAATTCATGGAAACCTTCAGTGAACAATATAGAAAAGAACTAGAAGGTATGAAGCAGATGCAAACAGATATCCAGGAAATTAAAAATTCCATTGAAAGCTGGCAAAACCACTTGAACAAAGCTGAAAATAGTCTTTCAGACCTTGAAGACAGCATTGCAATGAGTGAACGTGAAAGAAGGATCACTTAAAAATAACAAGGAACCAGGAAATAAACAACTGCAGGGTGACGCAAAGAAAAACAATATAAGATTAATAGGTGCCAATGAAAGAGCAGGTGTCAACATACATGACATAAAAAATCTATTTGCAGAAATAATAGTAGAAAATTTCCCAGGCATGGAAAAAGAATTAGACGTAAGTAAGTGAAGCATATAGAATTCCAATTAACCATAACCAAAATAAATCTACACCCAGACATATAGTGATCAAGATCCAAGAAATTCAACAAAAGGACAAAATATTAAAATCTGTTAGAGAAAAGAAACAGATCGCCTATAAAGGAAAGCCCATCAGAATCACAGCAGATTTCTCAGCACAAACCATCAAGTCAAGAAGAGCTTAGAGTGAAGTATTTCATGTACTAAAAGAAAACAACTTCCAACTCAGATTGATGTACCCTGCAAAACTAACCTTCAAAATTAATGGAGAAATAAAATATTTTCACAACAAAGAACAACTGAAGAAATTCATGACCACTAAACCAATCCTACAAAGAGTACTAAAAAATATTCTAGAAAGAGATAAAAATGACCACAACTTCAAGAACAATAACAGAAAGGAACCACCAAGCAGAGCAAGCAATTAAACAGAGGGAAAAAGGAGGAACCAACATCAGGAAAATAACATGACAAAGATAAGCCAATACATATCAGTTATAACCATCAATATAAATAGTCTCAATGAACCAATCAAAAGAAGCAGACTGGTAGAGTGAAACAAGAAACAAAATCCAACTATATGCTACATACAAGAAACACATTTAACTCAAAAGGAAATTCATAGACTGAAAATTAAAGGATGGAAAACAATACTCCACATGACAGGAACCCAGAAAAAAGCAAGTGTAGCTATTCTGTTTGCAGAAAACACTAACTTCAAACCAACAACAGTAAAAGGAGATAAACAAGGTCACTACATACTTGTGAGAGGAAAACTTCAATAGGAAGAGATAACAATCCTAAACATCTATGTACCAAATATGGGAACACCTAACTATGTAAGAAAATTTTAACAGACATGAAAAATGAAATAAGCAGCATAACAATCATAACAGGGGACTTTAGCACCCCACTGTCAGAAAGACACAGATCAACTAGATAAAAAATCAGCAAAGAAATAACAGAACTTAACCAAACTTGTGAACAAATGGACTTAGTAGACCTTTACAGAGTGTTCCATCCAACAGCATCAGAATACACATTCTTCTCAGCTGCATATGGGACATTCTCTAAAGCAGACCATATACTAGCATATAGAACATGCTTAAGTAAATGCAAAGGAATTGAAATTATCCCATGCATACTACTGGACCATAGTGCAATGAAATTGGAAATTAATGACAAAAGAAATCACAAAAACTCCATAAACAAATGAAAATTAAATAACACCCTCGTGAGCAACCAATGGGCCACAGATGAAATCAAAATAGAAATTAAACACTATTTACAATCAAATGAAAATGTAGCTAGAACTTACAGGAACCTGTAGGACACAATGAAAGCAGTCCTCAGAAGGAAATTTATACTGGTGAATTCTCACCTCAGGAAAACAGAATGAGCACAAATAAACAATCTTATGTTGCACCTCAAACTTCTACAAAAAGAAGAGCAAGGCAAACAGTAAAGAAAACAGTAAATTATGAAGTTCAGGGCAGAAATTAACACAATGGAGACTAAAAACCAATACAAAGAATTAATGAATCAAAGAGTTGGTTCTTTGAAAGAATAAATAAAATAGATAAAACCCTAGCCAACCCTATCAAAAAAATGAAAGAAAAAAGCTGAAATACATTCAATAAGGCATGAAAGGGATGAAGTCACTACAGATCCTGTAGAAATTCAGAAGATCATTAATACCTACTTTGAAAATCTTTACTCTCATAGGATGGAAAACACGGAGGAAATGTACAGATTCCTAGATACATATGAATTACCAAAGCTGAATCAAGAAGGTATAAGAATTCTAAATAAGGCCCCAGAGCTCAGACCCATGCTACCAGTTACTCCAGCAGGAATGAGAGGGCTTGGGGCATGGTCTGCCTTCTCCCTCTGGCCAGACTGTCATCTCCATCAAGGAGTCCTGGGTAATCATGACTATGG